>NC_056735.1:1684546374-1684901374 GCF_019279795.1 Protopterus annectens | reverse complement strand
TGGGCCTGTGGAAAATACGGCCCAGACCGCAGAATCCTTTATAGACACATTCTATGAACACCTTCAGGAATGCATGGATCATGCAATCCCAAATAAAACCAAGACCCAATCCTCCAAAGGCAGACGTCCTGTCTGGTGGACCCCAGCCATAAACAAACTATACAATAGAAGGAGGAAGCTACTACATGATAGAGCAAAATCCCAAAAAGGGAAGGCATCTCTGATCAGTATTAGCAAAAAACTACAGGCACTCATAAAATCATCTAAGGCCAGCTTAGAGAGAAAAATTGCACAGGACACTAAGGATAATCACAAGGCTTTCTTTAGTTATGTTAGGAACCTGGGTGGGAATTCCCAGATATGCTCAGAATTAGTCCAAAATGACAAAAAATACACTGAACCCACAGACATTGCCAACATCCTAGCTGACAGGTTCAGTGCAAACTTCTCCCCCCCTCCCCACCAAAAGGGCAAATATCTATCCCAGCAGAGTGCTGCCCCCCTGACATCTCAGATGCTCAGGTAAGAGCCACCCTCTCCAAAGCAAAAAACACAGCATCAATGGGACCAGACGGTGTCCCGGGCTGCGTCCTACATGAACTCCAAGAAGAGCTAAACCCAAGCATAAAACTACTGCTCAGTCTCAGCCTTACTACAGGATATGTACCCAAGGAGTGGCGTACAGCAACAGTGGTCCCTCTCCACAAAGGTGGTGTGTCAACGGATCCTGGAAACTATCGCCCCATAAGCCTGACTAGCTTGGTCTGCAAAGCTATGGAAAGGATCATCATGGACCTCATAAATAAAGATATTGGGGACCTACAGACACTGGATCCTACCCAGTTCGGCTTTGTTAAGGGCAAATCCTGCCTCTTAAACCTGGTCGATTTCTTTGAAACAGTCACCAAAGCCATTGACGAGGGGAAGGTGGTCCACACAGCCTACCTGGACCTCGCAAAAGCCTTCGATACAATACCCCACAGGCATTATAGATAAGCTCACCAGCTTAAATATAAACCCCTATGTCACTAGATGGGTTGCAAACTGGCTCAAGGACAGAACCCACATGGTTAGAATTGCTGGAGCCATGTCAGACTCCAAACCAGTTACAAGTGGCGTCCCACAAGGCTCAGTCCTGGGACCTCTCTTGTTCGGTATATATTTCCCGGAGGTACAGGCCAACACGGAAGGACTGTGGCTGACCAAGTTCGCAGATGACTGCAAACTGGGCGCCATAATCGACTCTCCAGCTGACACAAGCATCCTCCAAAAGGGCCTCATAGAAACAGACAACTGGTGCCAGAGCCATGGCCTCAAGCTAAACGCCAAAAAGTGTATAGTCATCCCCTTTGGCAAAAGCAAAGTGCCCACAAATTACCACATAGCTGGTAATCCATTAGGTATGGAAGAAGTAATTAGGGACCTGGGAACCCAAGTTGATAGCAGTCTCTCATTTGACAACCACGTGGCCAAAGTGGTTAGAAAAACATTTTATATAGCCCACCTAATCATGAAGGGATTCACATCTAGATCAGGGGAGGTCATCATGCCTCTTTACTCATCCCTCATCAGGCCCATAATTGAGTACAATGCCCCTTTTGGGATGTACCTTACCAGACACCTGCAGCAAGTGGAAAGACCCCAAAAGTACCTCACCAAGAGGATCAAAGGGCTCAAACAGATGCCATATGCTGCCCGGTTAAAGAAACTCCAGCTCTACTCATTAGCATACCGCCTGCTCAGAGGCGATCTGTGCCTGATGTATAAAGCCATGTCCAACCCGGAATTAATGGACATGCTGCACCTCAGAAAATCCAAATCCCATCGAGCTACGTGCTCGAGAGTCTTGAATCTCAGCACTGAAATAAATAGGACATGCTGAAGGGACAGATTCATAACTCAGAGGCTCCCTTCACTCTGGAATAAAATCCCAGTCCAGGTTAGGCAGAGTCCCTCATTGACTCTCTTTGAGAGGAATCTTGATGAGTGGATGGGAGATCGTAGGTTTACCCCGGGTATCACTTCTGTGTCACTGTTAGACAGAGGCACAGTATACTAACCTTGAAAAAGGGCATAGCAAAATTAATTTAAAATGGGTGGCAAAAGCCAAACACACTCTGGCTAGGCTTATAAATGCCCTAGGGCAGATAGCCTAATATGAACCTATGAACCTATAAAGTAAAAAAAAAAAAAAAAAAAAAAAAAAACATAACCTCCTTACCAGCCTTTAATACTGCCAAAAGAAAAGTTGTTACAGCACCTTTGTGGGTACCTACTTTGATGGATCAAGGGATTTCAGCAGAAGATCAACGTAGCACTTCTGGAGTGTTTTTACAACTTAGATTTTCTCTCATTTGGCCTTATTGCAGCCTTCATTCAGGTATAAAATAATTGCAGGGGAATATTTCAGCTTGGTACGTGAAACTACACTGAAACAACAGTGACGTATGTCTGTATGTTTGTTTGACTGTAAATCTTTGCATAGAACTCAGAGATGCAAACCTTTGCAGGCAAATGTAAAAGTTATGGAGAGCAAGAGGAAACGAACAAGAGTTTGTCCTGCAGGCTCTTCTAGCACAGAGTAGGATTACAATATGAAGCAGATTAATTATTTCCCTCTCGGGAGTTTGATAAGAATTTTCCTTCTCGGTCTTTGGCCTTTTCATTAGAAATGTTTGAGCTCTTCTTCTGAGGAAATTTCCTTTACAGAAACATTAACTTTCAAAAGAGACTTTTCAGTGGGACTGTAGGTAATCCTTCATCTCTAAAACAAAGATACAGAGATGATGAGGCCTGTGTATACAAAATAGATTATTTCTCCAAGCTACACATTTAATTTGTTCTAAGGATAATAGTCAGTGTCCTGATTCAGTCATCAGCACCCCAAAGAGTGGCAGGTTGCAGAAATCTCTTTTAGACAGATGGGATTTTTCTAATTTCTGGAAATAGTTAAATTGTTTGTAAGTAACATTCTCTAATTTTCTTAACATCACTAACTTTTCTTGGAGCAGTCACAAGTTTAATACAAATGAAACTGTCTTTCCAACTCAGGATGAAATGAATAGAGATGGGATCAGTGTTGATTAAGCCTGTTACAGTTCTATTAGCAGGAAGCCATTAATAGCAAGATAGTTTCTGGCAGCATTGGGATATCTGTCTTCTTGCATTCTCCTGGTCCCTCAGGAAAGATTAGAAATGAAGAAGACTCAATGGCTTCTCAGAAACATTTGGAACCAGTCTGCAGATCAAATGGGTATGGCCATTCGTATTTCACAAGACATAAGCAGAGAATTTCTATTGTGGATAGAAATTAAGAGTAATGTTACTTCCACCATCCAAAGCGAAAATTCTAAATACAGACTATGGACTATTGGTGTTAATAGAAGATATCAGTTAATAACAACTTGAAGGAGAATCAGCCAGAATGTGGGGCCACATGCTTTCGGTGTAAGTTCAAGAATCCATGCTGCAACTCTAACTGCTTTGAAAATGTAAGTATGATTAGGGGGAAACATGTAATATGTTCAAGGCTGGAGTTCATAGCTCCCATTTCAAATATGCATAATGATAATCTGCAAACAATGGCAATGCACCTGTATATAAATAAGCTAAGCACTACGAATCATTGCTCATTTTGGAAAATTTCCAATGTGTGACAAAATGCCCATAACAGTTTTGCACATCTGAAGTGGTACAAAGTAAGTAAAAACTACATTAGATATGTCTGGAATAAGCCATATGCGTATAGTCATGAATGCTTTTGGTCATTTTTGTAAGGTAGCTGTAGGCATAAGCTTGCACAGATCACTTCAGAACTTCTACGAGAATCTGTGCTATGCTAAGTAGATCTGAGCTGAGTGTAGTTGGACCACAGCTTACTGAAACTGTTTTAAGTTTTTTTCTATGAACTGTAAAGACAGTCCTTATAAGGACACCCTATTTAGGCTTTTATAAGGCTGGAAAGGGAGAAGTTAGGAAAGATGCAAATAAGGGAGAGAGAAGACATGAAACATAAAGAAGGAGCACATTAATAGGATTGTGTAACAGGAGGTATGAAAGGAGAGGCACTATTCTTTGGTGTGGATAGACCCCCCATTTTCCAATTTTTTTATGAGGGAAGATGGGGAAGAAGTAAGGATAGAAGTTGTAGGAGAGATGGTTAGAGAAGAGTTAAGGAGCACAAACGTAAATGACAGACTGGGCACACAGGAACAGTATGGTGGGCTGATCGGGGGACAAGACTTAGCAAAGGCAGGCACAAAAGAGAAGGGAAGAAGGTCCAATAGCTAGCTGCCCTCTCAATCAGGAGGACTTCAAATATACTCCCTCTATAACAGACCAGGAGGCAGGACCTAGAATGTGTGTGTGGGGGTGGAGGCCTCTGTTGGCTCGATGTTTGGAGCCAAATAGGTCAGGAAGTTTTGTATCCACTAGAACAGAGGTTGTAGTGGGTGCAGGTTTCTCTCCACAGCCTTCCCAATAGCTGCCTCAAGCAGGCTCTGAAGCTGGTGGTCTTTGGGACTTACCAGACTGCAGTGCACCGATGGTTCACAGGGGGTGGTGCCACCTCCCCATCCTGTGAAGCTGTCCCCATTGAAACAGTGAGAAGTGGTGATAATTCCCTCACCTGGAGGCATGTGGCTAAGCTGCCCCAGGGCCTTCGGGACGTGTAGAAAAAAGTACCTTAAAAAAAAGAAAAAAAAATGGAGACACGAAATTTACTTATAAGTGTTCTGATGAAAATGCGTTTTATTTAATAACAGGAAATAAACCATTCACTCATTAAATCATAAATTTCTATTAAGTAATATTATGTGTTTTTATTTTATTAATGCAATGGAGTCTGACTACATGATGGTTTTTGATATTGCAGTTTAATCTCTGATATGAATTAAGAACAATATTAGTTTGTGTAATGAGTTGTCATAAGCAAAGTGCAATGAAATACTGCAGCAGTAAATACTGACAACTGCTGCTTTAGTAATGATTTCACTACAAAACTAGTAATTTATTATACTAGAGTTTCTTCTACTTTAGTAGTTCACTATTATACATTTACATAACTGTTTTTATGCAGTGACTGTGGACTGCTGATCTGACAGTGATGAAAATAAAAATTAGTACTGAATTAATGAATGGTATGATTTTTAAAGGGGCATATATTTTCATATTACTTAATATTATTCAGTATTTTTCATAATTATATGAGTGTGCTGCCCCACACTGACTACTCCCTGCTGGTTCCTATTATATTCAATCTCATGTGCTGTGCAGATAAGAGAAAAAACAGGAGAAGAATAAAGTTGCTCACTCATCTCATTTGTGTGTACATTATGGCTGAAAGCAATTCAGTATTTACAAGCTGTTATATTTATTAGTACATTTTATAACTGATGTCAGCACCTCCCACCCCTTCCATGCTTCATTTTCTGAAATAGTTCACGTCTTCTAAGGATATGAAGCATTGTATTTCTGGTAAAACTATTGCAAGGTTGAGAAGGTATCCATCCTGGAAAAGCTATTAAGTGTGTGGTGTTCAACTTTAATAAATTGTTACAGCCGGTACTAAACATTCCTGATTTGATACCTTCGGCGGTACCAGAGTGTGTGTGTGTGTGTGTGTGTGTGTGTGTGTGTGTGTGTGTGTGTGTGTGTGTGTGTGTGTGTGTGCCACATTCCTGCACTTGTTGCTAACCTTGCAAGCATTTTCAAAGTGACCACTCTAAGTGGCAATGAATTACTCACATGTATATTCATCTCTCTCTATGCAATTATACAATTGGCACTAGTGCTATGGTATGATAATTTATTCTTACTTCTGTATGCTGTTAACCATGGCCTAAACTGTTGCAGTTTTCATGAATGTAATCATACTGAAATACATGCAGTGTGATGCAGTTAGTTAATTTCTGCACGAGTCTCTCCCTTTCCTTAGGCTGAATGTTGCACCTTGGTGTGTGCAGCCATTGATAAAGTATAAGAAAGTTCTGTTAATCACCAAAACATTAACAAAATCACTACATGCTGTTGTAACATGATAATAATTTCAACATAATTTATGTTTTAACAAAAACTAGGCAGTAAACTTTATGAATCTATTAATACAGAACAATTATTACAACCATTATAATGAAGTTGTATGAGTAAACTGCAGTGTTTAACAAATACAGCAAATGAACTAACAAAGTACTTCAAATATGATTCTGACATGGCAGCAATAATTCTTTTTTTACAGCAGCCATGAAATGAATGCATGAAAACTGAATTCTGATATATATATATATATATATATATATATATATATATATATATATACACACACATACATACACATATATATATGGATTCACTTTATATCCTCGAAATACTGAAATATCGAAATTCAGTATGTCGAGGCTATAAAGTGGAAACCTGAAAAGAACAAAAACTCAGAAGCGTGAAATTCAAAATCTCGCATATCAGAGATTTTGAATTACCGCTTCTGGTGTACACAAACACGTACCTTCTTTCACACACACAAACACAAGCTCTGTCCTACATAAAAGCAGGGGGGCAAGCACCCCTGCACCCCCCATGTGGGAGGCTGCACCCCCCCCACACCCCCCTACTTAAATATTCTAACTCCGAGCTCACACTACATACAAAAACACACAAGACACCACCACGCAAGCTACATTCTCCTTGCACACACACATCACAGTAACAAAACACACCAACACACACCACAGCCCCTACCCAAAACCCTTAACACATAAACACTTACCTGAATCCATAACCACAGCGAAACACCAGAAGCGCTAATTCAAAATCTCCGGTATGCGAGAGTTTGAATTTCATGCTTCTGAGTTTTGTTCTTTTCAGGTTTTCACTTTATGGGCTCGAAATACTGAAATTCGATATTTCAGTATTTCGAGCTTCTAAAGTGAATCCATATATATATATATATATGTGAGTGTGTGTATGTGTGTGTATCCATCTATCTACATATATATATATATATATATATATATATATATATATAGATATATATATATATATCTATATATATATATATATACACATACACACACACACACACACACACACACACACACACACACACACACACACACACACACACACACACACACACACACACACACACACACACATACAAATAAAGAGATATTAAGGTACATGTTACAACCTTAAGTAAGTCTTACTTTATTGTATAAGAAATAAAATACAGTAATTACTATAGAACTTTGTTCTTCAGTTATGTACCTCTGAAATCCAGTTGATCAGCTGATCCCTCCTCTGCCTCATCCGGTCATCATACCTGTGATGTGCCTGCTGTCTAGCACAAGGGATCCCTCACATGTATTACAGGTGCTCCATCAACTTCTGCAAAATGTCATTTCAAGCCATTTGGAGCCACTGATGTTCTGTTCCAACTTCTGCACATACAACTGCTACTGTAGGTAGAGGTATATTTTGGTCTCCTTGCCAGACCATCTTGGGGCATGACCCCAGGCTTTAACAGATTGCATTGCACAAAGGTGCCAGATTCTGAATTAACAAAATCTGAGGCAAGGTATACTAGAGTGTAAATTACATCCACTGTTGTGTGACAACACTCTGCTCAGCCCATGCACCCATAAAGGGATGCCCCCTTACTGACATAATAACCATGGAAAATTTTTGTATAATAACAGAACATGTATCATGACAGACCATAGTCCCATGGAGATGCAATTTTCTTGGTAATTATATTCTTTTTTTAATTAAATGGAAACCTGAAGGTGATATCAAGACAGACCATTATGCCATGCAGTTATTTTTTGATATTTCAATGTATTTTTCTAAATAAATGGTAGTCTTCTTTGAATGTGATATCACAGGTGTGTTTTACATAAGTATGTTCAGAAATACTGCAGTTAATTCCTTAGCACTAACAGGGGGAGGGGTGAATGTCACACAACAAATTATACATTAATATCTCAGGTAAAGCTTTATTTTAAAGTTGTGCAATATGCTATGTCCAAACACAACAGCCTCATACACTTGTGCCTGGCCTCACATAAGGTGTAGCATGATGGGAGGACAATCGGTGCTTACATGCATTCATGAGCTCAGCGGAGCTTGCCTTCAGGAAGCCAAATGGATTAACACCTGTAAGAGGGTATACACATGTGCACTATGATAAGATTCATAGATCTTAGAACTGCTGAGATGCATTTGCACAAAAAGTTCTCAAATTTTCCCCAGCATACACCAACCATCCTTAATCTACCATTTTGAGCTTCACTGGGCTCCATGCTTCTGCAAAAGTCCATGAAAAGAACATACAAACTAAAACAACAGGGATAACTATAAATTATTTGGAAAAGGCAGTATCAGTGTAATCTGGTAGCCTGTATTGACTGGTAAGACATGACATTTTATATAATTTGCTGGATTAGACATGAAACAGTTCAAAATGTGCAAGGTGCCATTTTCAATGCTGTTTACATGTGTCAGGTGGCTTACTGCAGACAGTGGTCTCTGGAATAGATAAAGCTCATGACCAGAATACAGGCCATCTTAATTTGATTACTGATATACATGAGCTAGTGCTTAATATATTGACTACCACACCCTCAAAGCAACACATCCATGGATATGTATTACTGATGTAGCAGATGAGTACAAAACACAGGCAGTACAATCAGTAAAAGTCAAACCTACAACACAGAACTAATGCTTCAATGTGCTAATCATCATTTTAATTTTCTGACATGCATTATCCATACTTCATTAAAGCATCATACACGGCAGGCAGGAGTAGCTTTCTCACAGTGTGCAATTTCAGGTTATATTATGGTGCAACATTAGGGAACGAAGCAAAGGAGATAAAAATTCAGTCCTGAGGAGAATCACACCCTCATGGATGCTATGAGTACATATAGGAAATGTCTTATTGGAAAAGGTGGGCCAAAAGAGGCAGACAGAGCTAAGGTATGGAATTAAGTATCAACTGACAGTAATACAATAGGCAGAAGGAACTGTATCTTGGCACACTACAGGAAAAGAGCAAATGGTGAAATGTGCCCCACCAAAAGCTAAGCAGAATGCAATCACTCATATCAATACTGGTGGTGATCCTTCCACACTCCAACCTTTAATACCAGATGATGTGTAACTTCTGTCTGTAAATTGTGATGATTTGGACGCATATGAGGTTACTTCTGGAATCATTAGAGGTGGTGTTGACACAAGTACTTTCAGACCTCCACAACAAACTTAATTGTGCAGTTTAGAAGGTTAGTTTGAAGCTTGTTTTACTATATTATATTAAGATGTATTTAGCATGACATATGTGCATATATCACCCTTACATGTTTCATCAACAGATGTGCCACTGTTGTCAGATGTTGCATAAAGTCTGCAGACAATGCATGGTAAGTGTGGTCATTCTGTGTGTATGGAAATATATTTCCACCTGTCACATGTCACATTAACCACATCTTCACATATTTGTTCATGGGTTCAGTACCAGCAACACACTCATCTTGGTCCATAGAACAGCAGGCTGATGTTGGCAACAGAATGGGCGTCCATGAAGACACCATAACTCTCATACTATTGGCACAGCCTGATGACAGGTGACACACAGTTGCAAAGTGTACTGACAGGACTGTCTACACCATAGCAGGTGGATAACTCTTTAGGCAGTGACATGGTCTCATTTTTTTTCTTTGGAATCATTACCTACCACTACTGAAGTCCTGTCTGGTCTAACAAACTGTGAAAATACTATATTATCCCAGCTTCAAAACTTTGGAAATATCATCATGGAGGATATGATTTGTAACTCCTAAAGAAGATCATTTTTTTCTGCACAAATATTTCAAATGAAGCTAAAAGACCAAATACTATAAATCTTACATACAGACCTGGAAGAGATTTGTTTTGTGGACTTTGTTACAGGGTGACGATCCTCTGTGTTCTTCCATTCCAAGGCTTTTAGACTAGCTTTTTATCCCAATTTGAAATTATTCAATTAATGTCCATGTTTCTGCAGTTAGCTGACTGTCTTCCAGCCTTCCAACAGACTGTAACTTTTCATTCTGTAAAGGCCTTTTGTAAAGGAGTCTATCATTTAATATCTCCATAAAGATATAGCGCTCCTCCTTGTGATCTGAACTTTATGTTGGAAAATTTAATTTTACCTCACTTTGAAACAGCAGATTTATCAGACTTAAAGTATCTCTTGTGAAAGGCACATTTTCTGTTTTTACTTCTATCAGAAGGATTATAGTAGTGCAAACTAATTTGCCTTTGTTCCACAGTGAGTCACAGGTGTTATTCAAAACAAATTCATTGTTCATGTCAAGAGCAATTTTTTTCAGTGTATGCTATTCATTCAATCAGTTTGACTGTCACTTTTCTTTACAAACTATCAAAATGCCCGAGGTCAGTATTTGCATCTCTATTTATTTATCTTTTGTTGACTGAGTTAGTCTCACAAAGCTAGTAGTCTCATATCAGGTTTCATAGGTTTATAGGTTGGTACTAGGCTATCAGCCCTAGGGCCTATACAAGCCTAGCCATAACAATTCCCTGGATATTTCTTCCCACAATATTTACTTCCCTGGACCCCTGTCTAGCAGGGTGACTGACGTGATTCCCGGGGTGAATTTCCTCTCTCCTATCCAATCGTCAAGGTTCCTTTTGAAGAGGGCCAAGGAGGTGGTCTGCTTGACACATATGGGGAGTCTATTCCAGAGTATGGGGAGTCTCTGGGTCAGGAACCTATCCCTCCAGCATGTTTTGTTCATTGTGATGACAAAGTTTAGATCCCTGGAGCATGTGGCTCTGAGGATTGGGATTTCTTTAAGTGGAGCATGTCCAACGGCTCAGGGTTTGACATGGCCTTGTGTCTTAAGCAGAGATCGCCTCTGAGTAGATGATATGCCACAGAGTATAGCTGGAGTTTTTTTAGATGGTCAGCATAGGGCATCTGCTTTAGGCCTGTGATTCTTTTAGTGAAGTATTTCTGCGGCCTTTCCAGCTGTTGCAGATGTCTTGTGAGGTACATACCAAATGGGGCGTTGTACTGTATAATGGGTCTAATGAGGGATGAGTACAGTGGGACAATGACCACCTTTTTACTAGATGAAAAGCCCTTAGTGATGAGGTGTGCCACATAGAAGGATTTCCTGACTGTTGTGGCGATGTGGTTATCGAAGGTGGGACCACTGTCCACCTGTGTCCCTAAATATCTCATCACACTTTCGGTGTTTAATGTACTGCTACCTATGTGGTAATTCATGGGTACATGTTTTTTCCCATAGGGGATAACTATACATTTCTTGGCATGAAGCTTGAGCCCATGGCTCTGGCACCAAGCATCTGTTTCTGTAAGGCCCTTTTGTAGAATATCCACATCATTTGAGGATTCAATAATAGCTCCCAGTTTGCAGTCATCTGCGAACTTTGTTAGCCAGAGTCCCTTAGTGTTGGCCTGTACTTCAGAGAAGTAGATGCCAAACAAGAGCGGTCCCAGGACTGAACCCTGAGGTACTCCACTTGTCACTTGTCTGGAGCTGGATTTGAAGTTGGCTACTTTTACAGTCTGGGTTCTGTCAGTAAGCCAGTTGGCAACCCATTGAGTGACGTAGGGATTTATGCCCAGCTTAGTGAGTTTATCTATGATTCCAGAGTGGGGGATGGTGTTAAAGGCCTTGGTGAGGTCCAGATAGGCTGTGTGGACTGCCTTACCCTCGTCCACAGCTCTGGAGACTGATTTGAAGAAGTCAATCATGTTCAGGAGACAAGATCGGCCCTTCACAAACCCAAACTGGGTGGGGTCCAGTGTTTGAAGGTTGCCAATGTCTTTGTTTATAAGTTCCATGATAATGCGTTCCATACCCTTGGAGATCAGGCTTTTCAGACTGATGGGACGGTAGTTCCCGGGATCCAAGATGGATCCCCCCTTGTGGAGTGGGATAACTGTAGCTGTGCGCCACTCAGTGGGTACAAAACCTGAGGTGAGACTATGATTAAACATGGCACTTAGGTGAGGTGCCAGTTCATTTTGTAGTCCATGTAGTACACAGCCTGGGATGTCGTCTGGTCCCATGGATGCTGTATTCTTAGCTTTGGAGAGTGCGGTTTCTACCTGTGTGGCCATGAATACTGGAATCTGGCAATCTTTTGGTATTGAGATGGGCCCTTTAGGGGGTGAGAGGGAGGTGAATTTGGCACTGAAGCGATCTGCTAGGATATTGGGAATATCCTTGGGATCATTATATTTAATGCCATTCTGTTGTATAAGGTGATATTTATACTACAAGGTGAAATTTAACCAGGAAATTCCCCTACTTTTTTGATATATGTCATGGGATCTTTCACATTCACTTGAGCTACTGCTAATTTAATGAGATGGGACCTCAGTTTAATGTCTCATCCTTTGGATGTTTATAGACAGATTAGATACGACATAAGCATTATTAATGATTTCAAAATAGCTGATTAGTTGTTTGTTTTTTAGTATCTTTCAAAAAGGGAAAGAAAGCCTAGTAGTTAGTTAACAGACTCTTTTTAAATGGTTGGCTTACTGTATAACCTTTTGCAGACCTGTTAAAAAGTACCATAAGAGCTTATTCTACAAGAGCAGGAGCTAAATCAGAAGCATCATTCAGGAATATTACTGCACACAGTATTTTAAAAATTCCAGCAAAGCCTACTGTCCACACCTTAAAAACACTAGGCAAGCCTGATCTAGACCTAGAGAAGGAGTGAAGCTTGTAGTGCTTTGCAAAATGATGTACTGAGGAACACGTTTCTGCTTCTAGAATACTTCTAGAATCTATCCCTTTTCATAAAGTTATAAATGAAGCTGAGGCCCTGGTAGAGTGAACCTTGGCACTGCCTGGAATAGTTTTGCTGTGGCAGGGATAACAAAAGGTAATACCCCGAGACAACCATTTGGAAAAAGTCTGCTTTGACTCAATTTGTCCCTTCTTACCTTCACAAGAAATGAACAATTGATCAGAAGATCTGAAAGATTTTGTTCTGTCAAGATAGTACTTGAGTTGTCTGTGGACATCCAAGGTATGGAGTATCCTTTCTCCCTCATTTTTAGGTTCAGGAAAGAAAATAGGGAGATGGATAGTTTGGCTTAAAGTAAATTTGGATACAACTTTAGGCATAAGTGAAGGATTAGTTCTCAAGGAAACCCTGTTTCTATGAAAAATGAGATCGGGTTGACCCACCATAAGAGCTTGCAACTCGGATACTCTTCTTGGAGAATTCAGAGCAATCAGTTTTCCATGTTAAGAACCTCAAGTCAACCTGATGAGTTGGTTGAAATGGAGCAAGTGTTAGCTTCTCTAACACAAAATTAACATCTTAAGGAGGAGCCACCAGATTCAATGTCAGTCTCTTATGCAACACCCCTTTCAAAATATTCTAATGTGAGAATGCATTGAAGGAGAGGGATCTGGAGGGCAACATGCTGAAATGGCCAACAAGTGAATCTTGACTGAGAATTAAGATAGGCTAGAGGATAGTAACTCTTGCAAATATTGTAAAACCAGAGAGATAGTAGCTCTGACTGGGTGGCAGTATTGTTGTAGGCACCAACTAGAAAACCTTTTTTCATTTCCTTATATGCCATTTTTTAGTAGCAGGCTTTCTTACTTCCAAAAGTATCTGCTGCATATCCTCAGTAAACAGGAGCCTAAAAGGAATTAAGATCTTATCATCCAGGCTGTCAGTTGAAGTTGCTTGGGGTTGGAATGTATCAAACACCACTGATCTTGTGTGAGGAGATCCATTCTGTGAGGAAGCTTGAGGTAATTACCCCTGTCCATTTACAAAGAAAGGGAGAAGCACTGTTGCTTGGGCCAGAAGGGAGTAACCACAATGATCTTAGGGGATTCCTTCTGAATCTTCAGAAGTACCATGGATATTAGTGGAAAAGGTGGAAAAGCATACAGAAATATTCCTGTCCAAGGAAAAGAAAATGCATCTGTCTTCCAGGCCTTCTTGCATGGAGTCCTGGAGCAGAATTTAGCCAGCTGACCGCTTAGAGAGGAGACAAAGAAGTCTACTTGAGGAACTTCCCACAGATAGATCAAATCTTGGAAGACACCTTGTTCTAGTTTCTATTCCTGTGGGACTGCTTTTGTCCTGCTCAGCTTTTTTGACACACAGCTTTGCTCGGATGGAATGTAGGATGCCTGTAGAATGGGACTGTGATGTAAAGCTATATCCCAAGCTAACATGGCTAGTCTGCATAGGGGGTAAGACTTGGTCCCCTTGTTTGTTGATGTATCATATCATTTTGTTATTGTCTGTACTCACTTGGAAGGGTCCAGGGGACCAGAGGTGATTTAGATAATTGAGTACTTTGATTACAGCAAGCATCTTAATGATGTTTATGTGCTTGCATCTGTCCTTATTGCCCCAGATACCCTGCACTTTATCCCTGTTGACACTGCTCCCCAAACAAAGTCCAAAGCTTCTGTAGTGACTGACCACTTTTGAACAGAGGCAAAGAAAGGGAGGCCTGGATTTATTGATATTTGCTGTCTCTACCAAGTGATTTCTCTTTTGACAAGTCCCAGAAAAGGAATTTGAAAGAAGAATATGTCTTAGTGCTGGGACCAGAGAGACTTCAGATACCAATGTATTTTTCTCATGTGAAGTCTTGCCAGGGCTATCAAGAGAATCATAGATATCATAAGACCAAGAATCCCAAGGTATTCCCTTGCAGAAATGAAGGTCTGAGTGGAAAACCCTGAAATATATCTAGATCTAGCTTTATTTTTTCCTGTGGAAGAAAAGCTCTTTGAATACAACCTAGAGCTGATTGATTACTGAATTTCCTGCCTGCACTTATTTTTAAAATCGTTTTTTTCTTAAAACTTGCATTTTATCTGTCTCTGGTCTAGCACTCAACTGTGGGGTCATTTACTGCACTGTTCTAACTTGTTGATACTTGTGAACCTCTGCTTTCCTTAAAAAAAACAAAAACAAAAAAATCTTGCTTTTTTCCCACTTTTCTGAGATTTAAAAAAGTTCAGTTACAGATTTGCTGTTCTGAACTGTTTGTAAGTTTCTTGGAGGCCATTGTTTGCTTGGGCTAAAGGGAAGTCTCTGTGTTCATCAGTGGCAGTGATAAACATTGAGCAGCCTGCCTGCCCCTGTGGGAGTGGTTACTGCCTTGAAACTGTAGTTTTATTGGCCATTTTGGGTCAGTTCCAAACTCCTTGATCTCCCTCTCTTAAAACCCTCTTTTGCGCGTTTTTGCACACAGCGCACATCGGGCAGCGCCACCTAATTGGGTTTAAACTATTCCTGGCTCCACAAAGTCTGTTCTTCACTTTTTCCCTTAGAACTGCTCTATCTCTCAAATTAAACACCATATTCTCATTCTAAGGCCCCTCACTGGTCCAAATAAGTAATCTTACAAGTTAGCACTAATAAACCATAAGCACTACTTACTCTTATACTCTCTACGATTACCTTGTCCCCTATTGGTCCATTTTAATTCAGTTCCCTATATTACTCTAGCATGTCCAAAGGTCAGTCAATGGTTTCCTCTCCAGTCCAGCTGGTGAATCTGGGAATTTTGAGGCAATGTTACAACTGTCTCATGTACACGGACAACCCTCTCCTCCTCCAAACAGGTTCAAATATATGTGAGAGATGCAACCATATAGCCAAACTGGAGGCTGAGCTCTCTCATCTCAAAACTGGTGTAACCAGTCAGGAGGAGAAGGTAACCTCACACAACACAATTCCAGTATCACATAGTCCCACCACAACAGCGAACCAAACACATAAAACACAAAAACATACTCAGAGGCTCTAAATAAAAATCTACCTAAGCAACAGAGACCTCCAAAGCAGACATCCAAGCAAACGCTACCCCAAAACAAAACACGTACAACACATAGCACACAAAGTCAGTGTGCCAAGCAGTCACAGCCCTTAAGGCTGAATAACACACCTGATACCCTTGTAATAGATAACTCTATTGTCAGACACATTGACGTCCCGCTCACCAGGCTGAATAAAGAGAAGGTCACAGTGAGCTGCCTGTTGGGTGCTAGGATCCGCCACATAACGCAAGCACTCAGGTCACTCCAAAGCAAATACAAATATGACTCAGTCATTGTACATGCTGGCGTGAATGACCTGAGACGTACCTCCCTCAACTACATGAAAAGAGACATAGAGGAGCTCTCTGATCATGTAGCCCAGGCTGGTATGACCCTGACCTTGAGCAGCATCTTACCCTCACCTAGAATGATGCCACAGTATAAAGACAAAATGATCGATTTTAACAACTGGCTAAAATTTTGGTGTCATTCAAAGGGGATCCAGTGTCTGTCAGCCTGGGATGACATGCTCGACAAGCCATGTTGCTTCTCTAGGGACGGCTTGCACCTGTCACCCCTGGGCTTTCGGATATTGGCAAAGGCTCTTGCCACCCCCATAGTGCCTTTTTTAGGCAAGGCTCAAAAGTCAAACCCACCTCCATAGACAGCACAAGGAACAAGAAACTAAGGGTAATGCTGCTAAACGCCAGAAGTCTTAACCTCAAGATGCATGCACATCCTCAGTATGGAGAACATCAATATCTGTGCAGTGACAGAAACCTGGTTCAAGGCAGCAGAGAGCACCCAGCACTACCAGGTTATAACTCATATCATGCTTTTCGGCCCCAAAACTTGGACCGAACCACAAAAGGAGGGGAGTTTCCATATTTATCAAGGATATCCACACCTCCAGGTTAGTGGCAGTGCACAAAGTATCGGAGACCATCCATGTGCAACTGACAGTGGGCAAGACTGCTTTTCAGTTTATAGCATCCTACAGACCACCCTCTCAAAGTCAGGAATCCCACTCGGCTTTCCTGAAAACATTGGAGAACACTAAGATCTCTCCGAACACCATTATATTGGGTGACTTCAACTACCCAAACATAGACTGGGAGCATTACTCAAGCCCCAGCACCTTAGCCCAAAGGTTCCTGGAATTTATAAACTCAAATGCTATGGAACAACTAGCCACCACTCCCACAAGAGGGGAAAACATACTAGACCTGATCATTACCAACATGGGGACTCTATGCTCCATACCAGAAGTATATCCCTCATTGGTAAGATCAGACCATAAATTAATTTCACTGGATATCCACATCCCGACCCCACCCCAGCCCAGAAAACCACAGTGAAAAACTTCTCAAAAGCGAACTTCACACTTCTCAAAACTGAAGTGGAATCCTTCAAGGCCCCAGGGCCAGTGGAAACTATGGCCCAAACTGCAGAATCCTATATAAACACATTCTACGGACATCTCCAGGAATGCATGGATCATGCTATCCCAAACAAAATCAAGACCCAATCATCCAAAGGCAGGCGTCCAGTCTGGTGGACCCCAGCCATAAATAAACTGTACAACAGAAGGAGGAAGCTACTACATGATAGAGCAAAATCCCTAAAAGGGAAGGCATCTCTGATCAGTACTAGCAAAAAATTACGATCCCTCATAAAATCCTCCAAGGCCAGCTTTGAGAGAAAAATTGCACAGGACACTAAAGACAATCATAAGGCTTTTTCAGTTATGTTAGGAACCTGGGATGCAACTCCCAGACTTGTTCTGAGTTGATTCTAAATGACAAAAAATACACTGAACCCACAGACATCGCCAATATCCTGGCAGACAGGTTCAGTGCAAACTTCTCCACCCCCTCCCCCCCAAAAGAGCAAGTATCTATCCCGGCAGAGTGCAGCCTCCCAAACATCTCTGATGCTCAGGTGAAGGCCGCCCTCTCCAAAGCAAAAAACACTGCTTCCATGGGACCAGATGGCGTCCCAGGTTGTGTCCTACATGAACTCCAAGAAGAACTAATCCCTCAAGTAAAACTGCTGTACAATCTCAGCCTCACTACAGGATATGTGCCCAAAGAATGGCGTACAGCAACAGTGGTCCCACTCCACAAAGGTGGCGCCTCTGCGGACCCTGGAAACTATCGCCCCATAAGCCTGACTAGCCTAGTATGCAAGGCTATGGAGAGGATCATCATGGAACTCATAAACAAAGACATTGGGGACCTACAGACACTAGATCCTACCCAATTTGGCTTCGTCAAGGGCAGATCCTGCCTTTTGAACCTGGTCGACTTCTTCGAAACAGTCACCAAGGCCATAGATGAAGGGAAGGTAGTCCACACAGCCTATCTGGACCTTGCAAAGGCATTTGACACAATACCCCACTTGGGCATCATAGATAAGCTATCCAGCCTAAATATAAACCCCTATGTCACAAGATGGGTTGCAAACTGGCTCAAAGACAGAACCCACAGAGTCAGAGTTGCTGGAGCCATGTCAGACTCGACACCGGTCACAAGTGGCATCCCACAAGGTCCAGTCCTGGGACCTCTCTTGGTCGGTATTTACTTTTCTGAGGTACAGGCCAACGTGGGAGGACTATGGCTCACCAAGTTCGCAGATGACTGCAAACTGGGCGCCATAATCGACTCTCAAGCTGACACAAACATCCTTCAAAAAGGTCTCGCAGAGAGGGATAACTGGTGCCAGAGCCATGGTCTAAAGCTAAATGCTAAAAAGTGTATAGTCATACCCTTTGGCAAAAACAATGTGCCCACAAATTACCACATAGGTGGTAACCCATTAAGTACAGAGAAAGTAATTAGGATCTGGGGACCCAAGTTGATAGCAATCTCTCCTTTGACAACCACATTGCCAAAGTGGTTAGAAAGACCTTCTACATAGCCCACCTCATCATGAAAGGATTCACATCTAGATCAAGAGAGGTAATCGTGCCTTTATTCATCCTTCATCAGGCCCATCATAGAATACAATGCCCCTTTGGGATGTACCTTACCCGACACCTGCAGCAATTAGAAAGACCCCAAAAGTACCTCACCAGGAGGATCAAGGGACTCAAACAGATGCCATATGCTGCTCGGTTAAAAACTCCAGCTCTACCCAGTTGCATACCGCCTACTTGAGGCGATCTATGCCTGACATATAAAGCTATGTCCAACCCAGAATTAATGGACATGCTCCACCTCAGTAAATCTAACTCGCTTAGAGCCACTGACTCGAGGGACTTGAACCTCAGCACAGAAATAAATAGAACATGCTGGAGGGACAGATTCATAACCCAGAGGCTCCCTTCGCTCTGGAATAGAATTCCAATTCATGTTAGGCAGAGCACCTCACTGACTCTCTTCAAGAAGAATCTTGATGAGTGGATGGGGGATCGTAGGTTTGTCCCGGGGATTACTTCCGTGTCACTATTAGACAGAGGCACAGTAAACTAAACTTTAAAAAGGGCACAGTATACTCAAATCAAGGGGTGGTGTAAGCCAAACACAATTGGGCTAGGCTTATAAATGCCCCAGGGCAGATAGCCTAGTATGAACCTATGAACCTATGAACTAAAGTGTCTAGCAGATACCCCAGGAACACAATCCTGTTTGTAGGAGTAAAAAAAATCTAGAGTTACTACAAAGTTTAAATGAGGAAGAAGGGGTAACAGGTTGTGAAGTTACAACATTTTAACTCGGGCACTATCACAAACTGACTTAGGAAAGAAAGATCCAGAACTGGTCACAAGGCATTTTCCTTGGTTGCTACCAAAAACGGGAAAGAGGAAATTACTCTATTACTCTCTATTGCTCTCTGAGACAGCATATGTTGAAGGGCAGGAGAAAATAGAAAAGGTTGGTCTTTTTAGATGAGGAATTATTCCCTGAAAGGGAGGAACTGGCTCCCACTGCCTTATGTAACCTTGACGAATAATCTTCAGAACTCATTTGTCTGAAATTGACACCAAAGACAGAACTGTAGAATCAGACTTTCTGGAAGGGATAAGGGACTTCTAAGGTAGAGGGGGGAACATAGCCCCATAAATAGTCATTCTGACTTGTTTGACTGTCCTTTGTTTTTTCTGGGGGGTCCTGTCTTATTTTTATAGCCTCCTAACCATTGCTTTTTGAAAGTCTGTTTAACAGCATTTTGCTGAAATGGTTTATTTTGTTTCTTTCAAAAATTAGACAAGAGACTAGAGAATCCCTTAAAATGTCTGTGAAAAGAGGGTTGAAACATCTGAGAGATTTGAATCAACACTCTCCATAGGACCCAAATTAGGATCCAACACCAGCAAACCAGAACATAACTGTAGTTTGGCATTTTCATTCATTATTTTAATTGTTTATTAGAACGTCATCAGAACATAGTTCTTATCATTACAATACACTCATTCCTTAGCATTTAAATATTTTACATGGGATTTGACAAGATGACATCACTTCCATTTCCACAGGATGTTGCATCACCTATAATAAATAGTATAATAAAATATTTTTACAGTTGTACAATTTATTTATTTTTATTTATTTAAATTTGTTGACCGGGAGTGTCCGACTGGACGTGGGTCCATTTTCAGCGGAGGCCCGGGGAGAAAAGCTCCACAGTAAAATAAACAGACAGTAGTTACATTGGATTATATAGTGATTAACAATTTAACATAGAAATTACTTACAACATATTTACAGATGAAGAACATAGTACATCAGTAGACAACTAGAATCTTTATCTGTGAAGTACATAACAGGCATTAACAAATGTAACAATGAGAAGTTCCTGCTGTATAATAAGTACTAGGCTTATGAGCATCTGAGCTTGCTATCATCAAGGTAGTTAGTGGAGGTGAAAGAAAGATAGAAGTTGGATGGGGTGGATGATATCAGAGTGGAAGTTGCAAGGGCATAGCCAGCATGTTTTTAGGTGCGCTTTTAATAAAGTTTTGAAGTTGGTGCATGATGGTACGGAGGTAATTGTGGGTGGGAGTGAGTTCCATAATTTGGCTATGGCACAAGAGAATAGTGCTTCACCAGCAGAGTTATTGGCTTTAGTGATCTGCAAGTGATTTTTGTTGCTGGATCTTAGTGGTCTGGTGGTGCGATAGGGTTGGAGTAGATTCTGGAGGGATGGGACATTTAGTGGATGGTTTACTAGTTTGTGGGTGAGTGAGAGTTGATACCACTGAAGGAAGTGAGGGAGTTCAAGCCAGCCCAGTTCAGCAAGTGAGAGACAGTGGTGACTACGGTAGGATGCCCCTGTGGCGAATTTTGCGATTTTGTTGTAGCAGGTCTCTAGCTTGTTTAGATCACATTGCCTTAGGTTGGTATATACTGGAGAGGCATAAGTAGGGTGGAGATAAGGTGGGAATTTGCTATTGAAATCTTTGCTGCTTTGGTGAGAAATTGTTTATTTCTGTATAATGCTCCTAGTTTTTGTGGACTTTTTATGGTCATGGATATGTGAATGTCAAATTTTAGTTTATTGTCTATTTCCACTCCTAGCAATTTGGTGTGTTCAGTTGGGTATATAGTGGTGTTGTCTTTTGCTGTAATGTTAAAGTGAGAGTTGTTTTGAGTATGTTTGGTGGGTTGGAAGATGAGTAGTTTAGTTTTGTTTGGGTTGAGTATTAATTGGGCATCGGATAACCATATTTCAACAGAGGAAAAGGCTTCCTGTGTGACTTTTTGCAGTTTGGGTAGGGATTGGGCTGAGCAGATGATGGTAGAGTCATCTGCGTATTGGATGAGTGTGCCATGTTTGGTGGCAGAGACTAGATTATTGGTGTAAACAGAGAAAAGTAGGGGTCCAAGGATGGATCCTTGGGGAACCCCTTATGGAGACAGGTAGTTGGGGAGATATGTCATTCTGCCATACAACGGATTGTTGGCGGTCAGACAGGTAACTCTGAAACCAGTTGGTGACTGATTGTGAGAAGGATAGGTTATTGAGAACAGAGATAAGTTGTTTGTGTGGGACCATGTCAAATGCTTTAGATAGGTCTAGGAAAGTAGCAGAGGAGAGATAGCCATTGTTTTTATGCTGAAGGATAGTGTTTGTAAAGGAGAGTAAGGCAGTGGTGGTGCTATGGTTTGGTCGGAAACCATGCTGAGTACTGGAAAGGAGGTTGTTAGTAAGGAGGTAGTGTGAGACCTGAGAGTGTATGCATCTCTCTAGTATTTTGGAGAGTGGAGAGAGAATAGCTATGGGGCGGTAATTGGTTAGTTCTGCAGAGGGTCCGCCTTTGTGGAGGGGAATTATATGTGAGACTTTCCACAATGTGGGAATGTAACTTTCTGACAGAGATCGGTTAATCAAGATGAATACTGGGTAGGCCAGAGCATCAGCTGCGATTTGTAGGTATTCACTTGGGAGGCTGTTTAGTTAAGAGTTTTTTTATGTTGGAGGTAGGTACAGGAGAAAAAGAGAAGGCAGTGGGGAGATTACTAGTTGAAGGTGTGGGTTGGAGGGGGGGTTGTGTTGTTTAGCTAGTGATAGTATGGTTTGGGTGAAGTGTGTGTTGAATGAGGTAGCAATATTTTCTGAGGAGTGAGGGATGTTAGGAGGAGGGGTACTGACTTTACCTGGGTGGAGGATGGAGTTTATGGAGGACCAGAATTGTTTGGGGCTGTGTTGTGAGGAGTCTAGGGCAGACTGGTAGTATTGGAATTTGTCCCGTTTTATTAGCTTTTTGACTCTATTGCGTAGTTCTAGGAATTTCTATCTAGCTGCGGGGTTTTGGTTTTGCCAGTGCTCCCAGGCTTTATCCCTGTTTTTCATTTCTGACTTAGTGGTTTTCTGTAGCCATGGGGAGGGTTGTGCTTTGGTTCTGGAAAATCTTATGGGGGCATGGTAATTAAGGATGTTCAGGAAGGTAGTATTAAAAGATTCAACTGTGTCATCTAGACTGAGGTACTTTAGAGCATGCCAGTTACATTCTTTGAGGGATGAGATGAATGTGAGTGAGTTAAAGTTTATTTTTTTATTTGACTATAGATGACAGGTTTAGCTTGGTACAGGTATTGGTTGAGTAGGAATGTTGGGGAGTGATCACTGAGGCTATCTGATAAGCAGCCTGCTATATATGACTGGGGGTTCTTACTGACTAGTATCCAATCCAGGGTAGAGTGCTTGCTGGAGTTTTTATTTATCCTTGTTGGTGACTGGACTAGTTGGGTGAAGCCATGAAGGTGTACATGATGGGTTGGATTGTTGCCAGAACAGGATTGCCAGTCAATATTGAAATCACCTAAGATGATAGTTTCTTGGGGGAGATGGTGGGTAGACCAGCTGAGGAGGTTTTCTAGTGGAGGGATGTTTTGGCCAGGTGGGAAGTAGCATCCCATTATGTTGATGGTTTTGTTTTGGTTAATTTTGAGGTTGGTATATATTATTTCTTCATTGCCTATTTGTGGAGCTGATGATTTTAAGATCTGGATGTTTAGATGTTGTTTAAATATTATAGCTACACCACCTCCTTTTTTGCTTAGCCTGTCTACTATTAGTATGCCGTAACCTGTAGGGAGTATTTGCTCACTGGTTATGTGAGGTTTTAGCCAGGTTTCTGTCAGGACGACTATATCTGGGGAGTATAAGTCTATGGTGACATGGAGTTCATGGACTTTGTTGGATATACTTCTAATATTTAGGCTTAGTAGAAGGAAGTCACTTGGCTTTCTATTGGCTGTAATATGGGAGAAGTTGTGATTTCTAGTCTGATTATGAGGATTGGGGTTGGAGATGGTAGGGCCAGGGTTGGGGTGGATGTCTCCACTTAGGGCTAGTTTTGATATGCATGAGATTATTAGTTTTCTCAGTTTTTGAATGTGTTTGTTTATAAGGGAAATTTTATGATTGTTCTCTGTGGGTAATAGGTATGGTGGGAGGGTTACTATGTTAAGTTGTAGGGATGCTTTACGTTTGAGTAATATAGTTGGTAGAATATGTGGGGGGTGCATAGGGATGGTTCTTGAGCTGGTGGGAGGGGAGCTGAGTATGGGTGAGACAAGGATGGAGGTGTGAGTAGTAGAACAGTGGTAGTGGTTGAGTGGGGGAATGATGGAGCTTTGGTAGGATGTAAGATATGCAAGGAGAGTGCATGCAGTGAGCAAAGGAAAGGTATGGTTGTACATGTCAGTTAAGGAGGTGTGATAGTAGAGGGAATACGGAGGAGGTAGTGTTGGGTTAGCGCTGTGGTTGGCTATTGGAAAGATGGAAGGGGTTTGAGTGCAATAAAGGTGGGACCACTGGGCGGGAGGAATAGGGGGCAGGGGAGAAGCAGGTAGAGACCCTGTTAGGTTCTTGTATGAGGGGCTGGAAACAATCACAAAGCAAGACAAGTATGTGTTAAGAACAATCACAATTGACCAAGGACTGCTCTGAAACTGTAAGTCTTGTCTTAATTTCTCAGGTGGAAAACCAGGATAAACTTCTATCAGTAGGCTACTGTGGTATAGTTTAAATAAACAAACACAGTATTGATCAGTTATGGATACTATTTGCTAACAGAAGGGAATAAGAGAAAGTGGAAGATGTGTGTGGTGGTGGTGGTGGGGAGGGGGCTGCTTACAGCCAAAGCACAGTGCTCTCCAGGGGAAAATGAAGATTGGCTCAAACAGTTAGACACATACTCAAAGTTAACTGTAGCTGTTTGCAGACAGTTCAGACCCGGACTGCACTTTTCTTATAGGAATGTTAAAGGTGGTACCGCAGTTGAATACTTAAGAGTGGTGTTAGGTCTAGAAAAGAAGAGTACAGAGAGGAGTAAGCACTTTTGAGATGGTAAATATATATTATAAAGATTAAAAAAACACACTGAGCAAATAGCTACCACATGCAATGTCCTGAACCACTACTTAGTATATGCAGATACTGAGCCAATTGGAAGAACATTAGAACCAGACAGTTATGCAGCCACAGATAAAAATATAGCGAGCAGCAATCTGTCGTGGTTCTCTAATGTGATTCTATCCACCAGTAACAGCACAAACTTATAGAAATAATTTAGACACTAGTATGAGCTGTCTACACACAGCACTATTACATGAATAACATTAGTGAACAAGGTGCAGCTATGCAAATAGACCATACATACTATTATACTAGTAACAACTTGGTGCATGCCATAGTAACATCAAAAATAAAGCATAAAACATATTAGATGTCTAACACAATTCAACATAAACATATACAGTTGTAAAATGTCTAATACAATTCAACATAAATAGGCATTTACAGTTGTAAAACACTTACTGGAGAGACACTGAGCCTTCATGGGGCCTGTAGCAGAGTGGATTGTAGTTTTACAAATGGTGCCTGCCACAGGTAATATTTATTAACTCTGGGATTGTCTTAAGGTAATAAACAGGGAAGGGGAGGGGAGAACAAGGGTGTGAGCAGGCAGTTCTTTGTACTGCTGCTGATGAGCCAATTCAATGACAATTCAAATTTAAAAGTTAAACATATATATATATATATATATACACACACACACACACACACACACACACACACACACACACACACACACACACACACACACACACACACTCACCAATACATTTTCTATAAACTCTGTGCCTTAATAAACCCTTAATGTTAATGGACTCATTAAGTCTGGGCAACTAATATGCAGTTAACGCTATTTCCATTTGTCAGAAAAGATGTTTTTTGAGTCATGTCAAATGTTTTATGATGGTATTCTAGCAAAATAAAGAGAGGCCCATAGCAACCAATGTTAATAAGAAACACACAAATATTTTTGAGAGACAATAATGCTTACAAAAAAGGTGAAGCTTATCCATTAAACGGCAAAAGTTAACTCAGCAAATAATTCCAGAGAAGAGAAGCTCGATAGTAATAATACTGACATCATTTTTAAATGAAAGTGACTTTCCACCATTACCTGCTAAATCTAGTACATCCCTTCATAGTGTAGACAGTGAAGGTCGACGTGAACCTAGTACAGACTCAGACAACTTTGGTGGTCACTCTAAACAGAGCAAAAATAGTAATATTCAGTTTTCTCTGTCTGCTACTCCTCTACCAGTCTGAATCAGTTTACAGGACAGAGAAGGAAATCACAGGGAAGAGGAACAAATCATGGCAGAGGCAGATGGACTTAATAATCAACAATGACATTATTTTGAACGTTAATACTTTTAAATTAACTGACAATCATGTTTCACTTTTGAACAAAGGTTTTTAATTTATCCTTTCAAAAGCAGCTGACTTATCTAAGGTTATTGTTGATCTGAAACATTTTGTTCATAAACTGAATTTACAATATATTATGAATAATGTTAAATATTGTAACACAGATGATTATAGTGTTTGTAAAAACAAAAGTACTTTTAATCCCTTATTAAACTATATATTACAAGGGTTTTTGGAAGCTTGCAAAAATGATTTGCACAAGACTTTAACTGATAGACTTATTAAAAGAAAGTTTAATCTTTCAGTTTCTGAAAGGGTCGCCTTATGCAATATGAAAAATCAAAATTCTGTACAGATTCTGAAGGCTGACAAGAGCAATAGTATAGTAATTATGGGTGTTGAATTATATGATAAAATTTTTTAGAGTTATTGTCACAGGAATCTATTACAAACAAGTGAATTATTACATCAAGGCTATATAGATTATCAGTTGTTTAATTTTTTAAAAGTGGATCACCAAAAATGGCTAGAATATTCAGTATTCCAAACATGCATAAAAACAAGAATGATCCTCCATTCAGGCCAATTTTGGCAGCAGACTTTTCAAAAAACTGAAGCTATTTTAATATACATACTTTTTTGTTGTTAAACCCCGTTGAGCAAAAATATAATTATTACTTAAAAGATTCTTGGGCTTGTCTGAATTGCTTGCATGAGTATATTTTTATACTTAATGAATAGGTGTTTATTATTGTTGATGTTACATCATTATATACGTAGATAGTACAAGATCAAGGTATAGAATTTGTTAGAAATAATTTATCAAAATTTGCAACATTTATTAATACATTAATTAATATAATTTTTTATTATAGTTTAACTTTTTTCTTTTAATAATATTTTTTCAGCTGAAAACAAGTGTTGTTATGGGTGCAGAATGGCACTTGTTTCTTTCACAACTTGGTTATGATTTGGTGGATCAAGATATTTTAATTAAGCACTCTTGTTTTAAGAAAATTTTCATTTAAAGAAAGTTTATTGATGATTTAATTATATTATGGAATGTTATAAACAAAGAACTTGTAGCATTTCTTGATGATTTAAATGCAAGCACACATTTTTTTTAAATATTTGCTATAGGTGAAATGGGAAGTGTTGTACATTTTTAGTTTTGGAGTTAAACTAAATTCTGATAATTTTTTTGGAATAACATATAGAAAATAAACTTTTGTCAATAGTTACTTATTGTATAATAGTCAACATCCACTTTTATGAAGTGGAACATGATTAGAGGGCAATTTACTAAATGAAGTAGCCTCATTATTTCAGACACTTTCTTTGAAGCAAAAATTAATTTTTAAAGAAATTATTTGTCAGTCAAGATTATGATGTTCTTAAGCTAAAAGCATTAATCTTAGAAGTTACTAAAATAGGGGGACAAAGTTTCAACCTATTATTGTATCAAAAACATAATTATAAATAATTGGAAAATAATCATTAGTAATTGTGATTTGGTGCAAATTATTGGTAAAATTTCAAATTTCACTTACAAAAACGATTGCAATATTAAATCAATTCTTGAATATAGTACAAGTGAACAAATACAATTTTCGATGCCTCTTGGTGTACAAATGCAATGCTTATAAGTACTGTAGATTTATAAATGAAGGCATAAGTGTAAAGTTAAAATGTTTGAATAAAACTTTAACTTCCAAAGAAGATTTACCTGCAACCCAAAAGGAGTGATTTATTTAGCTACCTGTTGTTACTGTGATGCTTTCTGTGTGAGTAAAACTACAAGGAAGCTTTCACAGAAAATATACAAAAATGCTTTAGCAATTATAAATAAGGATAATAGTAATGTGTTGGCAAAACACATTACTAATTGTGACAACTTTAAAAAGTTTAATTTTAGGTGTTAGATTTTGTGGTTGGGAAACTTTTTAATGGTGACATAAACAACATTTAAAATGTAAGGAAGTCAAATAGCAAATAGTGTTACATGCAGATAAGCTGCCTGACATAATGAGTCCATTAACATTAAGTGTTTATTAAGGGCACAAAGATTATAGAAAAATGTATTGGTGTAAGCAATTACATATGTATATAAGGTGCTTTAACTTTTAAATTTGAATTACACAAATGTAAAAATATTTTATTATTGGTGATGTAACATCTCGTGGAAAGGGAAGTGATGTCATATTGCCAAATCAGATAATTTGTTAGTAATATATTTAAATGCTAAGGAATGGGTGAATTATTAGTTCTGACAAAGTTGAAATGAAGAACACAAACTGTAATCTACAATTGTCCTCCAGTTTGTTGTTTGATCCTAGTTGGTTCCTGTGGAGAGTGTTGTTTCAAATTTTAACATCTGAAAGATTCCCTAAATCAGTTTACCCCTCATTACATTTTTTGATAATGTGTGCAACATGGGGTCCAAAATCTAACTCTCTATACAAAAGAAAATTCAGAACCTCTGTTTTTACATCTAGTGGAAGGTTCTGAAAACACAGCCAGGAAAATCTTCTCAATACAGCAGCAGTGATCATAGCCCTAGAAGAAGTATCTACAGAAACATAAATGCACTTTAAACAATGAGTTGTAACCTATGAAGTGGAAGAAGCCTATGTCCCTTATGGACAGGGGCAGTCTGTAAGATACACAAGGCATAGGCACAAACCCATGCCATTCTCTTGTCTCTAGGGGGCCATATATTGGGTAAAATCAGGTTATATTTGGCTAGACTTGTAAAGGCTCTTAAGCCATTAACCTAGTAATCTTCTATGAACCTGTGAACCAATGAAGAAACAAAACTATTCAAAGCAATATTTTCTGCACAAGAATGAAATCAGATAAAACATTTCTCACACTTTTATAGAATTAATTTTAGCAAATGAGACTCACAGTTCAGAATTCTGAATATCAAAGTTGCAGAGTCATATACTTTGTCCACAAACGTATCAATTATTTTCCATCCTTGTCAGAAATGGAAGGATTAGAATTAACTAAATGTTTAGCTGGGTCAGGTTTGGGGTGAGTATATAAAAGCTTGAATGACTGAGGAACCTTATGTGAAGATATATGAAGGCTGCCAGCCTAGCTAGATAGACATTTGTAGATAATTCTGTCATTTGTAAATATTAATATAAGCCACAGGCTTGTTCTCCTAAATGTGAAAAGACTGTATTGGATGTTGAACTGCAAAAATGTAACAACAGTGCACTCTGCTGTAAGAAAGCTGATAAGTCAAGCATTTTATGACTGTTTTGATCTCAGGGCTCGGAGCCGTGGTGTCTGAACCAGAAGATTATTTCTATTGTTTTGAGATTAGAGTAAATTGCTAGATTTTACATATATAATGTCTTTAATTGCTGTAGTTTCCTGGCCAGGTGCAAGCTTACTAAGAAATGTTAATGTAGAGTTGCTGTTAGCCTGGAAAACCAGAGAATTGTTAAGGATGATGTAATCTAAAATGATTCAGCAGGATGTATTATCAATTTAAAGGACTTTCTCAGAGACAGAGGGACAGCATTTTGCATTTGTCTTCAGAACTGACCACTCACCAGCACTTGCTTTGTTCTGTCCATATGTAAGTAGGGTCTTAGACTTTAGAAAATACTAAGTTTAGTCTAGCTGTTTTCTATATTTATGTAAGAACTATTCTACAGTATTATTTAAAGCATTTTCCTGTGATCTCTAACCTCTTGACTAGCACTGTGTTGAATTGTGGAGATTTGTCTTGTGTTTTTATTATTTATTAAATATTTTTAAAACTTTCAACTGTGGCTGTTTTGTCTAGAGATAATTTAAGCTCTAGAGTACATTGCATGTATATAGTGGTACTGTACAAAGCCACTTCAAATAAGCTTTGCTGCTCAGTCACACTTACCATTTGGATAATAATGTTGCACAGTAATAATTGGACACACCTTGGTAAAGGCCTTATTAGTTGCTGATATTATTGGTTGGTGGCAGTGATTACTACCTTATAGCCTGGCAGGAAGGGGCATAGCTGGAGAACATGTGCCAGCCTTCCCCGGGAGTGTTTGTGTGTTTGCATATAACTCATATCTTAAAGAGTGTGTGTGTGTGTGTGTGTGTGTGTGTGTGTGTGTGTGTGTGTGTGTGTGTGTGTGTGTGTATCAGCTACTTGGGCAGGGACACGAAGCACTAGCTGGACAGAGAGGGTACTGGAGGTTTTAGCTTGACCACTAGGCTGAGATCTGGACCCTATAGCTGTGCCAGTGGGGAGTCTTACTTAGGATCTGGAGAGAAAGGGAGAAACCAGCCCCAGACTTACTGTGATCTATGTGTGCTCTTAAGGGAAATTGTACTTTACTGTGTGTGTATTTGTTATTCTTCCCAATGTAGACACCCCTCACTGGTGTTAGTGGTGAGGATTGAGGCTCCTTGATTGATGGGGCAGTGCACAGGCATCACACTTTATACAAACTGTCTGCTTTTTTAAAGGACAGCAAGCTGAATATCAGGGAAATTACAGGCAGTTGCACACACATCCTCCAATGCTGACAGCACAGGAGGGGTGAGAGAAGGCTCTGGAAATTGCACTTTGTGATAGCTCCTAGTATGTTCTGAGGGACTGAGAAACCTCAGTGCTCTCCCACTGAAACACTGGAATAGTCTGGAAGTGGTCTCAGAGAAAGAGAACCCCTCACAGGGAATATCAGATACCATGCTGTCCTCTGCTTCTGAATCAGAAATCTGAGGAAAAACCCTGTATCTGTCTTTTCATCTTCCTGCCCAGATTCAGAATCTTGAATATCTTCAGAAAAAGAGGAATACCCTTTTCTTTTAATAGAAATTAACTTATAAGAGGTGTCAATAGCCTGAATTAAACCCTGATGTAATAAACTACTACTCTCCGGGGTTATTTGAGCAGGAGCAGTCAAATGTTTTGTTTTTACTTTTATCTTGACTGGAAAATTGAGGCAAACAGGATTATTAATGGCAGCAGCAGCTTTGCCAGGGATGAGGGCAATATTCTGACTAAACAATGAAGTCTTCGCTGTCCCTTCTCCCAGGACTGACAAGACTGGGTCTCCCTTTCCCACTAAGGGGACCCCAACAGCTGAGAGGTCATGGCTAAAATCCCTGTCCATACTGGATGTAAGTGCTACAACAGAAGAATCAGGGGAAAAGTTGGGTGATCTGTCACTCACCTGTACCTGAAGCAAACTGCTAGCCTGCTGTGGCAAGTAAGGTCTGTTTGCTTAATTTTTCATTTTGCAGCTTGATAGTTTGCTCCAAGGTCAAGCCAAAAATAATGCTTCAATCCTGAGGAAACTAAGCAGCACATGCTTGTAAAAGTTTTAAGTTCCAAAAAGTCACTTTTTCAACTAAAAATACAGTAAAGAAAGTAATTTCATACATGTTGTCTGCCCCAAAAACTAAGATAAGCACAGTTTCTCCTTACAGTGCATTGGCTAAACATACATTAGAACATGGATCTGACCATAGGTTCCTTTTTCAAGTTCTTCATGTTATGCAAAAATGTAATAGAGTAGGCCCTATTGTGTCCAATACAGAAAGCATTGAACTACAGTGGATTTTTAGATTGGCGGCCCATAAACAGTATGGCTTAAATGAATATGTATCTGTTAAGCCTGTATTAAAAATGAAGAAGCTAGGCAAGACTTGATTTTTGTTTATGTTCCTTTAAGATTTTGGAGGGAATTCTTAATTGATTTTTAAATGATTCTATTGAATATGTATATAAAGTGTTTAGTTTCATCATTCTGTGTCTGATGAAGCAGTTTTGTTTAACTGTGAAAGCGCTTACCTTCGTTCAATAAAGGATTTTCTGCATCTGGATTTACGTGTTTGGATTTTGTGCCTTGCTACAGTGTTACTCTGTTTTTGGGTCCTTTGGTATTTCATTTACAGACTGCTTTGTTTTGCCTTGTTGGGAGATTTTTGGATACTATAAGTAGAATAAATGCCTTTGTATGGTCATCTTATCAGAAAATGCAGCCTGTATGAAAATGTCGTACTCTTGTACAAACACTCTCCAATTCTCAGCAATATTACTGTCAAACGCAAGTGCACTGGGTTTTCGAAATCTGTTTGCTATGCCCACAAAGTATACACAAACACACTGAAAATATGGCCTTTTGTAATTGTATATGAACAAACAGTTCTGTGAGCTTGTAAGAACATTAAAATGCACAATAAACACTTTGAAATACTTTACTTTATGAAATATGCTCTGTAATGGCTGTACTTTTCGAAATATCTTTACTATAACACTGCACAAACATGCAAACACTTTATACACTTCTGATAGCTTAGATATCTTTGCTTAATATGAAAATACATGTGCTTTGCGAAAAAAATGAGGTTGTTTTCCCTTATTTTATTTGTTTTATGCAATCCAGTCCTTATTTCAAACATTTTCCATAGTAATTTGAATATTTTTATCAATATTGTATATATCTATGTGAAAATTATTTTGAGCATTCTGTATGCCTCGTTTCATATTATGTGAAAAGAAATAGTGCTGACCAAGATTTTATACCTGAAATTCGCTTCTGACCTGTTTTACGAATTATGCCCATTTTGGAAATGATCCACTCCTTTATATTCCACAAACATCTGGTTAAGTACCTTAAATAATTTTCGCCAGGCTGTTTTAAACATCATGCCCCTTTAGTATGCTGGTTCTGACTTCAGGCCCTTTTAGATATGCAGCTTCTGGCACCATGTCCTTTAGACATGCCACTTCTGACACCATGTTCTTTTAGATATGCCACTTCTGACACCATGTCACTCATTCATCTCTATTACAAATAAGAAGGCTTGTGGTTTCATTCAGATGCTTTAATATATGCAAACACATCAGGATTGGTAGCAGCATCTTTAAATATGAATGAACTGACAAACAGAGCTTACATACATACATGTTCACGTCTCAACAGCTGACTACAAAATGGCAGTCAGACTTGCATGTGCTCAGAATTTATACTCTAGTGCAAGCCTTTGGATAGCTTCTTAAAGGTGTATACATATATATTGATCTACAGTTGGGGTATATAGAAGTAGTGAAGGTGTGTATGGACCTGGGTAGTGTAGCCTGCGGAGGTGCAAGAAAGCAGTCAAATGTTTTTAAAGTGCTGTTTTAGCAAGTTTTTGAATCAGGATAGGCTGCTTTGTTATCTGATAGCTGTAGGGATAGAATTCCAGACTTTGGAGACCTGATTTGGGTACAAGGCCAGACCAGCAGAATTGTTGGTTTTAGTCATGGTCTTGTCTGTGGAGTGCAATGATGGTGCAGTAGTTTAAGGTTCAACTAAGGCTTGGAGTGCAGGATAGTTTGGGTTTGTAGATTATATTTTGAACAGCTGATCAATAGATGACAGAGAAATAGTCTGGACATTCTAGCCAGCCTGTTTTATGGATAGGCAGTGACGGAATTTAGCTGATTGGTTAGTGGCAAATTTAGTGTTCTTGCTATAACTTGTTCAATTTTTTGTTAGTAGAGATTGAAGGTCGTTGAAGGTGGGGCAGCATATAGTAGTGAAAGTAGGAGATATGCAGGAGCTATTTTTGGCAAAGAGTTTGCTATGATATAGGAGTCCATTTTTTCTGTGAGTTTTCTTGATAGCTTGTATTTGAATATCAAACTTTAGGTGGTTATCTGTGATGATGCCATGTAGCTTTGTGTGGGACACATATCTGATTGGAGTGCTGTTTGATGAGATGATGGAAAACTTATTATTGTGGAGGATGCAGATTGTAGTATGAAAAGCAGTAACTTGGTTTTCTTACTGTTCAGCAGGAGGTGAGAATTTTGACTCAGGTATCTGTAGAAGGAAAAAGATTTTTGGGTTGTTTCCTGAAATTGTTGAGGGATTTAGTTGTGGTTATCAGTGTAGCAACACCAGCACACAAAATGACAGCTGCATCATTAGTAGCAGTGTAGAGTTCATTAATAAAAATGTGTATGGGCTCCAGGTCATTAATAAAAATGTTAAATAGTATGGAGCCCAAGACTGAGTCTTGTGGCACTCTAGCTGAGATGGGCAAGAATAGTGCTTGTTCCTTCTGCCATTTTACTGCTTGTAGCCTGTTGGAAAGGCAGCTATGGAACCAGGAGAGGGATGGGTTTTCAAGGCATAGGAAGGATACTCTATGGGAAAGAATCCCATGGGATACAGTGTCAAAATCCTTAGATAAGTCAATGAATAGAGAGGAAACACGGTTTTCAGAGTCCCTGTGAAGGTTGATAAGATGGGTGAAATTATATGCATGCATGCTGGTTGTAAGTTCATGTTTAAGCATGCTAGGAAAGTGTACAGTCAGCAACAGCTGTGTTTTTCTACGTTACACTTGTGACAGTTTAATAGGTGAGATTTTTGTGGGGATGTGATACACAGTTTTGTGAAATAAGTTCATTGTATGCAGGAGAATATGTTTTAAGGTGAAACAGCAGTGGGAACAGACTTGCGCATTTATTGTGTGAGTGGATGGGAAGCCAGATTTAATGTGTGACTTAAAGGAAAAATAATAAATGTCCTTTTTGCTAATCCTCCTGGTACTCCTTGGTGTGGGGAGCAAATCCCCCCAAACTTATATATACCAACTCCAAGATTGTTGTACCTCAGAGAAAAGGGAATATTCCAGGAAATGGCCATCTCGGACTAGGTATATGTAAGTCAATTTTTTGGCCATTGGGGCTCGCTGTAGTGGGTCCTGACATTTCAAATGGTTACCTTATTTATCTTTATCATTATCAAACTCAGAAAAACATGCTGCTTGTGAAACGTTGTACATTTCAGCTAATGTGATGTAACAGAACAGTGAAAGAATACAATACACACACACACACACACACACACACACACACACACACACACACACGCACGCACGCACGCACGCACACACACACACACACACACACACACACACACACACACACCAAATATGTTGCAATTAAAGTCAGTTGCTGCTCCTTCACTGAGTTTTACATCACAAACATCAGCTGTGAGCTACAGCTCATAAGAGGTCATGCAGTATGAATTGCTGCTTGCTGATTATTACAATTGCAGTTTATTCCTGTATATCAGTCTTGTTTGACATTTTTGATATGGATGGTGACCCCTTAGGATATTCCCTTGTTTTGCCTGGGTGACACTCAGCAGTTCAGGGAGGAACACTTGACTGGAAAGCAAGGACTTCAGTCTTCTGTGCCATGCTTCAGCTGAGTTTTAAGTTCATGGCACCCCACTAAGATCAACCCAGGAACATTCCCAAAGGCAACAGTAAAAAAGTGAAGACAGGACTTTCATCAGATATTGGTAGATAGGAAGTTGTGTACAGTGCTTTTAAGTTTTGATTCAGCAATTTTCCTTTAAAAGATGATCTGCTGAAGTAAGTGGCAATGTACATCTGTCTTCCTGACTTGTACTCAGTTTCCAAATCATACTTTATAGAGTTCCTTTGTAGAGTCGTTATCATTCTTTGCAGTTATAATGGTGTTTTATACATTGAATTAAGAAAAATGGCTTATTATCTGTTATTGCACAGCTTTATCTCCCATACACATATTCAAATAACTTTTCATAGCTATATACATTAGTTGAAAGCTTGTTTTTCAATCAGAGTATATCTTGCTTCTGCCTCAGATAATTCCTTGGAGACATAAAAGTAAGTGGCTGTCCCTTTTACAGAAACACTGCTGATGTACCAGACCTAGAAACATTTAATTGCAATTAAATTGGCTTTGTCACATCATAATAATAATAAAAAAATGGACATCCTGTTAGCCAACATTATCTTTAGTATTGTTAGATCTGTCTCTTGCTCCTGTTCTCAATGTTATTCTAAGCTTGTTTATCAAGCAATCATGTTCTAAACATAGATACTTCTGACAAGCTTGGAATTAACTTGGACAATTACTGAAGCATGTCAGACTCTTTAGCAATGCTTGCTTGTCTGATGGCCTAATCATTCAGACTGCACCTCCTATAGTGTCTGTATCAGGATGAACACCTTTATATGAAGACACATCCCATACATTTACTACTAGTCATGCATATCTGACATTTTAGATTATTAAGTCTGAAATTATTTTCTTTCAGCCTTTCCAGCAACATTCACAGTCTCAGAGAAGGTACCATCTTTGTTTCACCCAAAATCAGTATGTCATCAGTTATGTTCATAATACCTAATAAACTGTCAATAATCCATGCACCAGCCTCTGAAAAACCTCTGGTGCTGAATGAATACCAAAGAGCATACTAAAGTACCTGCAGTGTGCCATCTGTGTGTTGAATATACACAAATTTGAACAGCCTGAATCTAGTTTAATTTGCCAGAATCACCAGATATCATTAAGTACTGAGAAATATTTCACTGTTAGCATTATCAATACAATTTTTCAGCTGCCTTAAATGGATAATGCTCCATTAGAACTATATATTTCAGATCCAGTAGATCTATGTAGATTCAAATCTTGTGTTGCTTACCACCAGTAAACATACTTCTGACTCATGGAGTAGGCTATGTTTGCTTTGCTATCACACCCAACTACTTCATATGCTTCAATAATTCTTCTCCAGGTCTTTGCCTTAACATAGTTGGAGCTCTCTTTGGTGCATGCACAACTGGGAAATCTCTGTATTCAGATTAATTCTACACTAATCCAGAATTCAGCTAGGATCAGTTAATATAGCTGCATATCTCTCAAAAATATCAGTTTACTTTCTGACAAATCCTCCTCTGTGTTTGCATTGGCTTGTACTGAATACCTGCATTCATTTAACAAATCATAAGTAATATCATGGTTTCTTACATTAATGTTGTCTTTTTTTCAACTTCAGCATGAACTTTTTTGTCCCTTTGGGTTGAGGTAAGAAATCAGTCTGGAGATCACCCAGGGTATCAGATAATCTAACTTTAAGCTCTTTACCTCCTGAATATATGAGTAATCAGCTCAGTGAATATTGCAAATTATGTTCTTCTTAGCCAGGAATAATGGCCTTTGCAAATGTGCATAAACTACATTGCATGAATGTGTGAATGTGTCACAGATATGAAAATGTTTGCCTTCACTAACTGCATACTATAACCTTGTTACACTGAGATGCATCTTACATTGTGCATATACTTAATCATAGGTTCATAGATTAAAACTAGGCTAACTGCCCTTGGGGCCATTTTAAGCCTAGCCATTTACTCCATGTGAGAATCAACCCCCAGTCCTTATGTTTGCAAGGTAAACACCTTAACCATTATGCCAACTTACCATAATCAACTACTTACAATCAGTACTTCTTCTCATATTGAGTTGTTGCAGTGAGACAGCTGAAAATAATAAAAAAAAGATACACTCCATTTTTGTAAATACAAAATAGTTCTTTTGGAAACTATTGGAGTTAGCTTATGATCTGACCAAATCAATAATGTAGATTTTGGGCACTTTTTTGTGCCTTATAGTCCAGAATCTCTGAATGTACTTTTTTCCAAAATATTACACCCTGCTCCAGTAAAAAAAACTTAATGTCAACAATTTTAATATCAATATTATGAGTTTTGCAGCTCAGTGATTTATTTTTTCTGGCAACATCCCTATATGTCTACCATTTACAAAGTCATTATAGGCACAGTATTTCCTGAATCCACTGCAAACACATATATGGCATTCATAAACACCTTAAGATTCATAACTGTGTTAGCAGCGGAGTTATCTGGACTTCAGTTTGCATCACTTACTTAGAAAATATTTTCTGTTGCCTTTCTCTTTTTCTGTTTGTTTCACACATTTTTTGAGAAATGGTGAAAAAAAACCACATTTTTCTACCTTTTTATTCAATACAGGACTTGTGGTTTTGCCCTCATGCATATAACCATACTTGGCATCTGTTCAGTGGATTACTTCTTATTATTAACTTTGCAGCCATGGGTTTGATTTCCTTTCATGTCATCTCATTGTTATGTGACTTCTGCACAGCTTTATATTATTATAAATGCCAACATTTTATCTCTGGTAAATTTAGCGGAGCAAGAGAAAAACACATGTATTAGAGTTACAATTTTTATTCAAACATTTTCACCAGTTTGACAATCAGAAAACACTAAATACATTCTAACAACAGGATTTAAATAGCATTTAAACCAGTGAAATAACACAATCAATTAACAATTATGTTGTTAAAAAAACACAATTCTGTTTTTAAAAAAATTTAATACTTTTCAAAAAACATTTGCAAAAAATATATAATCTTTCTCAACTAAACTACCAGTGGTTAACATACTATTCACTGACCTTCAATCTCTTCTCTTTTAAAAAACATTTTATATTAATGGCTTTGTTGAGTCCAGTTTAGCCTGATCTGCCATTCAGTTTTACTAATCTCTAGCTTGTTTTTATAACCCCCCTCTCAAAATGAAAGGAACTTGTTCAATAACAGTGAAAAATACAATTGCTAATGTTTTTTGAAAAGTTTTAACAATATTTTGTTAGAAATGGAATTGTGTTTTTGTAATGCATAATTGATTGTTAATTGTGTTATGTCATTGGTTTAAATAATATTTAAATTATGTGTTTTTAAAGTGTATTTAGTGTTTTCTGATGAAGCCTAACTGATGAAAGCAAAACGTTTTAATGCTAATACAGGTGTTTTTCTTTTCCTCTGCAAATTTACCAGTGGAATTTGTTGTTTAATTTGTTTTGCTAATCCACTGTTCATCTAGTCTTGTTTTGTTTTTTTTTGGTACTTTTTATCTTGACTGTTTGATGGCCAGTGTTAGCGGAGTTGAGTTTCTGGATCTGACTGTACTTTCAGTTTTGGAAAGTCAGGACAATGTTTTATGGACACTACTTAATGCATTAAATGGAATGCAAAAATCTTTGGAAATTTTAACAGTCCAGAAGGTTGATCAGTATGGTAAATGAAGTGAATCCTGCAGTTCTGATGATGAGGTATGAACTGTTATTGATATTAATGGAATGGCTCTTAATTCCCCTAAGGTACCAGTTTCTATAGGTTTTAAAGATGCAATAACATTATTAAACTGCAATTATGATAATTTTGCCAATTTTAAGTATGTTGAAACTGGTCAGGTACAAATACAAGAATTTAGGGGACAGTTGAATGATTTAGAATAGAGGCTAAAGAAATATTGGACATTAATTGTGGAGAATAAATACTTTGAACATTGTTTAGAGTTGGGGATTGTCCCTAAGGGGCTCAGGCTCTTTAAATGCCCTAATGGTATTTCCTCTGAAGATGCGTTTTACCCTACACTTGTTGAATTTTTTAACAACACTGGATTTCAGCTGCTTATAATGCTTATTAAAAACAATACTGATATTATGAAAAATATTAAGGAAAAGATATGTAAGGTTGACGATTCTATTAACTTCATGTTGAACAGTATGTCGGATTTATGTAGTGAATATGAGGAAGTGATTCTGTCAATAGAGAGGTTTGAAAAAAAACACGGTCACTAGAAAATTTAAAAATCTTCAAAGGAACAAGCTTGCATATTATGAACAGACAGGTTATCCCATTAATAGTGGCAGTTTTTGGAATAGGAGTTGAGGATTGTCATATTCAGAGGGCCCTGTCACTTTAAACCAGACTGTGAATGCAGACACACCCACAATATTTATGGAGGTTTCAAATACTTCTAATCAATTCTAATTATACTAATAATCAAATACAGGTCTCTGAAGGTGATGTCAATTTGTCGACAATGTTCCATGCAACTGAGAAGGGAGAACTATTTGGCACATTGAATGACAATAACAAAGTTCAAGAATTGCTTTTTTATTCTCCAGGACATTTTAGCAATAGCAAAAATAATTAAAAAAAACTTTGTAGGAGGGAGAGGAAGGAGTCAGTCATGGAATCAGAAGACAAGGGGTCGTAGACTGTAAAAGCCATTTTAGAAAATGACTTACAAGTGAGTTTAGGCTTGAAAACAATTAACCTTTCAAGTTTTGTTATGGACCCAATTCATTTTCATGTTCTTAGACTAGGTTTGAATTTTGTACCTAGCTATAGGGCTAATGTTACCAGAACTATTCTTGAATTGAAGTTTTATACTTGAAAATTGAACCGTAAGTATTTGTTTAAAGATGTGCATTTTTCTTGCCTTATATGCTGAGAAGTTTGTGAAATGGATATTAGAGATTTACTGGCTAAGAAAAATACTAATATTTTCTTTAACGTGTCCCCCAAAGAAAAAGTAGCCTTTAACCCACTTAAAAGCCAAAACAACCTTAGATTTATGAAAGCCGATAAGGGGGGTGGGTTAGTGGTTATGGATACTGACACATACATCAATGCTATGGAAGGAATGTTAAGTAATAGGAACCAGTATATTGAAATTACTATAGGTGATACGCAAAGAAGTTATAGAGGTATTTATTTTACATAGTATGAACTGGTAATGAACAATGATGTAAGTTTGAAAATTTATGACTTCTTAAAGGTTGCCCTCACAGCAAGAGGTTCTCCGGCTTGATCCTCGGCTGAGTTTCCTTCTGTGTGAAGTCTGCATGCCCTCTCTGTGGTCATGTGGGTTTCCTACAGGTGCTCCGGTTTCCTCCCACATCCCAAAGACATGCTGTAGGTGGATTGGACAAGCTAAATTGGCCCTAGGTATGAGTGTGTGCGTGTGTGTGCCTCCTGTGGAAAGTTTAGTACCAGGCTGGCAACTCGACACTGTAAAACTCCACTACCAATCATGAGCAGACAAGGTGATCTGCTGTGGTGACCCCTAACTGGGAAAAGCCGAAAGAAGAAGAAGAAAGGTTGACAACCCAAAGACTGGGCTATTATTTGGCATCCATAAGATCCATAAAAACATAAATAAACATTTAGGCCTATCATTTCAGCCTCAAATAATATTGCAGAAGGAATCTCTTTGTTTCTTGATACTATTCTAAACCCTTAAGCACAGAAAATGTCATACTTAAAAGATTCATGGGAGTTTTTGAATAAATTATGCCAATTTCGCAAGTCATAAGATTACAACCATACCAATGTTAATATGGTTATGGTTGACATATGCTCATTATTTACCAGCATCCCACAAGAACAAGGGGCTGAAAATCTAAGGATGTTTTTGTCTAAAAGTACTGAATTTTCCAATGATATGATACCCCTATTGTTTACTCTTAGAGATTTTGTTAGACAACAATTATTTCTTGTTTAATAAGACATATGACAAACAGATCAAAGTTGTTGCAATTGAGTCAGCTATGGCCCCGGCATTTGCAAATCTTGTACTAGGGTGGTGGGAAACAAATGTGTTGACTACTATCATGTATTTTGACAAAATAATTTTTTTATAGGTTTTTTGATGACTTGCTTTTCATTATGGATGTTATTTAAGAAGAATGTATCAGATTTGTTCATAGGTTCATAGGTTCATACTAGGCTATCTGCCCTAGGACATTTACAAGCCTAGCCAGAGTGTGTTTGGCTTTCGCCACCCATTTTAAATGAATTTTGCTATGCCCTTTTTCGAGGTTAGTATACCGTGCCTCTGTCTAACAGTGACACAGAAGTGGTATCCGGAGTAAATCTACGATCTCCCATCCACTCATCAAGATTCCTCTTGAAGAGAGTCAATGAGGGACTCTGCCTAACCTGGACTGGGATTTTATTCCAGAGTGAAGGGAGCCTCTGGGTTATGAATCTGTCCCTCCAGCATGTCCTATTTATTTCAGTGCTGAGGTTCAAGTCTCTCGAGCATGTAGCTTGATGGGATTTGGATTTTCTGAGGTGCAGCATGTCCATTAATTCCGGGTTGGACATGGCTTTATACGTCAGGCACAGATCGCCTCTGAGCAGGCGGTATGCCACTGAGTAGAGCTGGAGTTTCTTTAACCGGGCAGCATATGGCATCTGTTTGAGCCCTTTGATCCTCTTGGTGAGGTACTTTTGGGGTCTTTCCAGTTGCTGCAGGTGTCTGGTAAGGTACATCCCAAAAGGGGCATTGTACTCAATTATGGGCCTGATGAGGGATGAGTAAAGAGGCACGATGACCTCCCCTGATCTAGATGTGAATCCCTTCATGATTAGGTGGGCTATATAAAATGTTTTTCTAACCACTTTGGCCACGTGGTTGTTGAATGAGAGATTGCTATCAACTTGGGTCCCCAGGTCCTAATTACTTCTTCTGTACTTAATGGATTACCATCTATGTGGTAATTTGTGGGCACTTTGTTTTTGCCGAAGGGGATGACTATACACTTTTTGGCGTTTAGCTTGAGGCCATGGCTCTGGCACCAGTTGTCTGTTTCTATGAGGCCCATTTGTAGGATGCTTGTGTCGGCTGGAGAGTCGATTATGGCGCCCAGTTTGCAGTCATCTGTGAACTTGGTCAGCCACAGTCCTTCCATATTGGCCTGTACCTCCGAGAAATATATACAGAACAAGAGAGGTCCCAGGACTGAGCCTTGTGGGATGCCACTTGTAACTGGTTTGGAGTCTGACATGGCTCCAGCAATTCTAACCATGTAGGTTCTGTCCTTGAGCCAGTTTGCAACCCATCTAGTGACATAGGGGTTTATATTTAAGCTGGTGACCTTATCTATAATGCCCGAGTGGGGTATTGTATCGAAGGCTTTTGCGAGGTCTAGGTAGGCTGTGTGGACCACCTTCCCCTCGTCAATGGCCTTGGTGACTGTTTCAAAGAAATCGACCAGGTTTAAGAGGCAGGATCTGCCCTTAACAAAGCCGAACTGGGTAGGATCCAGTGTCTGTAGGTCCAAAATATCTTTATTTATGTAGTCCATGATGATCCTTTCCATAGCTTTGCAGACCAAGCTAGTCAGGCTTATGGGGCGATAGTTTCCAGGATCCATTGAGGCATCACCTTTGTGGAGAGGGACCACTGTTGCTGTACGCCACTCCTTGGGTACATATCCTGTAGTAAGGCTGAGATTGAACAGTAGTTTTATGTTTGGGTTTAGTTCTTCTTGGAGTTCATGTAGGACGCAGCCCGGGACATTGTCTGGTCCGATTGATGCTGTGTTTTTTGCTTTGAAGAGGGCAGCTCTTACCTGAGCATCTGAGATGTCAGGGAGGCAGCACTCTGCTGGGATAGATATTTGCCCTTTTGGTGGGGAAGGGGGGAGAAGTTTGCGCTGAACCTGTCAGCTAGGATGTTGGCAATGTCTGTGGGTTCGGTATATTTTTTGTCATTTTCGACTAATTCTGAGCATATCTGGGAATTCCCACCCAGGTTCCTAACATAACTAAAGAAAGCCTTGTGATTATCCTTAGTGTCCTGTGCAATTTTTCTCTTGAAGCTGGCCTTAGACGATTTTATGAGTGCCCGTAGTTTTACTCTGATCAGAGATGCCTTCAGAGATGCCTTCCCTTTTTGGAATTTTGCTCTATCATGTAGTAGCTTCTTCCTTCTATTGTATAGTTTGTTTATGGCTGGGGTCCACCAGACAGGACGCCTGCCTTTGGAGGATTGGGTCTTGGTTTTGTTTGGGATTGCATGATCCATGCATTCCTGAAGGTGTTCATAGAATGCGTTTATAAAGGATTCTGCGGTCTGGGCCGTATTTTCCACGGGCCCGGGGGCTTTGAAGGATTCCACCTTGGTTTTGAGGAGTGTGAAATGTGCTTTAGAGAAGTTTTTCACTGTGGTTTTCTGGGCATGGCGTGGGGTCAGGATGTGAATATCTAGTGAGATTAGTTTATGGTCTGATCTTACCAGTGAGGGATACAATTCTGGTCTGGAGCATAGAGTCCCCACGTTGGTGATGATCAGGTCCAGTATGTTTTCCCCTCTTGTGGGAGTGGTAACAAGTTGTTCCATAGCATTTGAGTTTATAAATTCTAGGAACCTTTGGGCTAGGGTGTTGGAGCTAGAGTAATGCTCCCAGTCTATGTTTGGGTAATTGAAGTCACCCAATATAATGGTGCTTGGAGAGACCTTCATATTTTCCAGTGTTCTCAGGAAGGCCGAGTGCAGTTCCTGGGTTTGGGAGGGTGGTCTGTAGCAGGCTATAAACTGGAAGGCAGTTTTACCCACTGTTAGTTGCACATGGATAGTCTCTGATGCTTCGTGCTGTGCCACCAATCTGGAGGTGTGGGTATCTCTGACGAATATTGATACTCCCCCTCCTTTTGTGGTTCGGTCCAAGTTTTGGGGCCGAAAAACATGGTATGAGGTATAACCTGATAGTGCTGGGGTGCTCTTGGGAGTCTTGAACCAGGTTTCTGTTACTGCACAGATATCGATGTTCTCCATGCTAAAGAGAGTTTTGAGTGCGTGCATCTTGAGGTTTAGACTTCTGGCATTGAGTAGCATTACTCTTAGTTTCTTATCCCTTGTGATACCTATGGAGGTGGGTTTGTCTTTTGAGTCTTGCCTAAAAAAGGCACTATGGGGGTGGCAAGAGCCTTTGCCAATATCTGAAAGCCCAGGGGTGACAGGTGCAAGCCATCCCTAGCGAAGCATCGTGGCTTGTCGAGCATGTCATCCCAGGCTGACAGGCATTGGATCCCCTTTGAATGACACCAATACTTAAGCCAATTGTTGAAATTGATCATCTTGTCTTCATATTGTGGCATCATTCTTGGTGAGGGTAAGATGCTACTCAAGGTCAGGGTCATACCGGCCTGGGCTACATGCTCAGAGAGCTCCTCTATGTCTCTTTTCATGTAGTCCAGGGAGGTACATCTCAGGTCATTCACACCAGCATGGACAATGACTGAGTCATATTTGTACTTGCCTTGGAGTGACCTGAGTGCTTGTGTTATGTGGCGGATCTTAGCGCCCGACAAGCAGCTCACCGTGGCCTTCTCCTTGTTCAGCCTGGTGAGCGGGACATCAGTGTGCCTGACGATAGAGTCACCTATTGCAAGTGTATCAGGTGTGTTGTTTAGCCTTAAGGGCTGTAACTGTTTGGCACACTGGCTTTGTCAGCTATGTTTTGCACGTGTTTTGTTTTGGGGTAGTGGTTGCTTGGGTGTCTGCTTTGGAGGTCTCTGTTGCTTAGGCAGATTTTTATTTAGAGCCTCCAAGTATGTTTTTGTGTGTTTATGTGTTTGGTTTGCTGTCGTGGTAGGTCTATGTGAGACTGGAATTGTAGTGAGTGTGGTTTCCTTCTCCTCCTGACTGGTTACGCCAGTACTGAGTTGAGAGAGCTTAGCCTCCAGTTTGGCTATATGGTTGCATCTCTCACATGTGTTGGAATTTGTTGGGAGGAGGAGAGGGTTGTCTGTGTACATGAGGCAGTTGTAACATTGCCTCAAGATTCCCAGATTCACCAGCTGGACCAGAGAGGAGATTGACAACTGACCTTTGGACATGCTAGAATAGTATTGGGAATTCCTTTATAATTGAAAAAAGGGCCAATGGGGAACAAGGTACTCAAGGTGAGTTTGTGAGGGTGTAGTGCTTTTAATTTTTTAGTGCTGACTTATATAATTGCTTTAGTGAGCAAGTGCCAGGCTTTAGAGTAGGAATAGGGTGTTTATTATGAGAACTAGATCAGTTCTAAGGGAAAAAGTGAAGAGCAGACTTTGTGGAGCCGAGAATGGTTTAAACCCAATTAAACGGTGCTGCCTGATGCTGCACTATGCGCAAAATTGCGCAAAGCCGCGCTAAAGTGGGTTTTATACAGGGGGGACTTGAAAAAGCTAGAAATTGGCCCAAAACGGCCAGTAGACTACCAGATTCTTGTGCTGGGAACACTCCTCCAGGGATAGATAGGCTGCTCTAAGCTCCCCACTGCCACTGGTGAACAAAGAAGCCTCCCTTTATCCAAGAAAGGAAATGGGCAACACAGGAACTTTCCAAAAGTCCAGAATACAGCAAAGCCTGTATTTGGACTACTCTAGGTCAGGAAAGACGGGAAACAAGGATCATTTTTTTTTTCTTTTTTGCAGCAAACAGCAGGAAAATGCAATAAATATGTAACACAGGCTAGCGTACTTGAGTGTGTAGCCTTAACAGGTAAATGCAACAAACAGGGCAAACTTTGAAAGTGCAGGTGCAAAAACAACTTTAAACAGTTTAAAACAGTTCAAGAAGCAGAAATACTTGCAGTTTAGCTAGATTGGACAGTCGCCCAAGTAGTAGCAGAAAAAAACCCCACTTTTATCGGGTTAGCAGTCACTCTTTTAGCCTCTCTACTGCTAGCACCACTCTGCAGGACCACGAGGAGCTTGGCTGAGTAGTAACAAGTGCAAAAACCGTGCCAAAGTGGGTTTTATACAGGGGGACTTGAAAGAGCTAGAAATTGTCCCAAAACGGCCAATAGACTACCAGATTCTTGTGCTGGGAACACTCCTCCAGGGATAGATAGGCTGCTCTAAGCTCCCCACTGCCACTGGTGAACAAAGAAGCCTCCCTTTATCCAAGAAAGGAAATGGGCAACACAGGAACTTTCCAAAAGTCCAGAATACAGCAAAGCCTGTATTTGGACTACTCTAGGTCAGGAAAGACGGGAAACAAGGATAAGTTTTTTTTTTTTTTTTTTCTTTTTTGCAACAAACAGTAGGAAAATGCAATAAATATCTAACACAGGCTAGCGCACTTGAGTGTGTAGCCTCAACAGGTAAATGCAACAAACAGGACAAACTTTAAAAGTGCAGGTGCAAAAACAACTTTAAACAGTTTAAAACAGTTCTAGAATGCAGAAATACTTGCAGTTTAGCTATATCGGACAGTCGCCCAGGTAGTAGCAAGAAAAAAACACTTTTATCAGGTTAGCAGTCGCTCTTTTAGCCTCTCTGCTGCTAGCACCACTCTGCAGGACCACGAGGAGCTTGGCTGAGTAGTAACAAGCGCAAAAACTGCGCCAAAGTGGGTTTTATACAGGGGGACTTGAAAGAGCTAGAAATTGGCCCAAAACAGCCAATAGACTACCAGATTCTTGTGCTGGGATCACTCCTCCAGGGATAGATAGGCTGCTCTAAGCTCCCCACTGCCACTGGTGAACAAAGAAGCCTCCCTTTATCCAAGAAAGGAAATGGGCAACACAGGAACTTTCCAAAAGTCCAGAATACAGCAAAGCCTGTATTTGGACTACTCTAGGTCAGGAAAGACGGGAAACAAGGATAATTTTTTTTTTCTTTTTTGCAACAAACAGCAGGAAAATGCAATAACACCTTAACACCTTAACAAGATATCTGAATACTTTGAATTTACCTTAGGTGAAATCAGATCAAAAATTCATGTTTTGGATGTGGCCTTAAAGTGGGATTTAAACAACACTGTTTCATTTGCACCTCTTTTTTATGTTGGCATGACAACACGGAGGTTAAGGGATCGGATGCGAGAACACCTCTATGACATAGGAAGGATGGCAGACACTAATGCTTTGGCAAGGCATGTTGAGAGGTATGGTGTTGCACACACTTTTAATTTTATGGTAATTGACATGGTTGTCAATAACTGTAGAGGGGAGATGTCAAGTTGAAGACAGAGACTAAGGAACTAGAATGGATAGTAAGACTCAGGGCGAATATGGGAAAGGGTCTCAATGATAAACTGAACATTAAGCCCATATTATTAGCTAGAGACCTTAAAGAGTAGTTGGCAGTTTTTATGCCATGTTATTTTATGCTTATATATGAAGTGTGTTTTTAAATCTGTTATTATATAATATTGCTATAGTGATGTTATTGTGAGAATGTTTTACATAGGTAGTTCAATTTTGGTTTATTATGTATGTTAATGTTGTTAAATGGTTTTCAAAAGGGAATTTTATATCTGAATTTTATCTGGAGAAGAGTTCATGCTGAATGCAGTATGACTTTAAGTCAGGAGGAAGGGATAATACATTAGCATAATTAATTGAACTGTTGGATATATAACTTGAAGAGTTTTTTCATTATATTGTCTGATAAAGTGGCTTAGTCCACGAAAGTGCTCACCTGCTATTTGTTTTTGGATTAAAAAGTATTTTATGTTATTTACAGCTGTGGTCTGGTGCCTCCTTTTCCTATTTTTATGAAAAGGAAAACTTTATTTAAACCCATTTTACTTGGAAATGGGGAAATATGTCAAAGGAAAAATAAAGAACATAAATGTGGATCTGTTATGAATAAAAATATAGCATTTATGCTAGATATGCCTGTAGAGAGTAAAGCAATCAATGATTACATTTTGGCTAATTGGAAAATTTTAGAAGAGAATGAAGATGTGTTTGAGGTTATTGGAAATCAGCCTGTTTTTATATTAAAGAACAAATTGTTTCAAGACTTTATTACAAAAAGATAGCATAAAATTGCACTACCCATTACTGAAAAGAAAAAAAAAAGGATGTTTAAGTGTGGAACCTGCAAAGTTTGCAGATTTATTTATGAAAGTCCACACATATCCTTAGAGCATATAAATTACACAATATACGTGTTAGGTAGACAAAGTTATAAGTGTAAAGGGGTAGCGTATATAGGGTTGTGCTTGGGATGTCAGGCATTTTATGTTGGAATGACAACCTGTAGTTTTGAAAAAAGGATGAAAGAGCATTTATATTTCATAAAAGTTAAAGATGCTAAAATGCCCTGCATGAGCACACCACTAATTATGATTAGTACAAAAAGTTTGTGTTCACTGTTATTGAACAAATTATTTTTGATTTGAGAGGGAGGATTTATAAAAACAGTCTGGAGATTAGTGAAACTGAATGGCAGATCAGGTTAAATGCCAATAAGTATCTTGGACTCAACAAAACCATTAATATAAAATGTTTTTTTAAGCGAAGAGATTGGAGGTCAATAAATAGTATGTTAACCACTAATTTAGTTGGGAAAGATTATGTTCTTTTGCAAATGTTTTTTGAAAAGTTTTAATGATTTTTTTTTACAAATGAAATTGTGGCTCTTTAATGCATAACTGATTGTTAATTGATTGTGTCATTTCATTGGTTTAAGTAATATTTGAATTCTGTGTTTTTAGATTGTATTTAGTGTTTGCTGATGAAGTCTAACTGACAAAAGCATTCAAATAAAAGTTTTAACTGTAGTACATGGGTTTTTGTCTTGTTCTCCTAATTTATCAGTAGAATTTGTTGTTTAATTTGTTTTTTAGTCCACTGTTCATCCAGTATTGTTTTGGTTATTTCCTTTTATCTGTCTTTTCCTGCTAAAGTTTAATCTGACACCCTACCATTTCACCTGCAAGCTCTCTCATTTTCATACTTTTAACTTGTTTGTCCTGTCACACATTAAGAACTTTATCTGATATTAAATCTATTTCAGTCAAAAGTTTGCTTTCTAGTTTATATTTTAATGACAAAGGCTGTTATGTCTCTAAATCATGAATTATGCCTCTCATCAGATTGAGATTTTTAAAGCCATTGGGCACTACTCATTTAAATATACATCCATAATTTCTCTTGGATCTTAGTTTCTGATAAAAATAAATGATATGTATATGGCATACTTTCATTCACTTGACAGTACTGTTTAAATCTATCTCTTTTAAGTGCAAAAGACAACTTTTTGTTCATTAGTAAGATTAAATGTATTACTTAACCCTGCGGTATTTTTCCATCAATGTGAAGACTGCGGCTACTTGTATTTATTTTCTTTTTTTTAGATTTGTCATACCTCTGGTAAATTCCCATTGAGGACCAAGGATGTTGGTGGACTGCATGGTAAAAATTTTGTCATAATGAAAATTCTTACTGTTTTTGAGTACAAAAATGTGACTTTTTCCATTTCTTCCTCAAATGCCCTACTATCAGTCCAATAACTGAAGCTGATAATAGCATGTAGTTTGAGAAGCATTTGGAATGTTTAAATTATATAATTACTTTTTTATTCATCATTTTCTTTATTTTTGATCCATTTATGTTTTTTCATAAAAATCATCATTTCATAAATGTGTCATTGCTTCTCGTTTTGGATTTCATTCATTTTGGATTTTGTCATTTCACCATTTGTGACTAATAATAGCATGGTTGGAGCTAACCTTCTTACCTCCTCATTTGCAAAAGGTGTTTTGCAAAGTAAATATATATAGACACTTCAGCTGACACCAGTCTCACTTCCACCAATTATTCATAGGATTCCATTGTATTTTTGAGATCTATCAATGTGAATCCCAAAACTCCAACAATTAATTGTGATCAGGGGGAAAGATATGCAATTCATAATTGGTGTATCTCAGAACATTGCCCCTTCTCTGAGGTAGACTTATGTCAGAGTTAGTGTATATAGGTAGAGGATTGTAAGAATTGTAGACACCTAGATTGATTGATTGTGTGTGTGTGTGTGTGTGTGTGTGTGTGTGTGGGGGGGGGCTTACCTACTGCAAAAATGCTTTTATTGTGTAACAGCATGTTTTATACTATGCTGGCTTACCTGCAGGATTGTGCTAACCTTTTCAGAGTTTCTAGCCTCGTTGTTGGGTCTTAAACTTCTGATACATTTCCATTTTTGCACTTTATGCTGATCTTTTTCTGAGCTTGAATGACACACAGAGGAGACCTGAACAAATGTGTCCTCATTCTTTACTGGCATGGCAGAAAACTGCCTAAAGAAAGAAGTCCTGAGACATAAAGCATACAATAGCATTATTCGTGTTTTAAAGAGGTACTAACTGTATCTATATTCCACAATTAATACTGAGTTTTAATTGAAGGCTTTACTGAAGTATAAACATATGAGGAATTGCTACTCTACATTACATAGAATAGTGAAGAAATGATAGAACATTTATGTCTTAAGTCTAATAAAGTTATTTTTTTGGCATGCAATAGCAGGAATCTTTAAGTGCCTGGAGATACTGAACATTAACATTGGGATTATTTGTTTTGGGTATTGTGAATTTTCAGTATATTAAGAACACATACTTCCTGAAAAAAATATTGCTTTTTGTTTATGGGTATTATGGGCAGAGAGATGAACACAGGCTTTGTTTAATAAAAACTAGGCTATAAACAATGAATAATGCATTAAGGCAAATCAAGATACCATTAAAGAAAAAAGAGGCATAGACTGCTGAAACAACACTTTGTTTTGTATTTTCAACATATCTTGTTTTCCTTTGTTGATATTTTAAAGCTAACGTGATATGACTGCATGTTTTGATATGAAAATTTTAACAAAAACTATGTGAGCGCTTTTTGTAAGTGCCTTTGGATTATTTACGCCCACCTAAGACACCACTTACTCAGACAGGTGAGACCTTGTTTTGTTTATCCAAAGGATGAACAGCACCTTGTCCTCTTCACTGCAGTATCATTACTAGCACATTAACCCATGTGCCTGTTGTAGGGAGAGAACCCATCACTGATCTTTCTGGTATCAAAGATGAGTGCTATCTGCCGAGTTACTGACATTGCTAGGTATCTGATACATCTATAGGTTGCTAGATACCTGAAATACGTAGCTGAAGAGCAGTGTGCTGATTGCATCCTTTCCTTTCATATATGGCTCCATCTGTGAGAAATGTACCTCTATAAAGACGTAGGACACAGCTGGAGTATATAGTAATGTTACTTTGCATTTCATTCAGCTTTTCCTTTCCAGTACCTAGCTATATCTATATTTGTATTTTTTGAAAATTCTGTGTCACTTAGGTAGTCAAAGTGCATAGACGATATAGCTAGCAGAGGTGGAAAGTATGGAAATGCTTCTGTACATTTAAGACAAATCTGGACAGCATACCAAATTACGTGCTGCAAGACCATAGGCAAATAAGAGAAAGGTGACACAAGATCTACTATGTTGTTAGCTGAACACACATAGGAGACTGTGCCTAAAACTATACTATTAGTTAAATGTAGGCAAATATCCAGCTTGAAAACACTGTAATCAGAGGGGAAAATTGATGTCGATGTTCTGAAAATAGTATAAAATTTAGAACCGTAAAAGGAATGATCTGCATAGCTTAGAATGAAAGCAAACTGACAAAATACAAAGAGTTTTATTGTAAGTAGCTGTAAACTTTAAAATCAGGGTATGCAGACATTAGTAGTAGACAGATTTAAAATGAAAGCATTAAAACACACATAAGAATAAAATGATCTGGTAGACTATTGAAAATAATGGCATAGCTGCAATAATATCATACACCAAAGCAATCAGCTATTCCAATACAATGAATATGGATTAAAATATTGATAATTTCTGAATTACTGCAAGGTTAAGAAACCCTGCTGAAAATAGAAACATGAGCAGAAATATACATTAATAACTCCTGCAAAGAAGATGTAAGTATGTTAAGTATTTCTTACTCCACTTCAGAACAAGGCTGCTCACAATGACCAGTGTAAGCATGTGAGAGGGTGCCAGTGATGGCTTCTTAGATATTCCCATTTTACGAGTATTGTTAAGTATAATTATACCTCATTCTACTGAACAACATGGCTGGCTTTATGCAAGTGACTCATAGGATTATATTTTAACCCATTTAGTGGATAATTAAGAATGTGATGCCAGTGTGTGTGTGTATATATATGTGTATGGGTGTGTGTGTGTGTGTGTGTGTGTGTGTGTGTGTGTGTGTGTGTGTGTGTGTGTGTGTGTGTGTGTGTGTGTGTATGTGTGTGTGTGTGTATGCGTGCGTGCATATGTGCTGGTACACATTAGGGTAACAAGTGAAAGCATTGTCTTTGCAGCAACTGTACTGTGCGTACATTTGTGGCCATCCTTGTACACTACAGAAAATAGAAGAGATTCTGTCAAGTGACCTTCGAAAGGCATTGTCCACACTTAAAGCACTCTTTGATGAATGGATGGAATTGATAGACAAACCACAGTAACTGTACTTGTAAACATACTTCACTTCTAGCTCTCTTATCTCGTCTATTGTTCACTTATCTACAGCTAACATTTATAATCATGCACTGAAGTTTTTTGTTTTCTTTTTTCATGGGTTGAAGTTCTTAAAAAAATGCAATATCCAAATTCAGTTCAATTCATTGGAAACTCTGACTACTTCAAGGAGTGGAAGCAAATGTAGTATTTATATGGAAAAGAAAGAGGGATAGACATTTCTTCAAATCACACTATATCAGTGCAATATTGTCAGTACTTTCCTGAATGATCTATACAAAGATATAATGCACTTCAGTTTACTTGTCAAATAGTGTTTTCAGCAGCTACTAGTACACAAATACTGAGATCTGTGAAAAGTAAATTGTGCTGAGAAACCTGTTATAAAGAAACCATCACCATGAGGGTCACTTTTAATACTGCGCATGTTGGCAGCCTCCTTTCAATAAATAGACTGCTCTTTTATTAAAAAAAACACACACATTTTTTACTCATTCATTAATTAATTCTGCAACAACTTACTAAATCCAGTTCATGTCAATGGGAGAGATGGAGCATATCCCAGCACTCAGTGGGTATAAGTTCTAAACATATCTTGAACGGGGTGTGAACCCATTGCAATACACACACACACACACACACACACACACACACACACACACACACACACACACACACACACACACACACACACACACACACACACACACACACACACACACACACAGCCTCTGTGCACACACCAATGATCAGTGGCAGATTATAACAGAGACAAAATGGGCAGCATCCAAGACTCACTGCTTATAGGAAGCCCATGGCTAGCCAAACATTAATTTTAACTTAAAACAGTTTTCATTTGATGCATTTCTGACATCTCTGCTGATGCATGGATGTATAGCCACAGCCAATCAGAGTGTGTTGGAATGCCCCCCCCCACCTTTAAGCAGTATGCAGAGCTATGTTTTACAGGTAGGTTTTGTATGTGTGTGTGTGTGTGTGTGTGTGTGTGTGTGTGTGTGTGTGTGTGTGTGTGTGTGTGTGTGTGTGTGTGTGTGTGTGTGTGTGTGTGTGTGTGTATGTGTGTGCGCACGTGCGCGCTCATGTGTGTGTGTGTGTGTGTGTGTGTGTGTGTGTGTGTGTGTGTGTGGTGTGATCCCCTGTACTAGCCCTTCATAATAATCCTTATTTCATAAACTTTTTATTTCACCTTACATTTTGGGGCAACCCAGGATCACTGTTTAATTAAATCACTTACTCATAGCCACACAGAAGCTGAAAGATTCAAGCCATGTACCGTTGACTACAAGGAGCAGCTCATTAAGAACTTAGCGCCTTTATCCCCTACACCAATTGTACCAACTACCAGATCATCAATGCTTCATTTTCTGATAAATCACTAAGGGTTACAGTCAGCTGGCCAGTAATGCCAGCCATTACAGTTTTATAGTTTTATTGTTCAGAAAATACACTGCAAACCTATTATGCTGTTAACTTTTTAAGTGAGTTAGAGTTATCGAGCAGTTCAGAGATGTTAACAAGCTGCTTCTTGCTGTCAAAAGTGCAAGGTTTGACTCTTTCACATCCATTTGCCAATTGTGTGACGTTGAGCAAGCTGTAATGGATGGTTAGATCTTTGTGTGCAAGTATGAATGCTGATTCCTATATCTCATTTTTCCACTTGTAACTTATGAATTAGCATAGTGGATTAATGCTACTGGTTCTCATGTCAATGTTTTGGAGTTTGTATACTTCCTCTTCCTTTTTACTTTATTCTGGCAGTTGGAGCAGAAAGTTAAGGCTATGAGCTGTAGTTCTTGTAGTACAGCACTTGACGCTTTCAGCCCTCATTTGCCTAATGTGCGATCTTGCACAATTCTCTTAAGCAGACAATGCTTGAGTCAATGGGATATTTAGACTAGGTTCCTCAATAGTCCCCTGGGCTGCAAACCTAGAAACTACCTATGAACCAGAGTAGTTATGGTATAAATGAAGGAAATTGCAGTAATCAGGAGTATTACCACATGAGCCATGTTCTTTGGATATGATCCACGGTTTTCTTGTTTTGCTGAATGTTTTCAGTATGTTTATTATTTAACTGTGACTAAATTGAACAGCAAGAAATCTATGAGGTTTAACATTACTATTTTAATTATGAATGTATATATATCTATATCTATTTTTTATAGCTTGTTTTTGCAGGCATACAGATGTGAAATGCAATGTGTTTGGGCTCCAGCAGTTTGTCTAGCACTTACTATAGATAGGTAAAGCTTTGAGATGTCCTAGAGCTGCTTCCTTTAGTACATTTGTCTTCTGTGGGACTCTGACCAAGTTACCTTTCCAGGCAGTACTCCTGGGCTGCTCCTGAAATGGCACGCTTGTGTCCAGTGGGCTGTCCCAGGCTGTTAGCAAATGCATTACACCTTTGCCTTTTGAATTCCTGTACCCTTCACATAGCTGCTACTTCCTGCTTTACTTTATGCTGTTTGATTTATGAATCTCAGCACACATCTTGTAGTTTAATGACCTGCTTAATGCATTTTCGTTAAATTTCAGTTTCAATGGAATAAAAGTTTATTGCTTCATATGCTAAGTCTGTTTTCAGTGTGATAGTGTTTAATTTTGCTTAGAAAGTCTAAGCTAAAAAACACTGGGGTGTTACAAATAAGCTGGGAAGATACTTTAGCATACAAACACTTTTATTCCATGCTTTCATCAAACAATGTAAGTAAGAACATTATTGTACGACAGACATGACTATTGATACCCTTACTATTCAAAATATTATTTCCAACAATTGCAAAATTATAGAGGGTAGTAGTGACCTGGTGAAATTCATTGGTAGGTAACATAACTTTGTGCACAAGAAAAATAGCAGCATAAAGCATTTATTACAAAATGACAATACAAAAGTTGCCTTACCTGTTACCAACAAAAATTTAGGTACCTACAAATGTAACATATATTTATGAGGGACCTTATTTAATGTTAGAACACTTGCAAAGAACTATAAAAATACCAGGTAGATTTAATTATCATTCAAAAGGCATTGTATACATCACTATATGCTCAGGCTGTTCAAGTTATTATATTGGTATTTCTACAGAAAACCTGTGCACTTGTATTAAGGAACACATACATGATACCAAAGTAAAGGACAACAAGAATGCCTTGTATAGGCACATCACCTCTTGTGACAATATAACAAAAAGTTTTTATTTGCAATATTAGAACAGGCATTAATAGACATAAGGTGTGGGGATTATAAAAATTATGTTGAAAGAAAAGAAATGGAATGGCAAATAAAATTAAAAACTGATCAGCAGCCTGGTTTAAATGAATCTGACAACATTAAATATTTTCTCAGTGAACAGAGTTTTGCAGTAAAGTAAGGGTTCATGGAGGGTTAGTAAGACATTACTTTAGCTGATAAATTAAGATCAATCAAATGTAATTGGTATTGTAATGTGGTTGGCTCATTCAGGCAACCACTGTGGTGTAGTGGTTAGTGTTGTTGTCTCACAGCAAGAGGTTCTCTGGTTCTATCTTCGGCTGGGATGCCTTCTGTGTGGAGTCTGCATGTCCTCCCTGTGGTCACGTGGGTTTCATCCCAAAGACATGCTGTAGGTGGATTGGACACTCTAAATTGGCATGAGTGCATACATGTGTGTGTCTTCTGTGGAAGGTTGGGTGGCCGGCTGACAACTTGACACTGTAAAACTCTACTGCCAATCAAGAGTGGACAGGTGATCCACTGTGGTGACCCCTAACTGGGAAAAGCTGAAAGACGACTGTGGTTGGTTCATTAGATTAATGTAGTTGTATTTAAAGAGTGTTTTAAAAGGTTTTAATATACATTTCTGAAGAAGTCATTGTTTGATGAAGGTATTTGTATGCTAAAGTGTCTTTGCAGCTTATTCTTTTAACACCCCACTGTTTTTTTTTTGCTTACATTTGTTGTTTATTCTACCACTTTTTGGGAAATGAGTTTCAGTTTTCCCATTTTGAGTATTGTTTAGAAAATGGCTGTCACTGTTTTTGCTGTAAATTTTGAAATAAAGTTCTAATTGAAATCCAAATATCTGATAATTGTAAAAGAAAAGAAAAAATAGCATGCACACTAACAAGTCTGAACAGTGTTTTATGTTAATCCGGGAGAGAAAGCCAAATAATGGAATATAGGTATGGCTGATGGGGACTGGTGCATTAGCCTGCAAAGGGTTCCATTTGATCACGATCTGGCTCTGTTGACTCTGGAGGCATATGCTTCAACAATACGGCATTATCAGCCATTCAGGTTGGTCAGACCTACACTGAACGATGTCAGAGGGTATAGCTATTTTTGATGACAGAGAAGACACAGAGAAGATAAAAATGAAACGTATGTGTCCAGCAAGCATGTAAGACCCCCACATAAAAAGTATGTTGTACTCAGTAATATATCTGATGTTTCTATGACTTGTGGGCTGTTGAACAAAAACTGCTTTAGCATCTGTATTGTTTTTAATTGTTTTGCTTTATTAATTGTACTAAAGAATGAATGAATTCATAAATAGGCCTAGATTGTGTAATATAGTCTAAATATAACACATTTTAGTAATATATTTTGCAGTACCTTTTTATAGCCTCCAGTAACTTCTTTACAAGAATGGGTTGCAATGGATTTCTGCATTTAGTTAAATGCTCTTTCTCTCTCTTGCAGTTGGCACAGAGCACTAGTGCTCTGACTTGTTAATGAGCTAATTCTTGTGCCAAGGTTGCAGGTTTGAATCCTTTCACCAGTGTTTACCTACTGTGTAACCTTGACCAAGTCACTTAACCAGACAGTGCTTTGGGACAATTAAAAATCTGGCCTAAGTTCCCTAAAATTCTCCTGGACTGCATGCCTAGTAACTAATTATGAACCTGTGTTTTTCCTTGTCAGCTATTCCTTATTGTTCATAGGTTCATAGAAGCTTACTAGACTAATGGCTCTAGAGCCCTTACAAGTCTAGCCATATTTATCCTGAGTTGCCCCAACTGTCAGTGGTTAAGTGAGTAAAGTTTGCAGAAGAAATGGTCTATGGTAGTTAATAATGACTTTCTCTGTTCAGGAGGGGCATGTGCGCCACCCCAGGAGTGAATTTGTGGTCACCTATCCATTGATATAGGTTGCGTTTGAAGAGGGTCAGGGAGGCGCTCTGTTTCATGTGAATTGGAACCTTGTTCTAGACCATTGGCAGTCTCTGGGAGATGTATCTACCAGTCTTTCTGTGTAAGACTTGTTTTGTGTATCCTGTAATTTCTTGGTGAGAAACCAATGTGGTCTGCAAATGTCTGGTGAGGTACATGCAAAAGGGAGCATTGTACTCAATTATTGGTCTGATGAGGGCTGAGTATATTGGAATTATAACATCATTAGATCTAGATGTGATGTCTTTACTTGTAAGATGTGCCACATTGAAGGATTTCCTTACTACTGTGGATATCTGGTCGTCAAAGCTCAGACTGCTGTCAACCTGAATACCCAGATTATGTACCACTGGGTCTACACTTAGGGGAGTGCTGTCTATAATGTAATTAACAGGGATGTCAGCTTTCCCAAAGGGAATATTAAAGCATTTTTTGCATTTAGTTTTAATCCGTGGCTTTGGCACCAGTCAATTGTCTGTGTTCACCCTATCTTCAGTATATTAACATCATTGGAAGACTCAATGATTGCTCCCAATTTGCAATTATCAGTGAACTTGTTAAGCCACAGGCCACCTAAGTTTGTCTGAAATTCCAAGAAGTAAATTCTAAACAGTAAGAGGTACACCACAGAACCCCGTGGTATGCAACTGGTGACTGTTTTTTTGCTAGAGGTGAAGTCCTGTTGCTGAGCCACTTGGCTACCCATCTGGTAATGTAGGGGTTAATTTCCAACTGGGAGAGTTTCTCTATAATACTTGAGTGGGGGGTTGTGTCAAATACTTTGGCTAGGTCAAGATAGGCAGTATGCAGTGTCTTTCCCTCGTCCAGAGCCTTGGTGACTTCCTCGAAGAAGTCAACCATGTTTAACAGACATGATCTAATGAATTTGAACTGGGTTAGGTCCAGCGTTTGGAGATTACCTATGTCTTTGTTGATAAGGTCCATAATGATTTTTGCCATGGCCTTGAGATGAGGCTAATCAAGTTTATGGGCCTATAATTCTCAGGGTTGTTTGATTGTCCCCCTTTGTGGAGAGGGATTAATGTTGCTGTCCTCCATTCTGATGGAACCTAGACAGTCTGCAGGCTGTGGTTAAACATGGATCCAAGTGGGTCTGCTAGGTCATGTTTTAAGTTGTTTAAAAGGCAACATGGGAAGTTATCTGGTCCCACTGATGCTGTGTTATCGGCCTTGTAGAGCTCCAAGATGACCTGCTTTCTTGACATACTAGGCTGAGGAATGGTGTCAGTTATATTTTGGAGGATGAGTGGGGGGAGAAGGTGTTGAAGTCTGTACAAATTTGTCAGCTAGCAGGTTGCCTATTACCTCTGGTTGATTATGGGTGGTGCCATCCACAACTAGTTCAGCACATAGCTGGGTAGTCCGTTTTAGATTTTGGATATAGTTAAAGAATGCCTTGTGATTTTTGGAGGACTTGACAAGATATCTGATTTGTTTGTTTAAGCTAGAGAGGGATTTCTTCCTCTGCTGAGCCAGTTCCCTCTTGTTCTTGGACATTAGTTTCTTTCTATTGTTGTATAGCCTGTATATACTAGGGGGTCCACCAGGGTGGCTTGTTTTTTGTCAATACCTAATTTTAATCCATTCAGGTACAGATGATTCTATTCAACTGCTTCAGTGGTTATACAGTCCATTAGTGTACACCTCTGCATAGAAGTCTGTGTAATTTGCATTTGAGGAGGCTTTGAAACTTCTTATACCATCACTTAGTAGGAGATACTTTGTATTTAAAAAATTCTTAAGAATTTTTGAGCATGATGGGGTATCTGTTCTAATAATTACATTGGACAAGACTGATTTATAGTCCGATCTTACCAGGGAAGACATCACATATGGGGGGGGGGGCATCTTACCAGGGAAGACATCACACAGGGGGGGGTCCATGTTAGTGAGGACTACATTCAGGACATTTGAACCTCTTGTGAGTGTGATGACTAGCTGTTCCAGAGCATTCACATTGACAAAGTCCAAAAACCTCTGAGCCAGCATGTTTGTGGTCATGTATCTTTCCCAGTTGATGGTAGGATAATTAAAATCATCGATGAGTAAGATGTTGGGCTGTATGGCAATTGACTCCAGTAAGTCCAGGTATGTGGTATACTTTTCTTGTTTCATGGTGGGGGACATATTGCTAGCTATGATGTGGTAGAGTCATACTGTTTGACCAGTCTCAAGGTGTACTTATCCTTAATGAAGATGGATATACCTCCTCCTTTAGTTCTTTCATGCTCAGTTTGTGGTCAGAATGTATGGCAAGTATTGTAGCCCTGCACAGTTGGGGTGCTTTCCATGCCTTTAATCCATGTCTTGGTGACTGTGCAGATGTCAGCATCTCCCAAAGTGAGGAATTCTTCCACTGAGTCCAGTTTCTTGTTTAGTCTTCCAGCATTAAGCAGCAGTACCTTGAGTTATCTAGAGAGGATTTTGTTATGTTGGGAGGTTGGTTATTTTGACACTGCCTAAAAAAGTCATTATAGGTTGGCTAATGCCTTTTCCAGATCCAAAAGCCTAGAGGAGACAGGTACAGACCATCTCTGGCAAAGCAGCATGGTCTGTCAACCATGTATTCCCAGGCTGACAGATATTGGATCTCTTTGGACTGACCAGAAGCTAAGCCAATTGTTAAAGTCAATCTTTTTTTGTTTGGAGAAGATAGAATGCTGCTTAAGGCTAGGCTTATACCTGCCTGTGACACATAATCTGAGAGCTCACTCATGTCTGTCTTCATATAGTCCAATGAGGTATGTCTCAAGTCATTCACCCCCACGTGGACTATGACAGAGTCATACTGGTACTTGTGGTTGAGTGACTTGAGTGCTTGAGTTACCTGATGGATCCTGGCACCTGACAGGCAGCTAACTGTAACCTGCTCTCTGTGTGTCTCACACTGGAATCACCTATGACCAATACATTAGGTTTTGTGGTGTTATGCATTATGCCTTATGGGTTTATTTGTTGAGACACTGGTGTGTTGTGTTATTAATTCATACCTCTCAACTCTCCAGATTTTTGCCTTATATGTTTGGTCTGTTCCTCATAAAATTTGTGGTTGCCTGCTAAATCATTGAAGAGTGAAGTCATTATATAATAATAAATAATGGTAGACATTTGAGTTTCAGACTTTATATCCTTCAGAAAATACATAATAATGGAAAACTGTTATTCTAGCAACTTTCTGAGTTTCGAAGAGCAATATTTAATATCTGTCCCTATTTTTGGGCCTCTGGCTTTGTCCAGATTTCTTGTGTGGAGAGGTTGAGAGGCATGGTTATTATGTGTTGTATTTTTTTTTACATTGTTATGTGCATAAGTGATTTCTGTTTGGGAGGCCTCTCATCTTTTGGTAAGTTACTAGTGATTACCTCTGCGTATGTGGATGTATGTGTCATGTCCTTATTTACTGTGGGAAGTGCATGCATGCTGACAACCTGTTTGGCATTTGATTTGTCCTTATGCGAGAGTCTAGCCTCCAATTTTATAGTGTAACTACATCTCTCATATAAAGTATTTGTTTGTTTCAGGATTAAGTGGTTGTCAGTATACATGAGACATTTGCTAAATTAGCTTGGGATGCCCAAGTCTGTCAGGCTGGCCAGAGAGATGATGGAAAACTGCCCATCCATGATAGCAAGCTCTTACTGTATGTTTTATTAGGAAAGGGAATGGGTTAATTTGACAGGGCAGTGCTGGTAGCACCGAAACTACAAGACGGTCCCATACCTTGTGTACTCTAAGGTTGCTCAATAAGACAATGCTGCTCAGTGCATAACTGAGTTGCTCCTAGAGAAGCAGAAATTTTGGAAGGGTTTCACTGACAGCTGTTTAGGGAAAATCCGAGCTTCTAGGCTTTTGCATCTGCATAGCTGATCTAGTTCAGGAAATGTTATGTTAATATCGGCACACCAGTTTTTAATGTGGCTTAGGCAGTTTATTCTTTAAGGAAGCAGCAGCACTGCATTTGTAGCTGAGTATAGATGTTGGTAGATTATAATGACAGCAGTTTGAGTGGCCTCTTATGGCTTAAATGTTCTGAAATTGCTATTTTTGCCATTATTGATCAAAACATTTTATTTCACTGCTTAATGGAAAACATGTTCAAAACTCCAATTTAAAACACACTTTAACACGTGTTGCTGTATTAAACAAGAAATACAATTTAAAACAATCAGGAAGGTGAATCCAAAGGAACACATGCATTTCTGCATGGTCTTAAAAATGTGTGTGTGTGTGTGTGTGTGTGTGTGTGTGTGTGTGTGTGTGTGTGTGTGTGTGTGTGTGTGTGTGGGTGAGTGTGTGTGTAGGGATTGAAAACAGCCCAGGGCCCGAGGTACACTTTATCCTCTACTGGCTATGGGCAATTTGAGAATCATTAGTTCACCCGTGTCATGCAGTTTTTTTTTTGTTTTTGTTTTTCTATTTTTAATGGAAACAAATGCACCTGTGATCATGAGAAGTCATGCATGGACACATACATGTCTTACATGACCATAATGAAATCATTTCGGAAATTTAGGCAGCTTTATTTGCACAGGGAATAACAGAAACTGTTTCGCTCATAGTGTGTAAATACCTGTTATATATAAAATGGTTTAATATATACCTATGAACTTTTCTTGGAATGTTACTGGGATCATTTCTAAATAAACACGATTAGACTATGGTCTTAGCCTCAGTGACATGTAGCAGTTGCAACTAGAATTATAATGAATAATGTATTTTAATGTAATTTTATATACCACAACATATAAAATAATAAAACAAACTTAATTTTTATACAGAAATACATATTCATTTTAAGACTGAAATCACAACGGATGATATATTTCTGTTTTCATAGCTTTGATACTTGTTAGTCTGCAAATAAATGTTAGGTGTACATACATCTTTGAGACCTTCCTAAGCCTCACTATTACCGATTGTTATTTAAGGACTAGATATCAGTTATGATGAAGTGGTCTTAATTTGTGGAATATCTCCCAGCTCAAGTACTTGGCAACCCAGGCTGACCTCTCTGCAGTCATTCATGCTTTATTCTCCTGTCTCCTTTTCTGAGGTATTGTAATGTCTTCTACCTCTGTCTTCCTGAAACTAAATTGAATAGATTACAGCTTGTACAAAACTATGCAGCTAAGTAGTTAGGTCTCATACTCTTTGCTGAAGAGTTAATAGCAAAGTCAAAAATAATGAGGCAGGCGTCAAAGACCCAAAATAAGAGACAATTTTAAATATTATTCTAATTCCCTTACCAAGGTTTTGCATCAACATGCATTTTACAAACATGAAGTATGAAATTCTATTGTACAGCATTTCTGACTGACTGTAATCCTCGGTGATTTACCAATAAACAATAGTTTTATGAAGTAAAGAGCAAAAACACCAGAAAATCAGGAGAGTTCAGAAGAATACCTAAGGCAATTTGCTGGTTCACTACATTACCAACATATTATACCTGTGCTGTGAAGACTGCAGTGGCTTGCAGTTTGGTTCTGTTTTGCTGGTTTACCTGTCTCTGCATGAACTGAGTCCCTGTATTCTCTACCTTGGGTGCTATGCTTTGCCTCCCTGGGACTGCTGGTAGTTTCTCAGATGCGGCATAAAATGTTGACTATTAATTTATTTTCTTATCAAACTTCATGCCTTTAGAATCTTCCACCTCAGTGGCTTCAGAATTACTCTTATCTGACTTGTTTCAAGAATTTATTTAATATTGCTTTCACTGATCACTGATAGGTCAGGCACCAGTAGTCGTACTGACTGGAGTTTTCTGCATTAGAAACTGTTCAGATGTATTATACATTTGTTTGCTATGTTAATATTTACTATTTTGCCTTTTTTGCCTTAATTTATTTTGCACATATGGCACCATTTCTGTATTAAGTCTTTTCCCACATACTGCATGAATTAAATACTATCAGTTACACTTTGCTACTGCAGCTCATGGGTGTGTTCTTCCCTTTAAATATCAGTATTCCTCCCCAGTGAGCCATAAAAATGCACAATCATGGTTGATAAGTCCCATGACTCTGCATCTTTTTACCAACACATAAGAAAAACAGAAGTTCCCACTAAAAATCTTCTTCTTCTTCTTTCGGCTTTTCCCGGTTAGGGGTTGCCACAGTGGATCGAAGTTCCCACTAAAAATATTGGAGTAAAATTAACTTTTTATTTACTCTTTTAAATAAGCATCTGGTTGATCCCCCCCCCTGCCCCAACACTGATCTGACAGCATTCTGAAAGAAGCTGATTAAATTAGAAGAAACTCTAGAATGCCCCTTATGTGTTCATAGGATTAAAATATCCACAATAAGCTTTATCTCTAGGTTTTGTCTCTATATTTTAGCAAAATCATGTGGCTTCTTCTGCAAAGTTATGCTTTCCTTTATGTTCCTATGCATTTCCTTGTAAGCTGCACAGACACTTGAATGCTTTGCAATCTGATCGGTCAATTATTGAAACATCTACGGAGACAACTGAATGCTTCTCAATATGAGTGGCCATTCCTTTCTGTAGCCAATTATGTACGCAACTGGCAGAATTTATAAGGCATTAGCTCCTTGCACAGAAATGTGAAGAAAAGCACAGATTAGAAGAGGAAGGCAGGTGTTTCTGTTAAAACAGCAAAATATTTCACCATTGTGAACAGGAAAGGAGTTCTTTCTCATTTACTCTCATTCTTCTGCAATTCTTTGTCTAAAATAATGGCTGAACAACTTCTAAATAGTACAAAAAAAAGTTAAGTATATGTTCGTAGGACATTGCATGTTTTTTTATTACAGCTGTGCTAAATTGGTTTCAGTTACATGATTTGCAGGTAAATTACTATACTAACTCCAAAGGGTTTTCTCCGTTCTCTAGGGTAGAATGACCTCTTTGCAAATATATTTGTACCTCTGGTAGACTTTAGGTTTCTGTGTGCTATTTTTGCAATGTATTGAGAGTTTCTTTTTAATTATATGTGTGTATGTGAGAGGGAGAGAGAGTGATAGTGCATATGTGACTGTGAGCGTGTCCGTGCATTATGTGTTTGTGTGTGTGTGTGTGTGTGTGTGTGTGTGTGTGTGTGTGTCTGTTTGTGTATGTATGAATGTGTTATGTCAAAAAAAAGTGTGATTTTTGCCAGTTCTCCAAGGTAACTCTAGCTATCACTTACCTCTTACCCTCACTCCTTTATGGAGCCCCTATCATGACCAACCTACAAGCCTCAATTAGTTCTAAACTTGAACGGTGCTATGACAAAGCTACCAGATTCACTTGCAACAAACCTTACTGTACTCACCACTGTTTAGCAATAAAAACACTTAACTGGCTTGAGCTTCTTCACCAGCTATCTTATACTCAGCTCACCTTAACTCATAAAATCAACCATACCCCATCTGCCTCCCCAGCAATTAGACCACTACTCCAATACTATCTTCAAAATTGTCTCCTTTGGTCAGGTAATAAACAACTGCTTACTATCTACAAACCAAAAAGGGTTGCTGGGGGTCAGTCTCTACTCCAATAGTGTAGCTAGGACTTGGAATAAAATTCCCATATCAAGTCTATCACACACCTTCATGTTTTTAAACCATTACTAAAATACTGCCTCTCTGCCTTCTGGCTTTGTCCCTGATCCTCATCTGGGAAATAGCTGTCTAACACCCTTCATCACCTTTCTTATACCTCCAGTTACAACAGTAAATCTCTTCACCTGCTTATCCCCTTCTAATACCTCACTTTATTGTAAACTTGCTTATCTCCTCTAATACCTCACTCTGTTATATTTCTTAAATTACTCCTACCTAACTTATACAATACACTTCTATCTTTAATGTCTCAGTACAAGGCTTGTAAATTTAATGTTTTTGAATATCAACACAATTTTTATTATGCCAACTATTATGCTTTGTATTCACTGAAACTGCATTATAAAATTTGTTATTGTAAATATTGATTGCATTAAATATGATACCTTGCAGTTTTTCTCCCAGGGCTTCTGCTGAAAAAGGGCACCTGTATCCAGTCGGACTTTCCTGGTAAACAAATGTCAGTAAATAAATAAATGAGCTCAGTTACTGTTGTGCAAATGGTCATTCTGGTCTGACTTTCGTCCAGACTACAAACATCAGTGGCTGGTATTTAGAGAGGTGCACAGCATATCATTGCAGTGGTACTTCCAAGGGAGCTCAAAGTGTGAAACATCTGAAGGCTAATGCAACAGACAAAGGACAGCGCTGGCATGCTGAATGAAAGGCTATGTAATAAAGCAGATGGGTAGTTATAGCAGACAGTATAGATTTATACTAGTATACCATAGGAGCAGCACCACTATAGCATGCATGGGTGGCATGCATAACATCATAACAAAGTCATTCCTGTATACCTGATGCAATATATGTGGCTATATGCAATGTTGTGATGGCCATTGCCAGCCTGTGGCATACAGCCACATGTAAGGCAGTGTAGTGCAGCTCACTGTCCTATAAGAAAAGTAGTGTGGGTCTGCACATCAAAGCCACCAACTTCATCATATAAATAAGAAAATAGAAAAGGGGACTAAACCAAGCATATAGAAAAACAAACAGGTCAGCAATCTGGAACAGAAGGTGGAGGATGCAGGGGAATTTTTTGGTTCAATAGATCCCATTTTTCTTATTAAGTGATAAATGTAGATGGAAAAGGTCATGAGGGATGACTTTGAGTGGGACAGTGGTAGATGTTCAGGTAGCATTTGCAGACAAGCAAACACAGAATACAGAAACAGATAGGTTGTGCCTATACAAAATGAGGGATTGATAGTGGACGGATACTTTTACAGACAGTGGATAGATAGGTGGTGATGGGAAGGGCTGGACAAGACACAAGTTAGGGATAATGACACAGATAAGATAGGTAACACCATGAAGGGGATAGAGTCAGCTAATGGCATGGTTGGCTGCTAGATGCAGTGGACAATAAGCCCAGGCATCACACACGTGTGGCAGATGTCATGGGTAAATTGCTTCTCCAGATGCCCAATGAATGGGGCTTACCTGTCGATTGACTCACCAAGTAGCTGCAGAATATGCTCCATGTTGCCAGTGTAGGCATCAAGCTGTCAGTGCACCTAAGCAGCCACCAGTCTCCACACCTGCCACAGTGTCATGACAGGCAGTGCCCCTTGGCCACCTTCACAAGAGGACCCTACACCCCCCCTTCTGAGAGGCCAAAACATTATAACCCTCCCTGTATTACCTCCAGCAGAGCATTCCTCCCCCCAAAAGGCAGACATTGAGGTGGCCAGTGACCTGGGGCAGCTGCCATGGTTGGTGGAGACTAAGATGAATATGGCCATTACACCTTCTTTCCCTCAGCTGGTCCTGTATATGTGAGGCACAATGAGGAGAAAATGAGGAGAAAATGATAAGACACACATACAACTTGAACAGGACTGCATTTGTAGACTCGAAGGTTATACACAACATAAGTGCCCTGTTGTCTGGAGAGGTACTCCAGTCTTCTGCATCAGCCACCAATATTGAAGTAACACTGTTCAATAGTTTAAAACAAGTGAAGAACTCCTTAGCATAGTTGCACAATAGATCACGCACTGGGAGATAAATGGGCAAAAAAATTCAGTGCATTTCTGCCTCACCTCCTGGACCTCTACCTCCCACTGGCAAAGGGGCTCATTGTGAAGCCACTTCAGGTCATTATAATGAAGTCTGCATTATTCCTCTGTACAGGTGATACTCATGGCATCAGAGAACACCTTTGACTACTCAAACCAGTTATTAACCTTTTAAAAAGGCCATCAGTATGCCTGAATGGATGCTATTTGAAATCACTGTGCAGGACAAACAGATAAATATTTTTCTCCACGGCACAACATTCAGGATGCCTGCAAGTCAAGTCTAGAGGAGGTAGCCATGGCCATTTAGTAGGTCTGTCTGCTTGAGCAGCAATGTAGTAGACCCATGCCTGTGGGTACACTGAATCACTTGATGTGGAATATGCTACTACACTGTGCCATAGCACTGCGTGTACTCCTTGCCTGGTAGGTGAGCATGGACATCACATGCCCTATGCTAAACAGTGCATGCATAACTCATTTATCTAGGTATGGCTAGAGCAGAGCACAGTATAAGAGATTCACAGACCTTGGATCTATGTGGTCTCATTAGGATTCCTGCCACGTTGGATCTATGTGCTCTCATTAGGATTCCTGCCTGAGTGGCTTGTATTAGTGGGTAATAGAGGGCTGTTATCATCTTGTACAAAACACCTTTCAAACATTCAAACACATTTATTGAAATTGCTGTAAAAGTGCTGTGGGCATATAGCACTAGAGGGAGAAAGAGGAGCTAGTCTTGTGATATAACAGCTGCACCCTGCAATGCCTATAATGCTTGTTAAGGAGGGGACGGTCTGTGTCTATTTGTTTGTGCATACCTGAGACATATCAAGTGTGGGTCATATGTGGGTCTTCCATCTCAGATAGAGAATACACAGTGATGGTAACACAGCAGAGGCCAGAATGTAATTTCAGGTGATACAGATGAATACAATGAGGAAGGCAAGGAACAGTAACACATGCATGCTGCAGGTACATACATACACCCACTAAATGACATACGAAATCTGCAGATACATACATAAACCCACTAAATGACATATAAAATCTGCAGCTGAATAGGTACAGATTCATCACCTGGGGAAGGAAAGATCTGAGAAGTTAACTAGACAGAAAAATAATGTGTTACTGCATACCCTCTACATGTGTGGCGTGCATGTACTGGACAAAGGTGGTACAGACCAGTAGGCTAGGGACCATATCTAGCAGGGATACAGTCCAGCATGTGACTTCCATGGTAGATCATGATAAGTCCCTACACAAGGTATGGAGCAGCATTACTGGTATGGTCTCCCAAGTAAAGCAGAAGGTTTGGGCCATCATAGTGGATAGATTCACTGCAGGATGTGGACCACCAAACAAGGTGAAATAGCTGAAAGATACTTAGGAGTTTTTAGTGTTGCTCTCCAGGCAGGAGGTCCATCTCTCTCATACCAGATGGTGGCTTGGATCTGGGTGCAGACCTGGCACCTATTACTTGTGTGTTAGCAGGCAATGCACCAGGTTAGTATTAACCACAGTTCAATGATATGACATTAGCATAAATGAAGTGGAGAAGATATGACTACTGACAACCTCCACCTCTGCCATCAAAGCACATTTGGACTGCAAGCCCAACATCCTGCTCAACAAGCAATGTGTTCCAAAGTATTGCATAGCAATGTTTACCTAATGCCTCACAATTCATGCCATATGGAATAGTTGAGCTTTACTTCTCTGGGCTATACTGGTGTAATATTTTCATACAGTCAGAGATCCCACTGGCAAAAGGTCAAGCACAGTGGACAACAGTGATCTGACATCAGAAGGGTCGCTGTTTCTGACAATGATGGAGACACAAGGCAACATGATGTGATGAGACAGTGGCACTGTCTGCAACACTCCAGGGAAGACAACACTCACATCCACAAGTACAGATATCCACATGGAGGTCACTGCTGAGCACACAACCTCATCAGAGCTCTATATGCCAACTGTAGGTGACTGTTCCACTGTGGTACCTTGTGTCCACACCAGATACAGCATCTGATATGTGTATTGCATTTGACACGGGCATACCCATGATATGTGAAAAATGCAGGGAAGTCTGATATCATCACAATTCCAGTTCTATCAACAATATGCATGAAAAATTCAGAACCAGCCATCAGATGTGCAGCTCAGTTATTCAAGCACAAACACCTGTTACACTCCATTGTGGAGCTGGCAAGTGTGGTCTGTGGCATACCTGAGGACATGTGCCACATGCATAGTGATGTGGAGCATCTGTTCAGTGAGATTATACTGCTGCTCACTGGGGGTGAGTGTAGATCAATAAGTGCATCCACGTGACACATTTTGACTGTCATCCACTCTGCCACTGCTGACCATAGAAATGTTCAGACATGATACAGATGAAGTCAGAGATCACAGGCCATGGTAGACACGTGATCACTTTCATTTAGTGGCAGATGCAGTGGTACCCCTAGTCGTGCCCCAGCAAGGTCCTGTAATTCAAACCTATGCTTGCCATGAGACAGCTGCAGCCCTAACATGGATAATCATGCCAGTGCATGCTGACAAGTCACATAATGACACTCTAATCATATCACTGGAGGATGCTGTCCATGAAACTCAACAATCACAGAGTACAAGGCTTTCAGATTAATATTTCATGAATGTAAGGCTTTCTCATTAACCTTTCATGAACCTGCCATACACCGTACAGTTGCACTCAACTGTCCATGTGTCCATCTCACTTGTACAAGTGATGATAACTGTTCCCTGCCCACCTCTTGTGCTGTCTGGGTTTGTTAATGTCTGATACACAGGATGGCCAAACTATTCAGTGGCTTCCATAGCATGAGTGTTACAGTGTATATTATATTATTCTGTGTTGTCTCTATTATGATCTGTAGTTATGGACTGGACACATTATTTTTCTAGTGCTACAATGTACTGCATCCATTTCTACCTCAGCTGTGACTCCACTCCTCAGGGGGGTTCCCATATATCTTTTTCCTGCCCTGCTGCTGTTGCTACCTCTCTTACAGCATTTCCTGGCATAGTGTTGCACAGCTGTGCTGTCAGTTTTCACAGGACCATGTTGTATAGCATGGTACATACACACCATTAATATTTTACTGCATATCTCTGGACTGTATTGTAGTGTACAATTAGTACATCAGACTCCATGCTCCAGAAGTCCAAAGACTATTTCTACAATGTTCCCCACTTCAGCATGGGCCATGTTGTATGATATTTCTGTCATTGTCTGTGGGTTTTGAATTGAGATCTATTATCCATTGCTCAAGGGCATGTAAATCAAGATACAATATAGGAGGCCTGCTCCCAGAATGGATGCTGCCTGGATACATAGGCCATTCTGTCTTTTGTGTGCTTGAGTCTACCAATTAGATGACCTTGTGGGAAGCCCCTTGCAGGAACTGTTGGCATAGGTTGGACGAGACAAATGTGTGAATCAAGAACTTCCTGGGTGGTGCACAGACACATTGTAGATAATGCTTGGGTATTACAAACTGCTTGGCAGGTCATCCAGTGGGAACCCTGTCTATATGTGTTATCTCTGTTCTTTTGGACCAGATGGGACTTTAATAGCAACATGGGTGATATCTATGGCACCCAAGACCTTATGAAATTGTGTGATCTTGTGGAAAGCATGCAGGGTATTGGTTCTCTTCTCTGCTGTCCTAGGAAATCAACTATATTCCTCAAGGAATTAAGTAGGCATTCTTAAGACAGTGGCCTGAAAAAAAAACTGAAATGTCCCTCCATACGTCACTTAAAAGTCCTTGTAGTATGGATGGTCAGTGCTATGGATACCTTTTTGCCTACAAGAATGGGGATACATTTATACTCATAGGCTTATAAGTAGTTATTAGGCTATCAGTCCAGGGGACCGATGATGTACCTATCCAAAAATTCTCATTTGCCCCCAAGAACTGTCTGGTTAAGTGACTTGCTTAAGGTCACACAATAGGGAAATCAAATTCTGTATTACGGGAGCTGTGGTTCACAGCCTTAGCCCTTTGCACCACCTGCCAGAATCATTGATTATCTTCATGGATGACACAATTTGACTAAGTCTTGTGGTATCCAACCATTGACTCTGAAGTGATCTGTTATCTGCTGCTCTGTCAGGTGCTGGTATGTGAATCATCATCACCTGCATTGTCTTTATTAATGATGGCAATCGTTTTACAGATCATTGCCAGCACTGGCTCCAAATGCAGATATCAATACATGCTTGTTAGCTACTGCTGTTACTGTATCTACACGGCTCCATTCATGTTGTCCAGAAATTGCAGCATTCAAATTGGGTGAGCATGGGCATGCATTGTCACCATTTTATACATCTCTGTATCACTCTACTAGCTTAACTTCCTACATTCGTATTTTCCATGTTGCTCATTTGTGTACAGTTTCACATTTTCATGTCAATATGTGCTGGTTTGCATGCAGTAGATATTGCACAGTTTTAGCAATTGCTGTTCTGCACATCTGGTGTCTTTGGATCAACCACCCAACACATGGTCACTACCTGCTCTGTTTTAAGATGTACATTACAAAATCCTTCTATGAATCCCAGTCTTTATCTCTAAAACTTTTTAAAGAAATTAAATTTCAGGACAACACATAAATGGTCAGCCTTTACTGCACATTGCACAAATTACTAGTCCTTATGGCAATTAGGCAGTATAACCAGGTCTATATTAATTTGTCAAAAACTAATTCCAGTGAATGGTCATTCATTGCACATAAACCAGTGAATGGCTGTTCATCGAACGTTCACTTCAACAAATTGTTTTCTAATGGAAGAGAGTTAGGTAGCCAGCATTAGGAAATTTGCCATTTTCCCCACTGTAGTGGGATCTCAGAGTTGCTACATAAAAGTAGGATGTTTGTGTGTGGGGGGGGGGGCACAGCCCCCACCTTGGTGGGTTTGATTTAATGTAGTTTGTGTTATGGTCGGTGTGAGGGACAAGTAATTCCCATCCCTTAGAAAAATGTTCACTTAAGTGAACGTTCGATGAATGGCTGTTCACTTGTTTGTGTTTGATGAATGCATGTTTTCTGAAATTAGCTTTTGATTAATTAATATAGACCAAGTGTGATCTCATGTTTGTGCATGCATGTCAGAGCAAATAAAACACTAAAAATAACAAAACTATTTTTGGGGGAAAAAGTGTTTTTTTTTTATTTATGCTTTCATAAGTTTGTTTGTGTCTTTCGGCTTTTCCCGGTTAGGGGTCGCCACAATGGAACTCCAGTCTGCTAATGATTGGCAGTTGATTTTTACATACCGGCTTGCCAGGCCTGATGCACAACCTTCAACGATGGTACGCCCATTCACGCATGTCTCCACGCAGAAGACGCTCTGGCTGAGAATCAAACCGGACAGTGTCTTACTGTGAGGCGACAACGCTACCGCAGCATAAGTACTCACTGTAATTGTATGGCAGAGAAATATTGAACCTGCCAGCAAGAAAAATCTCAGCTGTATTTGTTGTGAGCCAAATAGCAAAAAACTAAGAATTCTAATGACTGTAGAATTACTCTCAGTACCTAGGAGCATAAAGCCAAATCTCTTAAAATGGTTTGAATTATTCATAAAATGTTTTCACAAATCTGTATAGTGTAGTGGCATTTACCAGTTGGATAAGTATGAGTATCCCAGACACACAATATTACTAGCAAAGTCCTGCCACTGCACTCATCACTGCCAGTGTGATTGCACAACTTTCTCATAAAGAAAATCAGGCAGCCTTTTAGTATGTGCTGGGAAGTCTTTGGTTTGAGTGGAGCTGTGTCTTGAACCATGTGCCAAGATGGCCACAATAGAGCAGGTTCTGTAGACCACTGTGGGTGCAGATGAAGGTATGGCTATAGTAGCTAAGTTGAAAGCTACACCAAAGATAGTGCCACTGTTACAATAAGTTAGGAAGAATAATTTTGGGTGTATATTGTTACCTTTGAGCAGAATACACACAGTGAAGGATAGGACCTAGATGATTGGGCAGGAATCTTATCAGCACCATTTACTACAGAACCACTGATAGCATTTATGGATGTGGAAGGGGATAATTATCAGGAGTATGATACAGTCAGAGAGGCTTTACTTGCCAGAGTTGGTGCTACTTTTGGGATACAAGCTTGAAAGTTTCATAGCTGGACATTTTCTCAGAATGAAACAGTAAGGTCAAAAATATGGAACTTAAAGCATATTATCAGTTTAAGGTTAAATCTGTTTTTATTTAAGGTTAAATTTTAAAGATCAACATAATAAGAATAACATTTTGGAAATGGTAGCAATGAACACATTCAGAGGGACTTTTCCTATTGCTTTAAGGAATGGGTGAGTCAGACACACTAAAAGCTCTAGCAATTCTGTTTTGCTTGTGGAAGTATTGTTATTCCATGCAACCATCTATAAATCGTAGCAATCTAGACCTACAGGTTTAATGTTTATGTAAATTGTTGGCAAGAACCAAAAAGCAACAGCTGTCCATTTTCTAATTTTGATTATGAAAAGAGTATCACATAGCTAGATTTTGCACTAATGATAGTGACACTGTCGAATATTTGAAAACTATAACCTCCCAAAAATGAATGCTACTGGTGAGGTTGTGTTTCTAGAGTATGATAAACTATCTCCTAGTGGCTGAAAATGCATTTTGTTACTATGCTGTTGCCAAATTAAGTACAGTGTCAGAGACCTGTTAGAATTGTTAGACCCAGACAGTATGGTTCATCATCATCAATCCCCCTTTTTCCCATTTTATGCTAGGGATCAGGGTGTCTTGTCAACTGTCACCACCTTTCTCAATTTAATGTCACTCTCCTACCTTTTTTGACAGTCATGCCTCCTACCGTTGGTCTTCTCACACACAATCCATCCATCTTGTTGCTTGATGCCCTTGTTACTTATGACCTTCTTCATCAGATTGTCTTCTGCTTCCCAGCACATGTGCATGAACTACTGCAGTCTGTTCTCTTTGATCATCTGTACAATTGGAGCTACTTGAACTTCTGTCATGATGGCTTGATTTCTTTGTTTGTCCTTAGTGTGCATCCTACTACCCATCTCAGGCACTTCATCTGAATCACTTCTAGCTTCCTGAGCTGCTTTGCATTCACTGCCCAGGTCTCTGTACCATACACTTGTACTGGTTGCACCACTGTTGTCTACAGCACCTTTGATTCTAGCTTTGACATTCTTGTTCAGATTTTCCTTCCTTCTCCTCAAGCACCCCTCCAAGAAACTTGAAGCTGTTAACCTGTCCCACTCTATTCCCTTCTATTTCAATTCCCAGTTTCTTCAGATTTCAGGTAGTATGGTTAACACTTATAAAAGTGCAGTATGCATGTAAGAATTAAAATATTACTAACAAAACAGCAAAAATATTATGCATTCATGGTGATGAGAAATGCCACCCTGTTTCCTAGACAGAAGTACAAACTGGGTTTGGTAAGATAGCCCATCCAGTTGACATCATTCCCAATTTAACATATGACATGAAAATAGGGAAAAATCTTCTATGTGTTAAAGACCTATGTGAGCAATACAAAGGTAGCTCTTTTGACAGGCACTCAGTGTGTGTGTGTGTGTGTGTGTGTGGGGGGGATCAACAAGTGAATAAGTCTTCAGATGTGCCTCTGCCTAACACAGAAGAATGTGGAAACAAAAAACAGACACACTCATTAGTGTATAACTACAACAAAGATGAAGGCATTGTTTTTAGAAAGAAGTAAGAGTACATGAAGTGGCTATACAATGAAAAGAAGAGCATCCATAGTTAAAGAGATACATTTAAGTATATATATTTAAGAGAGTAACCTACAAGAACAGTGCCAGTAAAAGGAAAGGATTTGCACAATAAAATACTGCAGCCTGAAAGTGTTCTAATGCAGGGAGAAGTGTTATTCCTGCCTGAAATTTTATAAAGCAGGGAGATTAAGTGAATAGCAGAACTAAAAAGATGGAAACACTCATTGAATGGGTGTAGTTAAGGAAACAATGTTAGGAAGAATGGAAATGCATAATTTGAGCTTAATTCTAGTGTTTCTGTCAAGCTAAAACAAAAAAAGATCTTGGAGAATTCTAAGCAGCAGATAACTTGGCAGGAACAATGATGATTGATTTCACTAAAGTTTTGACTTAATCAAACTCAAACTCTTACTTCTTTCTCTTCTGAACAGTGACATTAGTAACATTTCCCTAACCTGGCTCCAAGACTTCTTGTCAAACAAATTTTTAAAAAAGTTAAATTAGACCATTCCTTCTCTCAGATCATACCTCTTTCAGTGGCAGCAGCTTAAGATTATATCCCAGTACCTCTTCTCTTCTCGTTTTCATTAATAAAAGTCCTTATCCTTCCTGGTTTGAACTCTTCTTCTACAGTAATGACACAGTAATCTTTAGGTCCAACCACAACCTTTCTACAATTGAACTCCCTAAATTCCTGGCTCATTAACTACAAACAAATACTTAACATGAAAAAGCAAAAAGCATGCTGTTTAGTACCACCAAAAAAGTAAAAAAAAATCACAAAGTTACTCAATATCAGTACCATTTGTGGCACACCAATAAAAACAACCAATTCCTTTAGATACTTTGGTTTGTGGCTAGACAAATCTGTAACATGTTATGCCCATACTGAGAAATCAAGGTCACAAGTTAACTTACTTCTCTTCTTTGACAGGAAAATATTACCATACCTATCAAAACCAGCCAGAGATGCTATAGGCAAATGAGCCATTCTGGCCCAATTTGAATATGTACTACCCCTAATAGCCACAACCTCTAAGAAAAACTCCACCACACTTGAGACTGCTGAAAACAAAATAAGTAAGGAGTACAAATATAAATGAAATGACATGGGATGAAGTAATGCCAAAGAAATTGAAACAAAATTAGGACAAATTCCTAATTGGAGAACCCCAGGCCGAGATGGAGTACCTAACTTTTAGCTACAAGTATTAATATCGCTGCACAGAGATTTAGCCCTGAGTATGAATTATTTATATGTGCATTCCAAGCAGACACCAACCTGGTTAATAACAAGAAAAACAATACTCTTCCCTAACAGTGAACCTGTAAACCATCCTACAAACTATAGCCCAACAACTTGCTTTCTGATGATGTACAAACTATATACAGGAAGTGATGCAGACATAGTTTGTAGCCATTTATAAAAAAACAAAACAAAAAAAAAAAAAAAAAAAATACTCAATCATGGCAACAGAACAAAAGGGTAACAAAAGAAAGTCATATAGAACAAAGGATCATTTGTTGTTAAATAAACCCATAATAGATAATTGTATAAAGGGGAAGAATCTAAGTATGACATAGATTTTAAAAAGCATTTGACAGCAACCCAAATTCATGGATAAAGGAGTGCTTATAAATGTATACGATAACCCTACATTGATCAGTTTCATTACAGTGGCAAACCACTTTGCAGTTAAGCCATGATAAACAGCAAATTATTATCCCAGGGATAAAAATTTGTAGGGGGATATTCCAGGATGATTCTTTGCTACAGCTGCTGTTTTGTCTTATCCTTGGCCCATTAAGCTGTTTATTTAACAGGTTAGACCATGGTTATAAATTGGCTCTCAGAAAACAGCCTTGCTTAATGACTTCTCATCTTCATTGTGTGGTTGACTTAAAACGGTATAGTTCATCAGAACAGGGGTTGAAAGAGCATCTTTAAGTGGTTAAAACTTTCTTAGATGATGTGAGAATGTCATTTGGTCTTGATAAATGTGCCAAAGCAATGTTTAAAGCAGGTAAGCTGCAATACCAAGAAAATATCAACATGGGACAGGAAAGTGATATCAAAGAAGGAGTATGTGTATAAATATTTGGGAATTGATGGATTGGGAATAACACATGAACAAATGTGAATAAAAGTCAGTAAGGAACACTTCAGAAGATTAGAACTGATATTAAAAACAGCGTTGACATCTAGGAATAAAGTCCAAGCTGCAAACCAATTCTTTTCCTGTTCCAACTAACAGTTTTGGGGTGATTAATTGGCCCTAAAATGTTTGGATAAATTGGAGAGGAAAACAATTAAAAATGCTTTACCCTTATCAAATGATATATAAATATCAGTGTATACTAAGATTATATATTCCTCATTCTGAAAGAGATATGGACCTCCTCAAAACTGATTACATGTACACTGCACTCATGGAACTGCATACATATCTGCTGACCTCATCAGATGCAAACATAATGAAAGTTTGAAAACATGAGGAGCAGAAGTCTAAGATGACTTCTCTGCTTAGTTTAGCAGATGCATATTGGTGTCATGCGAGAATGGAAATAAAACCAGAAGTAGACAAAAATCAGGTAAGAAGGAAAGGAATGTGGGAAAGGTATAAATATTGTGTCTCTTGGAACAATGTCATTTTGATCAGGATTTTTTGCAGGAATGGTAAGGAAAGATGAATTTAAACCAAAAGATGAAAGGATAATAATGACAGCCCAGAATTGTGGACAACATACATGGTGGTCTACAAAGTCCATTGAACACACACTGAAACAGACAAATACAGGTTCTGTAAAAAACAATAAAAAATTGGAAACAGTCACACATCGTGTTGCTGGATGTGATGCACTCTTGGCAGATGGACTGTATACTGAAAGGCACAATAATGTGGCAATGTTGTGCAAACACTACAATATTGAAGAAGTTGAGAAGCATTGAAAACTTGAATCACAAAGTAATGTTGAGAATGATGAAATTTATATTACATGGGATCACCCATTAGCACAGTTAAAAAACAGATGTAAGAAAGACAGATATAGTAGTACAGGAAAAAAGACAAAAGTAGAATTATTCATATCATTTACAGAGTCTTACTTAGAGAGAGATACAAAGTCATAAAATGCCAGGATTTTCAAACAGAAATGAGAGCAGTGTGGAAGAAGGATACCAGACAGCTCCAATAGTAGTAGGAGCAACAAGTCTAATAAAATGAATTTGTAGTTGTATTTAGATAGGCTACAGATAAATGTAACTCCTTATGAATTACAGGAGTCAATTCTGTGCATTTTGCAGGTGCTCCAAAAAGCACTTTTGATTAAGATCAAAGACACAATATTAATTTCATGAACTTTAATCATACCCTGGCTTAGGAATGAGATCCATTACCATCATAGTATTAGAAACTCAAAAGACATGGAAAAATTAAACTGGGAAAACAAAAAAAAGTATAAGGTGGTATACACTAACAGACAATATAACACTGAACATGACCCTAATTATGTTCCTGCTAAGTTGAAATTCAGGAACTCTAAGAAAAAGGGAGAGGGTTCTATGCATCAGGTTCATAATGAAAGGGAACTAGAAAAATTACAGAAAGGGCAGGCAATAACTAATACTAAAGAATAGTGGTATGAGTTTTCATTTCTAGGAGAACAGCTGGACACTGGCAGTCCAGGGACTGTACAGGAAGAGGAGGAGATAGCACCTTCTGCTTCATAAGATGCTGACCTTCAGATGCACTACTTAAATTTTTAAAAAGTCACAGTGTGAAGATAACATTTTGAGCAGATCAAGGAAAATATGGGTAGGGTTGTAGAGGAAAAGCTGATCGAGACATTCCTATTTCTTAAGCACATTTTGAATTAGAAAGTGACTTTTTATATACAGTAAGTAAGGACAGAGTGGCAGTACTAGTTATATACAGTAAGTAAGGAGAGAGAGGCAGTACTAGTTATATACAGTAAGTAAGGACAGAGTGGCAGTACTAGTTATATACATTATGTAAGGACAGAGAGGCAATACTAGTTATATACAGGAAGTAAGGACAGAGTGGCAGTACTAGTTATATACAGTAAGTAAAGACAGAGAGACAGTACTAGTTATATACAGGAAGTAAGGACAGTGTGGCAATACTAGTTACATACAGTAAGTAAGGACAGAGAGGCAGTACTAGTTATAAACAGTAAGGGCAGAGTGGCAGTACTAGTTACATACAGTAAGTAAGGACAGAGAAACAATACTAGTTATATACAGTAAGTAAGGACAGAGTGGCGGTACTAGTTATATACAAGTAAGGATAGAGAGGCAGTACTAGTTATATACAGTAAGTAAGGACAGAGTGGCAGTACTAGTTATATACAGTAAGTAAGGACGGAGTGGCAGCACTAAGTAAAATATTGTTTCTCAAGCCGTTCTGAAACTAGTGATGAGATTAGCTGTGGGGACACTTAGCAAGGAAAAGGACTAAAGCACAGATCTTTGCAATGTTTTACTAGCATGAAATACTGAAAGAAAGTATGAATTTCTGTGCTGGATATCTTGAGTGCCAGAAGACAGACCCTCACCCAGGCTTTAAAATACCTTTGATTCCAATGTCCACCATAGTGGTGCCATTCAAACATATGACGATGGACATTATTAGGCTATTGATGAAATGCAGCAATGGATTTTAATGTATTTTGTTTATTTTGAGCTATACAACTAAATACCCTGAAGCTATCCTGCCCTGTAAAGCTAATGCTAAATCTATAGCCAGGGAAAGGATAACAAAGGACATACTCAGTTATCAGAGATTCCCTTTTTGTCCAGAATAATTCTTCAACTGTGGCACTGCTTTAAGGTTAAGCAACTAAAAACCTCAATGCACCATCCCTGGATGCATTTTAACTAAATATTACAGTTCATGCTAATAAAAGTTATTGATGAAGATGGCAAAATCTGGGAACAGCTTATACCACACATCTTTTTTACCACTAGAGAAGTTCTATAAACTTTGAGTTTTTATATGTAGGCACCATCATGGACTCTTAGAAATTGTCATAGAAAACTATACTGTCCTTAAGACAGGCTAATCATCAAGGTAAGGGAACATCTGGAAAGAATGCAGATTATACAACAAGGGGTGTGTAACAGAATTGCAAAGACCAGTGAGTTTAAAGATGCAACCCATATTGGTTTGAGTTTCTTTAGCAGGAAAGAAGTTTTTGGCTAGTTACTGGGATTCATTTGAGATAACATAGAAACTGAATTAGGTGAACTACAGGGTCAGACAGGTAAGAGAGGACTGGACTGCATATACCACAATAACATTCTGAAACCATGGAAGGAAATGCAAATTTCAGTAGTTAGTTTATCAGCAGAAATTAATGAATCTGGTAACAAAAGAAAACTGACCTGTATATCTCCATTTCAGATTGATCATATACTGTATAAGACACAGAAACAATAAATAAAAAAATATTACAGAACAAGGAAATGTTTTCTGAATTGATTGGCAGAAAAAAATGTGATTTAACACCATATTGAGACTACTTCAGCAGAGAATGGTAATTTAAAACTCCACGAAATACCAGACTATGAAGAAAAGCAGTACAAGAAGCAGGGAAAAACCTTCAGTGGGAGTATCTGGAGAGTCCAAAAGTGAATAGAGTAGCCCTATAGTGCCAGTTGCAATCCTGATGGAACACTCATTTTCTGTAATAATTTTTGGAAGCTGAACAACATTTCCAATTTTGCTAGTTACCTTATACCTAGAGTTACTGAATTAAGAAAGGTTGGGAAGGCAAGATGTTTACTGACATTGAGCCTGAAAAAAGGTTACTGGAAAATCATTGTAACACTTGAGGCTGTGGAAAAGACAACCTTCTTAAAACCAGTGTGACTATTTTGGTATACTCTCCTTCCTTTTACACTATATGATATCTTAGCAACCTTCCAAAGAATAATGGACATAGACTTGAAACCCCACAGTAACTATACTGAAGCTTGGAGAGATGATATTATTATACATTCAGAAGACTGGGATTCACATATACCTAAGTTACTGACTGTAGCAAACCTCTGAAACAAGCAGTACTAACTTTAATATGTTAGTTTAATAAGAGCAAGGTAGGCATGACTTTTTTTTAATAAAATGTCTTTGAACTAATTTTACTGATGCAATATCAGACAATGACAGAGAACAGAAAATAAAACTATACTCAATAATGAGTCTAATTATGACCTCAAAAGTGCTTTTAGAACCTTTTGTTCTCTGTTATCCACTCTATTGTGCTCAGAATTAGTCACATTTTTCTTAAGAATCTTGATTTTGTAACTTATTTATGTAACTGAAATGATAACGTGTTACTTAAGTTATGCTAAGGTCCCTATTTTGGTTAACAATTTCAAGGTATTCTCCTGCCATCATTATCCTGAATTTCCAATATTCCCCTAATTTTACCATTTTACATTTATTAGTTAAACTTGAGTCCCATTTTATCTGCCTGTTAATGTAGACTATTCAAGTACTTGTTCCAGTCATACACATCATTAAGATTGCTTATTTCTGCTTCCCCCTTACAATTATCACCATATTTACATGCAAAAATATAATTACAGGTGGGTAACTCGGAGACTACCATATTAAACAATATTGGGTACCCTCCTTGCAACTGTCAACAAGCTTGATGCTATGCCCTCAAATTTAACACATTTTTCATGGTCAGTCAGCCAATTTAATGCTCACTCTAGTTATGGATTATGCTCCCCTAGTATGATTACATCATCAATAACATAATGGGAACACAAAGCTCTGTCAGATGGTTTAATATTTGTTACATTAGAATAAAAACAGTCAAAGCCAACCCTACCCCGGGGCTATCTTTAGCAACTAAATAACTCAAGAAACAAAGAGACAAAGTGTGCAAAATTTGGACAAAAAATAAAACAGCTCATACTTTACTAGCATACAGACAACTGAGAAGCCCAACAAAAACGTGTCACCAGATATGAGAAAACCTATTACTCAGACAATCAAAACATACACAAACATACACAAAGTGTTCTGGGACTCAGTCAATAAACTGTTAAACCCAGGACAAGCTATACGACCAACAACAAACACATGGAAACAAAATGATACTATCACCAACCAATTCAATAGCCACTTTATACAAGTACAGTCATTAATCAACTAAGTGACTAATCAAGCACTTGGTGCTCCTACTCAATCAAATAACCTCCTTCAGCAGTTCTCCTTCCAACCAGTTCCCAAACATACCCTCAAAAATACCTCAAAAATTAAAGCCTTCTTCAACTGCCTCTGACAATTTACCTAGTGAACATTGTAAAATAGTGGCTGAGGCTACTGTGTATCCAATTTAATTTCTGATAAATTGATCCATATATGAAAATGCAGCCCCTTACATCTGAAAAAAAATCTTTCATTATTCTCCTGCATAAGGGAGGAATCAATAGAGATCATTCAAACCACAGACCAATTTTCATTTTATCTCCCATATCAAAAACATTAGAAAAATGCATTCAGGCACAATTTCTCAACTATCTAATAAACAGCCATCTTTTTGCTTCACTCTGCCATGGTTCTGTCCTTATCATAGAAAAACTACAGTTTTGCTGAATTTTGTTAATATTGCCAACACTCACAGAAATGTTGGAAGCCTAATCTCCACCATCTTCCTGGACCTAAAAAAAAGGACAGAAACTCTTGCAAAAAATATCATCCATTGGGCTCACTGACTCTTCACTGCAGTGGTTCCTACCTCGCAAACAGAGCACAGGGAGGGAAATGGAAAATTATTTCACCTTCTTTTCAGTAAATATTGGTGTCACACAAAGATCTATACTAAGCCACATACTTTTCAATTCATTCATTAGTGACCTCTACACTGCTACAAAAATGCTACCTTGATTGAATATGCTGATAACTTGACCGAAATCTGCTCTGCCAAATCTTTCTCTCTAAACTCCGTGACCTTACACAACAATTTCTTATTGATTGAAACATGGCTAAATAATTCATAACTAGTTCTAAACTCTAAAAACTAAATTATTACTCATTACCCCAAAACACATCGCTACCAAAACAAAACTATTCACAATTATCTCTGCCAACAACACCACGACAAAACAAGTAAACTAGATAAAATTACTAGGTGTCATTATAGATGAACAGTTGAAATTTGAACACCATGTATCACATGAGGTTAAAAAAAATCATCACAAATTAGGTACATCATACAGCAAAAACCTACATCACTGACATAGCCAGAGGATATATAGTCTCTACTTTTTTACTTCTATCTTTCCTCTGTTCTGCTCCGGTCTTCACCAACATTCAAGTCTTACAACTGTCCGGACTTGGACAATGTTATAATAAAGTAGCCAAATCTGCAGTAAAAAAATAATAAGACATAATATAGCCCATCCCTCAGAGAATTAAACTGGCTAAAACTAGCACATCACCTAGCTCTTTCTCACCTGATTACAAGGTACAGATTTATAAGCCAGAAGAACATTAAACAGACCTTAACAACTTAATGCACTACTCCCCAATAGAATTTTATGCTCTAGAGAAAAATCACTAATCACTATAACTAAGTCATCTAATACTGCAGATGACTCTCTACATTCATATAGTGTAGCTAAACTATAGGACAACATCCCACTACCACTGAAATCTATTTAAAATGCAAACTCATTTAAAACATGACTAAAACTTCACCTATCAAATCAATGGATCTGCTCCTGTATATCTTATAGGTTCATAGGTTCATACTAGGCTATCTGCCCTAGGGCATTTATCCATTTTAAATTAATTTTGCTATGCCTTTTTGAGGTTAGTATACTGTGCCTCTGTCTAACAGTGACACAGAAGTGATAGCCATCTCCCATCCACTCATCAAGATTCCTCTTGAAGAGAGTCAATGTGGGACTCTGCCTAACCTGGACTGGGATTTTATTCCAGAGTGAAGGGAGCCTCTGGGTTATGAATCTATCCCTCCAGGCTGTCCTATTTATTTCAGTGCTGAGGTTCAAGTCTCTTTTCTGAGGTGCAGCATGTCCATTAATTCGTTGGACATGGCTTTATACATCAGGCACAGATCCTGAGTAGGCGGTATGCCACTGAGTAGAGCTGGAGTTTCTTTAACTATGGCATCTGTTTGAGCCCTTTGATCCTCTTGGTGAGGTACTTTTGGGGTCTTTCCAGTTGCTGCAGGTGTCTGGTAAGGTACATCCCAAAAGGCATTGTACTCAATTATGGGCCTGATGTGGGATGAGTAAAGAGGCACGATGACCTCCCCTGATCTAGATGTGAATCTTCATGATTAGGTGGGCTATACAAAATGTTTTTCTAACCACTTTGGCCACGTGGTTGTCAAATGAGAGATTGCCATCAACTTGGGTCCCCAGGTCCCTAATGACTTCTTCTGTACTTAATGGATTACCACCTATGTGGTAATTTGTTTTTGCCAAAGGGATGACTATATACTTTTTGGCATTTAGCTTGAGGCCATGGCTCTGGCACCAGTTGTCTGTTTCTATGAAGCCCTTTTGGAGGATGCTTGTGTCTGCTGGAGAGTTGATTATGGCAGTTTGCAGTCATGGTCAGCCACAGTCCTTCCATGTTGGCCTGTACAAATATATACCGAACAAGAGAGGTCCCAGGACTGAGCCTTGTGGGACGCCACTTGTAACTGGTTTGGAGTCTGACATGGCTCCAGCAATTCTAACCATGTGGGTTCTGTCCTTGAGCCAGTTTGCAACCCATCTAGTGACATAGGGGTTTATATTTAAGCTGGTGAGCTTATCTATAATGCCTGAGTGGGGGCTTTTGTGAGGTCTAGGTAGGCTGTGTGGACCACCTTCCCCTCGTCAATGGCCTTGGCGACTGTTTCAAAGAAATCGACCAGGTTTAAGAGGCAGGATCTGCCCTTAACAAAGCCAAACTGGGTAGGATCCAGTGTCTGTAGGTCCCCAATATCTTTATTTATGAGGTCCATGATGATCCTTTCCATAGCTTTGCAGACCAAGCTAGTCAGGCTTATGGGGCGATAGTTTCCAGGATCCGTTGAGGCACCACCTTTGTGGAGAGGGACCACTGTTGCTGTACACCACTCTTTGGGTACATACCCTGTAGTAAGGCTAAGATTGAACAGTAGTTTTATGTTTGGGTTTAGCTCTTCTTGGAGTTCATGTAGGACGCAACCCGGGACACCATCTGGTCCCATTGATGCTGTGTTTTTTGCTTTGGAGAGGGCGGCTCTTACCTGAGCATCTGAGATGTCAGGGGGGCAGCACTCTGTATGGTGCCATCGTTATCCTCAGCCTGCTATATCATTACACCATTTCTCATCATTCAGAATGCTATGTCAGACAACTAGTACCAATACCTGTATAGTTTTGCTAGCATCTCTGAGCTGTGTGCATAGTTTTGTGGCACTGCTCATCCCCTCCTCTATACCTGTATAAACCCTATGACTGCCATATATATAATTGTTTCTGAACCTATTTTTATACCCAGCCTCTTACCTGCAATATTAACATTTTCTGTCCTACCTATTTCCAACCCTCACCTCCATTTCTTTGAATTTCGAAGCACTAATCACACGATCTTTTATCTATCTGACAACCCCTCTAATACAGCTCTTAAAATGGTCAATCTTCAACATCTACTAATGTATCAGTACCTTTTTAGACCACAATAGCTGCCTTTGTTTCATATGAAGGTGATCTAACTATAGATGCTTTTGTTATCACTATGGTTTTATAACTTAAAGTCTTCCTACTTTTCTTCCCTGTAAATATGTTGCTTTGGCTCTACTTTCCTTTGTGATTCTTTCAGCATGCCAGCTCTGATATCCACTTTGTATCTAATTCATGTATTGCATTTAGTCTGTAGCTAATTCATGTATTGCATTTCGTCAGTTACTCTGTATATGTTGTCATGTATCAAATATCTTTATGCCATCAAACCAACCAATATTCATATTGTACACACACACACACACACAGATATATATGTATATATATATATATATATATATATATATATATATATATATATATATATATATATATATATATATATATATATATATATATATATATATATATGTATATATATATATATATATATATATATATATATATATATATGGGTCTACTTTGTTTCACTGAAAATTCTTTTCACTTAATATGAAGTCACCCTGACCAAATCGCTGAATGCTGAAATTACTGAAAACTCATTTCACCGAATCACATTTCACTGAAGTGAAGTACTGGCACTGTGTAGAGTACTGTAAGGCAAGTAAAAGGTATATGCCTTTTCCTCACTGTAGTGTGATCCTGGAGTTAGTATATATGGTTGGGGGGGTGTGGGGGAAGTGGATTCATGCATACATGCATAAATCTAGTGATATAAAAATCTCCCTGTTCAGGAGAGAAAAAAAAATATATATGTATATATATATATATATATATATATATATATATATATATATATATGTAATTATTACGTTTTATGCAATGACACTGGACCAATAATGCATTTTTCACCTTAAACACAATTCTTGTATTCACCCATAATAGAAGCCATGTACAATGCATGTTAAGTGTAAAGCATACACAGCCAAACCCATATACAAATGCAAGAAAATGCTACTCCCCCAAATCTGCCTTATATATGTGACTGCAGTGAGATCAATTTTGCTGGCAGCTTGCATGTATACCTTATTTGTCACTGAAGCAGTTCAGAGTACTGCAACATGTATTATAAAGCTGGCAGGTGAGAGTAAAACATATTGTGTAACTCATAATCATGACCAATATATGCATATGTAAAGCCTGCATAGTATATTGCAGTGCTGCCTGGATAACTACAACAACATACTTTAAATGCTTTGCCCTGCACAGGAGCACTATGTAGCAAAGGTTTATTCTCACTACATGCCACTGATGTATTTTAATTATACTAATTGTTAGGTATGAGTACCACATGTGACTATGAGTAATCTCTTTATAATTTTATTTAGGTGCTTTCTGTCTGTATTTATTATTGATTTTATTTTATTTTGCTTTTGTTTACCAGTTTTGTCTGCATATACCTCCGTCTCTTACATAATGCATGACCTCTTTTTACTTCAAAAAGTGAATCTCCAACTGTACCAAAACTTCATTTTCCCATGAATTCACAGTATTCTAAGTCTGTGACACTTAAGGCTCGCAAATGTAGGGCTGCATGTTTCCAAATTCAAAGAAAGACACCGTAGATGTTGCAAAACACTCTTCATCATCTTCAGAGTCTACTTCTGCATCTGTTCCATACTCAAACTCCAAGTTAAAAGCTGCCATAGTCTGTATTTCAAAATATAGCACATAGACACATAGACATACAAACAGAAGCATATATATATATATATATATATATATATATATATATATATATATATATATATATATATATATATACATATATATATATATATATATATATATATATATATATATATATATATATAAATACATATATAGATATATATATATATATATATATATATACATATATATATATATATATATATATGCACACACACACAAACACACACACACACACACACACACACACACACACACACACACACACACACGCGTGCACACATACACACAGATGCATACATGAAGATCACAGGACGGATCTCTCTCAATAAGAACTTCATTCCCAGATGATACGACAGTTGCATTAACAATAATAACCTTTGTAAGCAGTGTCTGGCAACTAGTGCAGAATATTAATTCACTGAGCTGTTATTGAGGTGGTTCATGTACCCCAGGGTACAATATTTGATTCCATCCACTTCCATTTGTCTATTTTGTGACTCTGAGCAAGTTGCTTAACAAGACAGTGCTTCTGGGTTGCCTCAGAAAAGAGACGTGTCCATTTGTCTTGCCCGATTAACAAATGTGCAAAAAGTGCTGTGATGGTACATACACTTAACCTTCACTTTGCAAATAAAATGAGTAGAACAGTAAAAAAGTATTGAAGTATGCTTGTAATATCAGGCAGGAATTAAAGTACTAAAGATATTCCTGCTGATATGTACAAGCATATAAGCACATACACTCAGGTGGAGCTGAGGTAAATAATTTGATTTACTCCAAGCAAAGCTGAGGAAGTTATTTCCAATACTATTGCTAAATTCTACAATAGTACAAATATAAGATATGTATTACTATAAATATCCATTTTTTTATTTTACTACAGAATTTTACTACAGTTTGTGTTGGACTTAGGAGTGATTATGTAGAAATTATATTTTCATTGACATCCTACCCACACTGTTCATGGTCTTAGAAACACAATGTTTGTGGAATTACATGAGTAATAAAAATAAAAATTGTTTTGGGATTGTTAGTTTTATGTAATGTTGCCTTATTTTTTTTTTGCTTGGTCTCACTGGCTGACCATTAGACTCATTCCTCCCAGTTTTCCAGTAGGCTCATTGTCCCCTGTTCCCTGGGTCAAGATAAGCAGGAACCCATCATCCACATGTTGGGGGAGGGGATCAGATTTTGTATGTCAACTCTAGCATTCTCTGCTCTTGATTGGCATGCAATGAGCCTAAGGGATGCATGTTCATTCTTCTACATGATGTAATCAATTGACCCCGCCCCCTTGTAGACAGCATTCTTCATGTGACCTCCAGTCTTCAGCAGAGATTCATCCCTAAACACATGCTTCCTAACTCTCCAGCGATGAGAGACAGAGTCAAGCTTAACCTCTACATTCTTTTCCTCCACACCAACTTCAATCGGTGTCTGAATCAGGACTCAAATGGAACCTTACAGAGAAAATATAAAGAGAAGAAATCCAAAAATGAATGTTCACCTATGCAACTTGAATCCCAAACAATATTTTAAGTCTGTCTTTTATATTACATGGGCAGTAAGTCAAACTTTGCATCATCTGTAATATGTTTTACTTGGTAATTTCATGCAGTGTGACAGTCTCTGCAAAAGTACACTTGAAAAACAAAATGCTGCCAAGCTGGATATGAAAAAAAGTCCATGTGGATTAGACCTGATTAATAAATGCAAATAAAATAAAGTATAAAACAGAAAAGGCTGCTATACTTTTCAGTCTGTAATGAAAGTACCGATGCATGCTGGAGGGGGAGGGGGGGTTGAAATTTGGTCAACTGACATATATAACTCACTATTGTGCCGTCTGAGTCTCTGCGCCCATACAATACATAGGTGATTATAGTGGAGCCAATCATTTCTGTTAGTCTCATATATTTTAGAGCAAATATATCATTACTTCTGTGCTGTGTGGCCACCAGTTGTCCTAAGGATGAAAATGTCTGGTGTCTATATGTCAAAGGAGCTAGCAATGTAAATTTTAATGGTTTGAATGTTTAAAAAATATCTGGACTTTGTGGGAAGGCAGTTCCAGTTTGCAATTCTCTAACGACAGTGTAGGGCAAGACTGTAAGAAATGCCTTTAGTTTATAAAAAGCAGTATTTATTATCACTGTTGCATCTTTCATTGCTATTTTTGTTGCTGTGAAATCTGTTTGGCTACAATGATTCCCAACTCTAGTAATGATAAAGTTCAGTTTATTTCTCACTGAAAGAAAAGTGAAAATAAAATTATGTAAATATGGTAAGAATTCATACAATTCAAGTCAGTTTCATTACACTGCAGTAATGGTAATCTAACATTTGCCTGCTGAATACTTTGGTTTGAGCTGGGGAAACCCCTCCTGAAGACCAGTCAGACATTTATGACCTACAAGACTAATATTGTTAGCTATTCAAAGGAAGAGAAAATAGAAAGTTTTACATTTACCTTACAGAAATGAGAAAGTCTATGGATCTATCAGGTGCATTGATGCTTCCCTAGAAAATGTTAATAAAGTCTACAAATTGCAGTATCAGCTTTCTAGAGACTAGAAACTAATAACGTTTGTATAAAAAAGATTTCCATTTCTGTTAAACTGACAGAGCTGTTTTATATATGTTGGCTATAAAGATGCAATTTGTGCTGTAATTAAACGTCCAAGAGAAAAACGTTGTAAACTCTGAAATACCAATAAACAGTACACAGACTTGTCAAAAGAAAGAACTTGCCTGCCATGTATTTTGGAGAGTTGCTAAAATGATAGATCTTAAGTGAAAGAAACTCAGACTTGTGTTTTAACTCCTCAAAATGGAAGATGGAATTTAAGTTCCACAGAGACATCTGCCCTTAACGTTTTTACAGGGGTAATTTGAGGAGAACTCCAGAGAAAAATACACACTTATATGTTAAAGTTATGCAGTTACATATATAAATAACAAACAGAAGTAGTAATTTAAAGACACTAGGGGATACCATTACCTTCTCATCATTATAAGATAAGGCAGTCATAATTCTGCATTATATTTACAGTATTTACAAGTGTCAATACAGAGAAAAAGCTAGCATGTAATACATATTTATATGAGTTAATTTTTTTTCAGACAACCAGGGTTAAGTAAGGTAACATACAACTGGTATGGCATACTTAATTGCTCTTGACTGATATATTTTTTAATTTAAATAAGTTGTAGGAGATAACTGCTTTAACTCAGTATGCACCACATTCCAGTACTTAAACGTTGCAGTCCTTCATCTGCCCCATTCTGTATCCTTCATTCTATTTTCAGGAGCTGATTTTGAGTTCTTACTTCTTTGTTAATATTCAATGAAAAATCAAGTCTGTCTGAGTAGATTTTCAGGTATATTGGAATTGTTGCTTAGCCATTTGAAACTGGCTATTGGGCCAAGACTACAGGACAGAGCATATAATAGTGATACAATATTTGCCGGTTTTGCCCGTTTTGAAAGCATGTCATAGCCGACAGACATACATGATGGATCACTCTGCAGTAAGGGAATAAAAACACTGCCTTGAAGAAGTATCACTCACAACAGTCCATTAACTAATGTATTTTAGCGAGAGGTATCAGGAGGCCCTTTACACTGAGGTGTAAGTCCAGTCTTTTATTGGGCTTTGACATGACATCTATATTGTTATCAGTTTATATCATGCTTTATCCTAGGGGTACCCTGAGATATTTATAGCAGGGAGTATTTCTATGAACTTCTGAGCTACTGTTTTGAGTTTTAGAGTTGTTAAATTTCCACTACCAACTCCAGACTGTGTTCCCCTATCCCTTTTCTTATCCCATCCTTTTGTTAACCTATCACAACCACCTGTATTCTTCCTGCTTTGCAACATCCTATTCCTTATCCCTTGACTTCCCTACCACTCTTCCTTCTTCTGCCACACACACATTTCCACCTAGTCTCCTTGCTTCCCTTCCTTCCAATTTGTGAATTCAGATATCACTCGCAGTTCTCTCAGACTATATGTTTTTGCATTCCTTAATTTCCACTGTTTTGTAATTTCTATTTTGATTTAGATGCACATAAATAATAAACTAATCATTGTGCTTTGTGTTATACTATAATATATACAGCCATCCTAGAATGTTTACATTTAGCATTTGCTTCACTTTTGTATAGACAGGCAGCAAGTACATTTGCCAATCATGTTTCAACAGATGTACCCTCCCAGCATATGTGACACTCAGATTGATGTGCTGCTCCACATTTCTTGGGGATATGTCACATGGCTTGGGGTTATTTAGCAAATCCATCCAGCAGCTGTTTATATCATGAATAAGACACAGCAGACTAAACACTTCTGTAAAATGTATTGCTATTATGCAATTTATTTTAAATATATATATATATATATATATATATATATATATATATATATATATATATATATATATATATCTATATATGGTGCTGGCAGAAATTGGGCTACTGTTGGCCGAAGAAGAAGAGGAGGGGGAAGGCATGCCCGAAGGCAGGAAGAGAGCAGGAAGGTTAGGAGTGTAGTACTGAGGGTAGGAACTTTGAATGTTGGCAGTATGACTGGTATAGGAAGAGAGCTAGCTGATATGATGGAGAGAAGGAAGGTTGATATATTGTGCGTGCAAGAGACCAGATGGAAGGGAAGTAAGGCCAAGTGTATAGGAGGCGGGTTCAAATTGTTCTATCATGGTGTGGATGGCAGAAGAAATGGGGTAGGGGTTATCCTAACTAAACAGTATGCCAAGAGTGTTTTGGAGGTGAACAGAGTGTCTGATAGAGTGATGTTTATGAAGCTTGAAATTGATGATGTAATGATGAATGTTGTTAGTGCATATGCTCCACAAGTTGGGTGTGCGATGGATGAGAAAAAAATTTTTGGAGTGAGTTTGGATGAAGTGGTGGTGAGTGCAAGGGGAAGAATAGATTGATTGGAGGCGGACTTCAGTGATGTTGGTGGAGTGAAACAGAGGGGATGATGTGATGAGGGTAGGTATAGGTTAAGGAGAAAGGAGAAAAGGTCAGATGATTGTGGATTTTTTGAAAAAAAGATGGACATGGCTGGTGAATCAGTATTTTAAGAAGAGGGAGAGCATAGGGGGAGGTGCAAGAGTGGAGGAAGAAGATGACCACAGGTTATCCTATGTGGGAGAGGAGGGTGAGGTGAAGAGGATTGGAGACTGGCAAGGGAAAGTGTAGTTAAGCAGAATAGAATGGTGGTCTGCAGGATGATGTTGGTGGTCAAGAAGCGGAGGAGGAGTGTGAAAGCAGTGTCAAGGATTAAATGGTGGAAGTTAAAAAAGGGTGATTGTGAGGTGGAGTTCAGGGAAGAGTTAAGACAGGCACTGGGAGGCAATGAATAGCTGGGTAACTACAGCAGAGCTAGTAAGGGAGACTGCTAGGAAGGTGCTTGGTGTGACATCTGGACAGAGGAAGAAGGAAAAGGAGACATGGTGGTGGAATTAGGAAGTACAGGAGAGTATACAGAGGAAGAGGCTGGTGAAGAAGAAGTGGGATTGTCAAAGAGATGAAGAAAGTAGACATGAGTATAAGGAGATGAGGCACATGGCAAAGAGAGGTGGCAATAGGCATATAGAGAGTTGTATGAGAGATTGGACACTAAAGAGGGAGAAAAGGACCTGTACCGATTGGCTAGACAGAGGGACAGAGCTGGGAAAGATGTGCAGCAGGTAAGGGTGATAAAGGACAGTGAGGGAAACGTACTCACAAGTAAGGAGAGTGTGTTGAGTAGATGGAAAGAGTACTTTGAAGGGCTGATGAATGAAGAAAATGAGAGAGAGAGAATGTTGGATGATGAAGGGATAGTGAATCAGGAAGTGAAGCAGATTAGCAAGGAGGAAGTAAGGACAGCTATGAAGAGGATGAAGAATGGAAAGGCCGTTGGCCCAGATGACAAACCAGTGGAAGCATGGAGGTGCTTAGGAGAAATGGCAGTGGAATTTTTAACCAGATTGTTTAATGAAATTTTGGAAAGTCAGAGGATGCCTGAGGAGTGGAGAAAAAGTGTTTTGGTACCTATCTTTTAAGAATAAGGGTGATGTGCACAGCTGCAGTAACTACAGAGGGATAAAATTGATCAGTCACAGCTTGAAGTTATGGGAAAGAGTAGTGGAAGCTAGGTTAAGAAGGGAGGTGATGATTAGTGATCAGCAGTATGGTTTCATGCCAGGAAAGAGCACTACAGATGCAATATTTGCTCTGAGAGTGTTGTTGGAGAAATACAGAGAAGGTCAGAAGGAGTTGCATTGCGTCTTTGTGGACTTAGAGAAAGCATATGACAGGGTGACTAGAGAGGAGTTGTGGTATTGTATGAGGAAGTTGGGAGTGGCAGAGAAGATTGTAAGAGTGGTACAGGATATGTACAAGGGTAGTGTGACATTGTTGAGGACTGCAGTGGGAGTGACAGATACGTTTAAGGTGGAGGTGGGATTACATCAAGGATCAGCTCTGAGCCCTTTCTTATTTGCAGTGGTGATGGACAGGTTGACAGATGAGATTAGACAGGAGGCCCCGTGGACTATGATGTTTGCAGATGACATTGTGATATGTAGTGAAAGTAGGGACCAGGTTGAGGAGACCCTGGAGAGGTGGAGATATGCTTTAGAGAGGAGAGGAATGAAGGTCAGCAGGGCTAAAACAGAATATATGTGTGTAAATGAGAGGGAGGATAGAGGAATGATGAGGCTGCAGGGAGTAGAGTTGGTAAAGGTGGATGAGTTTAAGTACTTGGGATCAACAGTTCAGAGTAATGGTGAGTGTGGAAGAGAGGTGAAGAAGAGAGTAAAGGCAGGGTGGAATGGGTGGAGAAGAGTGTCAGGAGTGATTTGTGACAGACGGGTACCAATAAGAGTGAAAGGGAAGGTCTACAAGAGGGTAGTGAGACCAGCTATGTTATATGGGTTGGAGACGGTAGCATTGTCGAAAAGGCAGGAGTCAGAGCTGGATGTGGTAGAGTTAAAGATGTTAAGATTTGCACTGGGTGTGACTAGGATGGACAGGATTAGGAATCAGTATATTAGAGGGTCAGCTCAGGTTGGACAGTTTGGAGACAAAGCAAGAGAGGCGAGATTGCGTTGGTTTGGACATGTGCTGAGGACGGATGCTGGGTATATTGGGAAAAGGATGCTAAGGATGGAGCTGCCAGGTAAGAAGAAAAGTGGAAGGCCTAAGATGAGGTTTATGGATGTGGTGAGAGAGGACATGCAGGCGGTTGGTGTGAAAGAGCATGATGCAGAGGACAGGAAGAAATGGAAACAGATGATCCGCTGTGGCGACCCCTAACGGGAACAGCCGAAAGAAGATGATAATTTTAAATATATATATATATATATATATATATATATATATATATATATATATATATATATATATGTGTGTATATATACAAGCTTTTTTTTAAATAAATAAAATTGTTCTTCACCAGCTGGACATCTGAACAGATATTGTCAGGATTGCTGGCCACACTGGATGCACATTTAGAAATATGTCCAGTGGCTAAGCTGCTATTACTTGTGCAGGACTATTCTGCAGTGCTTTCATTCAGTACAAGCAGTCCTCAGTGCATCTACAAATTCAGGCAACTCTGCTTACACCAGGTCATGAATGGAAATGCTACCAACATTGACTTTTGGTTTCATGTCGGTGTTTGTTTAAGCAGTTATCTTTTGAAAGTGAACACTCCAAACAAATGAAGTCAGGTAGTCAGATAAAAGCTGGAACACCACCAAACAGTAAAATGTAAAAGAAAAACTGGAGCTCTGAACACCATAGTCTGCTCTGAAGAAGCGGGTTTGTTTTCCATGTAAGCTCTTACCTTTTTTACTGAAGTTTATTAAAGTTTTAAACAGTCGTGTTTGGAACTCCAGTTTTTCTTTTACATTCTTTTGAAAGTAGTCAGTAAGTTTTGAGAAATGTAGGTTAATTTTTGAAGCTTCTGTAGTGGTTTACCTATTCAGTCATTTAATGAAACTAGTATCTTCTTTTAAGAATAGCCACACTAACTTTTTAAAGAAAAGCTCCTTCCTGCATGTTTACAACTGCCTTACTAACTGTACTACAAGTAAAGCACAAATGTAAACTCTGAAGATGTAAAAGTAGAAAGATGCAAATTCAAACATCAGGAGCTTCTTCCTTATGAATAAGTCACATAAAACTTTACGTAGGGCAGTATGCATCTTTGTTCTTTGGAGCAAGAACTTCATCATACTGCGTCTCAGATAATCCCCACAAAACGAATTGCCAAGATATGACAGCTGGTGATAAGAACAAATGCTCAGCAAACAGCTTTACTCAGAGAAACAGATCAGTGCAATTCATTTTAATGTTTTAAAGATAAGAAATTCTTCTATAGAAAGCTGGTACGCAAGTTATCTCAAGATACGATATTCATGACAAAAAAAAAACAAAACAAAAATCAAAAAAAAATTCAGAGATCAACAAACAAGATCAGATACTTGGTAAAGCCATCTATCCATATATATATATATATATATATATATATATATATATATATATATATAGCCTTGTAAACTAATACTAGAGCTAGGTAAATAGCATACAGAGGTAAAAAATGAACATGTCAGTGTAACTTCCAGGTCTTCAGTCTTTTGATACAGACTTTGATATTTGCTGACACACCCAGGTGTCCTAATTCAGAATTATGGCACAGCCCTTAATATTATTGGTGATCAATGGCTGAAAGCTCTTTTGTTGTGCAGCCAGTGATAAGATGTGTGATATATACCAAACATTGTTTATGCAGCAATAGAAGAAAAAAATGAATCACACATGCTTCTCTAATGAAGAGTTGACTTCCACCCCATTTCCCAGGTGGGCAACTGATTGATCACAAAAACACAGTTATCTAAAACAACCTATACAATAGTAACATAATATTTTTACAGGATGGGCAAAAAATCCCTAAAGCACCATGTGAGGGACTTTCAGCCTTACAACTCCTTATTTAGAACTATTAATTTCAGGGTTTTACATCCAGGACAACCATCTTGTGAATGAGCTCAGAGTAAAAATGAGCAATCTATCAGTCTCATGAGCTATATAGGACAAGAATATGAGGAATGTAAAACTAGGGAATCAGGAATGATGAAATAATACATTCTAAAACAGACCATAAACACATGCATAGACATTACGTGATACTTCTAGGAAGAAAGGAACATGGCTTATGAATGCTTACATTTAGAAAGGCTATGTAACATGCAAATGAAATCTTACAGAGTTACTGCATATGGTACAAGTCTTTGGCAAGGAACTCTTACTTTATATGAATTGATTCAGAACAAAATGTGGATTATCCAGAAATGTAATGTGTAATATCAGTAAGTCCATGTGATATCCTAATAAGTTGCAGATAATTAGTTGTAGGAGAAGGCCAAGACGAAGCCACACAATGTCCTGTAGTGGCACATAGATGTGAACATACAAATATTTTCTGTGAACAGTGTTCAGTATAACTAAAAATAGCTGTAGATACCGCATGCTCATAGATAGCCTTTAATAGTTTCCCTTATCAATTAACTCCACATAAGGGACAGCAGCAGCTGACCATTGGGATGTCTAGCCCATCAAAACCTTTTCTACTTATAACACCAGCTTGTGTTAAATCTGGATGCTGTAACACTGCCCTGCCTATGCCAACATATTTTACACACAACACAAATCACATAGCTTGATGTTCAAATATTCCACTGGTACAGGTATGAGTGGTACGCGATGAAGGTTTAATGCCTGTCTGTGTACTGGTACCAAGTGTGTGTACCCTTCTATACTTAGCAAAAAGCAAACCAAACTAAAGCAACCTTACTTGTGGTCATAACAGAGGTTTCTCCTTACCTCTTTTGTGACTGCTGTTTGCCATCACCACTGTGCATGCATAGACATATTGCCTCAGCACAGCATGCATTGGGAAGTTCTAATGGACTTAACCAATTTATAGGTTCATAGATGAATACTAGGCTAATGACCACTAAGGCCCTTAAAAGCAAATATGACCCACAAATTTGATTTATAGGGTGTGATTTTCTGACTGCCTCTGTCCATCAGAGACATAGGAGCCAGATCAGGGGTGCAGTTCTGATTACCCATCCACTGGTCCAAGTTGTGCTTTAATAGGGATAGGGAGGAACTCTGCTTCACATGGATGGGGAGCCTGTTCCAGAGAATTGGGATTTTCAGAGAAACATATCTGACATGTCCTAGTTATGTCACAAGCAACATTTAGGTATTTTAATCTAGTAGTTCCAATGCTGTTTGTTTTGTGGATGTGCAGACGATTCATCAAAACAGGGTCTAGGATATCTTGAATGCCAGGAAAAGATCACCTCTTAGACGTCTGTATGATACTGAGGAAAGAGACAGGGCTTTGAGGGGACCAGTGAAGGACATTGTGTTTACTCCTTGTATTCTTTTTATAAGGAACCTTTGTGGATGCTCCAGTTGCTGCCATACCTCTCAACTTCTAAGAACAAGAAATTTGGACAAAGCTAAAAGTAATGGGGGGACAAAGGCTAAAAAATAGGGACAGATTTTAATTATTGCTGTTAGTTGTGGTATTGTATGAGGAAGTCGGGAGTGGCAGAGAAGTATGTAAGAGTGGTACAGGATATGTACGAGAGTAGTGTGACAGTGGTGAGGTCTGGTTTGGGAGTGACAGATGCATTTAAGGTAGAGGTGGGATTATATCAAGGATCAGCTCTGAACCCTTTCTTATTTGCAATGGTGATGGACAGGTTGACAGACGAGATCAGACAGGAGGCCCCATGGACTATAATGTTTGCAGATGACATTGTGATCTGCAGTGAGAGTAGGGACCAGGTTGAGGAGACCCTGTAGAGGTGAAGATATGCTCTAGACAGAAGAGGAATGAAGGTCAGCAGGACTAAAACAGAATATATGTGTGTGAATAAGAGGGAGGATAGAGGAATGGAGAGGATGCAGGGAGTAGAGTTGGTGAAGGTGGATGAGTTTAAATACTTGGGATCAGCAGTTCAGAGTAATGGTGAGTGTGGAAGAGAGGTGAAGAAGAGAGTACAGGCAGGGTGGAGTGGGTGGAGAAGAGAGTCAGGAGTGATTTGTGACAGACGGGTACCAGTAAGAGTGAAAGGGAAGGTCTACAACAGGTTTGTGAGACCAGCTATGTTATATGGGTTGGAGACAGTGGCATTGACAAAAAAGGCAGGTGTCAGAGATGGACGTGACTCAGTTAAAGACATTATGATTTGCACTGGGTGCACTGAGGATGGACAGGATTAGGAATCAGTATATTAGAGGGTCAGCTCAGGTTGGACAGTTTGGAGACAAAGCCAGAGAGCCGAGATTGCGTTGGTTTATACATGTGCTGAGGAGAGATGCTGGGTATATTGGGAAAAGGTTGCTAAAGATGGACCTGCCAGGTAAGAGGAAAAGAGGAAGGCCTAAGATAAGGTTTATGGATGTGGTGAGAGAGGACATGCAGGTGGTTGGTGTCACAGAGCAAGATGCAGATGACAGGAAGAAATGGAAACAGATGATCCACTGTGGCAACCCCTGACGGGAGCAGCTGAAAGAAAAAGAAGAATAGGAAGCTGTTATAAAGGTGCTAGAATAACAGCTTATGTGTCAGCATGCATTTTCTGAAGGATAATGAAGTCTGAAACTCAAAGGTTTGTCATTATTTAAGGACTTCAGTTCTTACTAATTTACCAGAAAACCACAATTTTTATGAGGAACACACCAAAAATATGAGGCAAAAATCTGGACATTCTGTAAATATTTGAACAGCTGAGAGGTATAGTAGCTGCATGTGTCTGGTCAGGTACATACCGACGAGGACATTATACTCTACGATGGGTCTGATGAGGGCTGAATACAGTAGTGTGATGATGTCTCTAGACATAAGATGCCATGCCCTTGCTTATAAGGTGAGCAACATAGAAGGATTTTCGTACTATCTTGGACATATGTTGATCAAAGCTACATTACTATCCACATTAGTTCTCAAATCACTGACTAGTGAATCAACTTTTAAGTGTGTTATATTGATAAAATAGTTACCTGGGGTAACAGACTTCCTAAAAGGTAATATAATGCATTTTTTGGTATTGAGTTTTAAGCCATGGTTTTGTACCAAGTGCTTGTCTGTATTAGACCTTCCTGAAGGATGTTTTTGTCTTGAGGGGATTCAATGACTGCTCCCAGTTTGCAACCATCTGTGAACTTGGTTATCCAGAGGCCTTTGACATTGGCTTTGGCATCAGAGAAGTAGATCTCAAAGAGGAGTGGCCTAGCACAGAGCCCTGGGGGATGCCAATGGTGATCAACCTCTTTGTGGGGGTGGCCTTACAGATTCTACCCTCCTGGGTCCTATCAGTGAGCCAGCTAGTTATCCAGGGTGTTATAAAGGGCTTTATACATAGTTCTGTAAGTTTTTTGATAATGTCTGAGTGGGGTATTGTATCAAATGCCTTATCCAGATCTAGGCTGGCAGTATGCACAATTTTCCCCTCATTCATTGCCTTAATGACCTTTTCAAAGAGGTCCATCAGATTCAGTAAGCATGACCTTCCTTTGACAAAGCCAAACTGGAATGGATTCTGTGCCTGGATGTCTCCTATGTTCTTGTTGATAATTTCCATGACAATTCTTTCTATGGCTTTGCAAATAAGACAAGTCAGACTAATAGGTCTGCAGTTTCCAGGATCTGTTGAAGGTCCTCCCTTATGAAGGGGGATGACTGTTGCAGTCATCCATTCAAGTGATACAAAAACTGTTTTAAGACTATAACTAAATAATGATTCCAGGGATCCTGATAAGTCATATTTTAGAGTATTCAGGAGGCATCCTGGGATGTTATCAGGGACCACCGAGGCCATGTTCATGGTTTTAGTGAGTGCAGCCAGTACATGCCTCCTAGTTATAGTTGTAGGGGTTATATTTGAGGGCATTACTGGAGGGATGGTTGAGGGTGACAGGGGGTAAAGCTGGAACTGAATTTGTCCACTAACAGGTTTGCTATATCATCAGGCTCTGTGAATGTGGCACCAGTAACCATCATTTTAGCAGATTGCTGTGTACTACCCTTGAGGTATTTGACATAGCTGTAGAAGACCTTATGGTTATCTTTTACATGGGAGGAACTCTTAACCTCAGAGTTGTTTTTTCTTGACCTAATTAGCTTCTTAGTTGCCTATTGACTTTGATGAGAGAGTTTTTAATCTTTCTAGGAATTACTCTTCCTGATTTTCGACATAATATTTTTCCTTTTGTTGTGTAAACTGTTTAATTTGGGATGCCATGAGGGTAGTTTGTTTCTGGGGCTAGTTGTGCTCTTATTTTTGGTAGGTACAGCAAACTCTATGCAGCCACTGACATGGCTGAACATAGCTTCTGATAGCAATTCAGCACAGGCTGGTGTGTTCTCGAGGTTTGAAGGGGCACTGAAATTTGACAAACCATCACTTTATAACAGGTAATTTGCCTTGGAATAGTTCCTAACTGTTACTGGTTTTAATGGGATTATGGAGTTGATTTTGATTTCCAAGAAGACAGATTTACAGTTGGACCTTACCAGGGAGGACAAGACATTGGGGGTGCAGTGTTCTCCCATATTTGTGAGCTTGAGGACCAGTATGTTGGAGCCTCTACTGGACATATTCACTATCTGGTCAAGGGTGTTTGTATTTATGAAGTCCAGATATCTCTGTGCTTGTAGATTTGAGTCTGTATAGGATTCCCAATCTATAGAGGAGTAATTAAAGTCTCCCATTGGTGGGGTGTTATGCTGGATAGTAAGTGTTTCCAGTAGGTCCAAATATGCATTTTGAGCTTTTTCAAACATGGAGGATGACCTACAGCTTGCTAGGATATGGTACAGGATTTTGTCTATGGTGATCTGTACGTGGAGGAACTCCAGCACCTCATCCTGTTTGACTACCCTAGAGGTAGCTTGTTATTGATGTATATTGAGACAACTCCACCTTTAGTCCATGTCTGTGCAGCTACTGGTCTAAATGTATGGAAGGCATTGAAACCTTGCATTATTGGGTATTGTCTGCTGCTTTAAGCCATGTCTTGTTAACTGCACATATATCTATATTCTAAAGTATGAGGAGGGCTTGGAAGGAGTGTATGTTTTTTATTTAGGCTCCTGGCACTGAGCCATAACACCTTGCGGTACTGTTAAGTTGATATTGCTATGTTGGTAGGTTTGCCAATTTGGCATTGCCTAAAGAAAGGCACTATAGGAGTTGACAAGGCCTTAACCAGTATTTGAAAGCTTAGATGGAAAAGGCATAGACCATTCTTGGCATAGCAACGTGGTCTGTTGCCCATGTCCTCCCAAGCTGACAAATACCAGATTCTCTTAGAATGATACCAAAAAGACAGCTAGTTGTTGAAATCAATCATATTTTGCCCATATTGATGGTAATATGCTGCTTAATGCCAGGCACATACCATTCAGAGACACGTAGGGCTGGATTTATGAAGGCTTGCACGGAGTCTTAGAGTAGAGTAAGACTCCATGCAGCCAACATGTTCGCCAAGTGATCCAGGAACAGTCAGTAGGGGCATGCAACTGAGCTCTCCAAACTAGTCCTACACGGACAGGGCTGGGATATGCAAATTACCTCAATTGCAGGCGAAAGCCATGAAAATGAGGTAAATTTGCGATCCAGGAAACCCGAACCTGTCCGAGTAGGAGTAGTGTTATTTGCAGAAATGTACTCAGTTGATAACTGAGTACGGTTCTGCAAATAGCAAAACGGAGCCATGTCAGCTGGAAAAAAAGCATGCATTCACAGGAGGAAGCATGCCAATGGCCAAAAATACAGCCATTGGCAGCAGGAAGTGATGCAAATTAAAAATAAAATAACTTTTTTTTTTATCCCGATCACTGGGGTTTAACCGTAGCGCAGCGCCGCACAAATGCGCTGTGCCCTAAAAAGCAGAAAATTAATAATTAAGATCCACAAATGTGGATTTTATAGCTAAAATGAATTTACAATGCAAGGGAATGGCAGGCTGAAGACAACATGGCCACCGAGTAGAGGTTGCTAAGGGGGGAAGCTCAGTCTAAGAGATGTAACTAAGCATTAGTAGGCAATCCTATGCAAATGAGAGTTAGGATAGTGAATCACAAGTTTACATAGCAAATGAGCACAGTCAGTGGAGTGCAGGAGTAGGATAAGGGGAGTAACAGAGTAGAAGATAGTTGACATCACGAGGGTGATATGTATGAAAGGAGTGAAGCTCATTGGAGCAGAGTGACATGTGTCAGCTTACATTTACATAATAGTGAAAGAGGTGTGTCAACAGGTAGGCCAGGTAAAGTCATGAAATCGAAGGTGTATGCCGTGGATAACAACAAAGTTTCTTGCTGAGCATGCATGTGTGTGTGTGTGTGTGTGTGTGTGTGTGTGTGTGTGTGTGTGTGTGTGTGTGTGTGCGTGCCAGTAAACCCGAGTAAGACAGTGTGCGAGCATGTAAGCGTGTGTGCACGCATGTAGGCTTGAGTAAGCATATGTAAGGCTGTGTAAACAGTTGTAAGCACGTTTGCGCCAGTGTGCGCACGTTTTAAGAAGAATAAGCAAGCTTTAGTCCATGTAAGCATGTGTGCGAGCATGTTAGCTGCTGTGCGCGTGTTTGCACTTGTGTGCGCGATGCTCCCCCCCCCTGAGGAAACAGTAAGGAAAAAGGAAGCACACCAAATAGTGGAAGTTACCAGGGAGTACTAGCAGAGCTAGCAGGTGAAAACAATCAGAATCAGGCAATTACCCAGGCAGAACACTAGCCCAGCCCAGCCCAGCACTTAAAATTCTGCAAACAACAGTCCATTATGTTTCTCTCAGGAGACACTGCAACACTGTAGTAAGCTAATAGAAGTGAAAACTGAAAAGGCTTCACTGAGACAAAAAATGTTAGGGGCTGCCATTGCTGTTATAAGGCGACATATGCAACATGCTGAGGGTAGTGATAATGCAAATGCTGCTGGACAACCCACAGTGAGGAGACGGAGAAGAGTGTACAGGCCCAGGGTTACCTACCAGGGGCTACATGAGCTGGAGATAGTGGAGCGCTATAGAATGGACAGAGACCTCTTGCGCAAATTAAAAACAAAGCAACAGGCGGCTAAAATGACTCAAAAGAAAAGGAAACAATAGGTCTGAAGGGTGGATTTTCAAGGGATTTATGAGTTTTTGGAATTCCAAAAAAGACCCCAATACGTGGCTCATCAATGACACAAAATTCATATAACTCATGACTAATGTCCCCCTCCATGAGTGCTTCATATAAATATGAGTATATAGAACGTTGACGTTTGTGGATATCAAAGAGCGAGATAGTCTCATACTCATCACTGTTGTTCAAAAGTTTCAAAATCCCTTCTATGTAGGAATCTTTTTTCATAATGACAATATTGTTGCCCTTGTCACTCTTCATAAACCTCAAATTGTTACTCATAGCTTGTAAATTTTTTAAAGCTTTACTTTCAGAATATGAAAGATTTTGATCAAATTTGTAGGTGTTATGCAACAAAAAATCAACATCCTGTAAACAGTTTTCTTCAAAAATTCTTAACGTATACTGTAATTTAGGACAAAAAATAGATGGCTTAATGAACACTTGGTTAGACGTAGTAACATCATGTAATAGATAGTGTAAATTAAGTTTCCTGACATACTTCTTAATATCAATGACAGTTTTCACATAATTAGCCCTTGAATGTGGGACAAAATTCAGCCCTAGTTTTAAAACATTTAATTCGTCAGATGAAAACACGTGGTCAGTCAAATTAATCACACTAAAATAACTGTGTTCAAGTTCTAAGTTTCTTCCCCCGACGATTGGGAATTCAAAAAAGTCCGACTCCTGGTCAGTACAGTTTTTGTTGAAACTTGATGTTTCTTGTTGGAAAAAGAAGAAGGAATCACAATATGACCTGATGTTGAACTCTGATTAGGGATGTGTTTTGGTTTAGTAACCACATTGTTGTCAATAGCAGTCAAAAAATTACTGCCCGTTGTAGAAGTAGGATCTAAGTCCAGAACAAGAGAAACACCTTCACCACAATTGTTGGGCGATTTCTTACTTTGATTGTTACCCCCTGCCAAAACAGGGTTAGGTTCATTTGTTACAACCGAACCCGAAATACGCTCAACAGTACTGCCTAAATGTTTGTGACCACTGCCAACTGGCACTTTACTACCCACATTAGTAGTTACTTGGAAGGCAGTTTGGTGGTTCACATTATAACCTCTGTTATTTTTACTAGAGGGAACAAAATTAGAATAAACAGAGTCGTTCTCATAAGCGTGAATGTCCCGCAACAGTTTGTTGTGTTTTCTATTAATGTTATCGGCTGAAGTTTGTTCTAGTTCCTGAATTATGATGTCGAAGAACTCTCCAAAACTACTTTCATCCAATTGTTCCTTAAAATATGACTCTAAGATGATAATTTCATTTTTTAATACCTCTAATTTACTCAAGTTGTTTTCAACAAGTAATTTTAGGAAGCTTAGACCCGCTTCATTGAAAAAGCCGGTCAAATTCCTGAAAAAGGGATCTCCAGTTTGAACTCCGTTGGGGCATTTAAAAAAGCGCAACCCCTTCGGAACAATGTGTAGCTCAAGACAACGTGAGAAGTAACAATTTTCTAAATGAATGGAATTGTACCTTTGTAGCAGTTTACACAGCTGTTCACGCTTGTCTTGAAAATCGCGGTGCCGTGGTGCCTTTTTTAATCCTTCATATTTACCAAGTGTACCAAATGGGTTTTCTGCACAGTCGAAAAAGTGACTCAAAGTCGCCCGGCCAATGATGCGTTGAGTAGTAGTACCCGGATTCTTCACTCCAGAAGGTGGATTGTCTAAGCAAATAACAGTATCTAATTCCTGAAAGGACCCGACAGGACTGGATGCTTTCATAGTAGGTTCCATTGCGTTAGCCTTTGTAATAAGAAACTGTAACGAACTCTTGATGTCCGTTAAAGCACTAATAAGCAAGGTGCTCAGGTTGACAGCCTCTGAGGAGGGTGTTGGATGAATACAGAGATTCAAAAGTGGATCTTCAGCCGCCTCAGCCATGGTACTCGTGAAAACCAGTAAAAAAGTCCAAAACCAAAACAAGTAAATCAAAAACAAAGCAACAGGCGGCTAAAATGACTCAAAAGAAAAGGAAACAATAGGTCTGAAGGGTGGATTTTCAAGGGATTTATGAGTTTTTGGAATTCCAAAAAAGACCCCAATACGTGGCTCATCAATGACACAAAATTCATATAACTCATGACTAATGTCCCCCTCCATGAGTGCTTCATATAAATATGAGTATATAGAACGTTGACGTTTGTGGATATCAAAGAGCGAGATAGTCTCATACTCATCACTGTTGTTCAAAAGTTTCAAAATCCCTTCTATGTAGGAATCTTTTTTCATAATGACAATATTGTTGCCCTTGTCACTCTTCATAAACCACAAATTGTTACTCATAGCTTGTAAATTTTTTAAAGCTTTACTTTCAGAATATGAAAGATTTTGATCAAATTTGTAGGTGTTATGCAACAAAAAATCAACATCCTGTAAACAGTTTTCTTCAAAAATTCTTAATGTATACTGTAATTTAGGACAAAAAATAGATGGCTTAATGAACACTTGGTTAGACGTAGTAACATCATGTAATAGATAGTGTAAATTAAGTTTCCTGACATACTTCTTAATATCAATGACAGTTTTCACATAATTAGCCCTTGAATGTGGGACAAAATTCAGCCCTAGTTTTAAAACATTTAATTGGCCAGATGAAAACACGTGGTCAGTCAAATTAATCACACTAAAATAACTGTGTTCAAGTTCTAAGTTTCTTCGGCGATTGAGGAATTCAAAAAGTCCGACTCCTGGTCAGTACAGTTTTGTTGAAACTTGATGTTTCTTGTTGGAAAAAGAAGAAGGAATCACAATATGACCTGATGTTGAAGACTCTGATTAGGGATGTGTTTGGTTTAGTAACCACATTGATTGGGTATTGTCTGCTGCTTTAAGCCATGTCTTGTTAACTGCACATATATCTATATTCTAAAGTATGAGGGAGGGCTTGGAAGGAGTGTATGTTTTTATTTAGGCTCCTGGCACTGAGCCATAACACCTTCTTGGTACTGTTAAGTTGATATTGCTATGTTGGTAGGTTTGCCAATTTGGCATTGCCTAAAAGAAAGGCACTATAGGGTTGACAAGGCCTTAACCAGTATTTGAAAGCTTAGATGGAAAAGGCATAGACCATTCTTGGCATAGCAACGTGGTCTGTTGCCCATGTCCTCCCAAGCTGACAAATACCAGATTCTCTTAGAATGATACCAAAAAGACAGCTAGTTGTTGAAATCAATCATATTTTGCCCATATTGATGGTAATATGCTGCTTAATGCCAGGCACATACCATTCAGAACACGTAGGGCTGGATTTATGAAGGCTTGCACAGTCTTAGAGTAGAGTAAGACTCCATGCAGCCAATGTGTTCGCCAGTGATCCAGGAACAGTCAGTAGGGCATGCAACTGAGCTCTCCAAACTAGTCCTACACGGACAGGGCTGGGATATGCAAATTACCTCAATTGCAGAAAGCCATGAAAATGAGGTTAATTCGCGCTCCAGGAAACCCGAACCTGTCCGAGTAGGAGTAGTGTTATTTGCAGAAATGTACTCAGTTAATAACTGAGTACGGTTCTGCAAATAGCAAAACGGAGTCAGTGTCAGCTGGAAAAAGCATGCATTCACAGGAGGAAGCATGCCAATGGCCAAAAATACAGCCACTGGCAGCAGGAAGTGATGCAAATTAAAAATAAAATAACTTTTTTTTTATCCCGATCACTGGGTTTAACCGTGGCGCAGCGCCGCACAAATCGCTGTGCCTAAAAAGCAGAAAATTAATAATTAAGATCCACAAATGTGGATTTTATAGCTAAAATGAATTTACAATGCAAGGGAATGGCAGGCTGAAGACAACATGGCCACCGAGTAGAGGTTGCTAAGGGGGGAAGCTCAGTCTAAGAGATGTAACTACGCATTAGTAGGCAATCCTATGCAAATGAGAGTTAGGATAGTGAATCACAAGTTTACATAGCAAATGAGCACAGTCAGTGGAGTGTAGGAGTAGGATAAGGGGAGTAACAGAGTAGAAGATAGTTGACATCACGAGGGTGATATGTATGAAAGGAGTGAAGCTCATTGGAGCAGAGTGACATGTGTCAGCTTACATTTACATAATAGTGAAAGAGGTGTGTCAACAGGTAGGCCAGGTAAAGTCATGAAATCAAAGGTGTATGCCGTGGATAACACCAAAGTTTCTTGCTGAGCATGCATGTGTGTGTGTGTGTGTGTGTGTGTGTGTGTGTGTGTGTGTGCATGCCAGTAAACCCGAGTAAGACAGTGTGCGAGCATGTAAGCGTGTGTGCATGTGGCGAGTAAGCATATGTAAGGCTGTGTAATGAGTTTTAAGCACGTTTGCACCCGTGTGCATCCGTTTTAACAAGAATAAGCAAGTTTTACTCCATGTAAGCATGTATGCGTGCATGTTGGCTGCTGTCTTGGCGTGTTTGCACTTGTGCGCGATGCTCCCTGAGGAAACAGTAAGGAAAAAGGAAGCACACCAAATAGTGGGAAGTTACCAGGAGTACTAGCAGAGCTAGCAGGTGAAAACAATCAGAATCAGGCAATTACCCAGGCAGAACACTAGCCCAGCCCAGCCCAGCACTTAAAATTCTGCAAACAACAGTCCATTATGTTTCTCTCAGGAGACACTGCAACACTGTAGTAAGCTAATAGAAGTGAAAACTGAAAAGGCTTCACTGAGACAAAAAATGTTAGGGGCTGCCATTGCTGTTATAAGGCGACATATGCAACATGCTGAGGGTAGTGATAATGCAAATGCTGCTGGACAACCCACAGTGAGGAGACGGAGAAGAGTGTACAGGCCCAGGGTTACCTACCAGGGGCTACATGAGCTGGAGATAGTGGAGCGCTATAGAATGGACAGAGACCTCTTGCAGCAAATTGTTGAGCTGTGCAGGCCACGCCTCACACACAGAACCAACAGAGGGGAACCCATCCCAGTGGAAACTAAGGTATGTGTTGGCCTAAGAATATTAGCAACAGGTACCTTCCAGAGACCAACTGGTGATATGATGGGGATATCACAGGCATCAGCATCCAGGGTACTGCACCAGTTCCTGGATGCCATGTCAGCACATGTCGGTGATCATGTATATTTCCCCAATTCCTGTGAGGTATTGGCCAGCAATATGCATCAATTCCAGCAAATAGCAGAATACCCTGAGGTAGTGGGTGCAATAGACTGTATGCACATACGCATCAAAGCACCAGCAGGTGAGCGGGGTAGGGTCTATTTCAACCACAAGGGCTTCCCCTCCATCAACTGCCAGGTCATGTGTGATGCCCAGGGCATAATACTGAATGTGTGTGCTGGCTGCCCTGGAAGCTACCATGATTCCCATATCTGGCATCTGACGCAGCTGTACCAGACATTTGCCAATGGGGGCATCCCACATGGTCACCTAGTGGGGGATGCTGGCTATGCACTGGAGCCGTGGTTGATGACACCCATCAGAAACACACACACACCTGAACAGGAACGCCATAATGAGGCACACGCACAAACACGAAATGTAATCGAGCGTGTGTTTGGGCTGCTCAAGTCATGGTTCCAGTACCTGGACACATCTGGTGGAGCCTTGCAGTACTCACCAACTACATGTACCCAAATTGTCATGGTATGTGCTATGCTACATAATATGATCCTGAGAGAAAAGCTGCAGCAGGACCAGCATAGGCCTGGGCCAGACAGTCCCCCACCATTGTGAAGGCCATCACAGGCAGAGCGTGACTCGGAGGAGGAACAACCTGAGCCTGCCCCAGTAGGCAGAAGGAGGCGTGCCCAGTATGCTTTGGCCTTGGCAAAGAGGCAACGCATAGCACATACACTGGCTCAGTAGGAACTCTGGAAATGATACCTCTCTCTGACCCGCACATATAGTAAAAGGGATGTTTACGTTGACACTACCTGCTTTCAAACATGTATAGGGAGTGTAGTATGTGCATCTGACATAGGCAGCCCTGCATCAACACCTGAGGCATGATTGCCATGTGTTAAGCAATATAGAGCAGTGCTAAACAGCATTTACCATCATGAAGTCAATGTAAACAAAATCGCAAACACCAACTACTACAAATGTGGTCAATGTAGAGTAATATTGGCCAATGTCCAGCAATGATAGTTAATATTGAGCAATGTTGGACAAGCTGGGTCTAGGTAGGGCATAGCTGAACAAAAGCCAACATGCTCATATTTGCTCTACTGGCCCCTAAGCAGTCTGGTCTGCTCAGTATGAAAATATAAGCGGCAATGGGCCTCGAACCCAGGATACTGTGCACTATAGTCATAGCACTGAACCACGACAGTAGTGCAGTGGTTAGTCTGTATGAAGAAATGTTGATAAGTGTATGCAAAGTATTTCACAGAATCCCTGTAGGTACAGCATAATCCCTGTCGAGTTATGACACAAAGGTGAGTCCTGCAGTAAGAATAGAACCTGACTTTCAACACACACAGTACAAATGTTAATAATGGACATGTAGACATACATCAACAAATGTAGTGGACCTCAGACAGCAACATACTGAAAGGTCACACTGGGCATGCTCACACACTTGAATACATGAGACAAATGTCAGGCAACAGAACACTGACAGTCTGAACTGGGCATGCTCACACACTTAGGCCATGTTGGAGTAAAGCATTGGGCCATATGTAGCAGGCAGTTGCATGTGTTAACCCAGGAACCTCTCACTACACAGCAATCTGCCATGTGCACACACATATGACAACAGACACGTATATAATATAGTGGAACCCTGCCATAAGCAAATATGTTCTGCAAATTCCTAAGCGGTTCATATAAAGTGTGAAAGCAAAGATTATAAAAACCTGCAAACAGTATCAGCAATAAACATTGTGCATCATGAAAATTATCATAGGTTCAGAGGTTGATACTAGGCTATCTTCCCTAGGGCATGTACAAGCATAGCCAGAGTGTGTTTGGCTACTGCAACCCAGTCATATCAGAGCACTGTGCCTGTGAATAGTAGATCACACAAGATAGCCTATTTACGTTCAGTGTATTGTGCCTCTGTCTAGCAGGGACCCAGAAGATATCCCATGGGTAAACATGCGATCACCCATCCACTTGTCAAGATGTCACCTGTAGGTGGTCAGTGGGTGGCTCTGCCTATGCAAAACCGGGACTACACTCCAGAGTGAGTGGAAGCTTTCTGATAATAATCTATCACCCCAGCATGTCCTTTTAACATCAGTGCTGATGTATATGTCCCTGAAGTGTGTAGCAGCAAGGGAGTCAGATATCCTGAGGTGGAGCATGTCCAGTAAGTCTGGGTCAGATACTGCCTTCAACTACAGGCACACAACACATCTGTGTAGGTGGTAAGTGACTGAGTACAGCTGGAGTTACTGTATTGGAACTGTGCAGAGCATCTGTGTGAGTCCCTACATCTGCTCGAAGCGTAACATTTGTGGCCATTACAGTTGCTGCAGGTGTCAGGTAAGGTACATCCCAAAGGTGGCATAGTAACCAAACATGGTCGTGAAGAGTATAGGGGCACAATGACCACATGTGATCAACATGTGAAACCATGTGGGATATGATGGGCAATGTAGATGTACAGTCTAACCACTATGGCAATAGGATTGTCAAAGGCGAGAGTACGAACAGGTTGTGTCCCCAAACCCAAACAACTACTACTGTATGTAATGGATTACAACCTATGTGGTAATGTGTGGGCATCTTGTCATCCTCAAAGGGGATGACTATGCAACTAATGGCATGTAGCCATGGGCCATGGCTCAGGCACCAGTCAACCTATCTCTGTGAGACCCTGTATGAGTATGCATGTGCCAGCAGGAGAGCTGATTATGGCACCCAGTTTGTAGTCATCTGCGAACATGGGCAGCCATATCCCTCCTGTGAGAGCCTGTACATCACACAAATATATACTGAACAAGAGAGGTCCCAGGACTGAGCCTTGTGGGATGCCAGGTGTAACTGGTGTATAGTCAGACATGGCACCTGCAACACTGAGCATGTGGGTGCTATCCCTGCTCCAGGTAGCAATCCATCGTGTCAGATATGTGTCGATATTGATGTTGGTGAGCCTATGCATAATGGCTGAGTGGGGTATTGTGTTGAAGGGTTGTGCAAGGTCCAGGCAGGCTGTGTGGACAACCGTCCCAACACTGATGGACCTGGTAACTGTTGAAAGAATATGAACAGGTCCAACAGGCAAGATCTGCCCACAACAATGCTGTAATGTGTAGGACCCAGTGTCTGTAGGTTTCCCATGTCTATGTGCATGAGTCCCATTACAATACACTCCATAGCTTTGCAGAACAGGCTAGTTAGCCTTTTAGGCCGATATTGTCTGTGGTCTGTTGTGGCAGTATTCAGTGGAGCAGGACCACTATTGCTGTATGCCATTCCGTGGGTACATATCCTGCAGTAACTCTTACATCGAACAGTGACGTAATGTGAGTGTTACGTCTGTCATGAAGGCTGTGTCCGACACAGGCCGGCACACCGTCTGGTCCCATTGATGCTGTGTTGTCCACTGTGGGGAGGGCAGCACTCACCTGTTTACTCATGATGTCTGGGAGGTTACACTCTGTTGGTATGGACAGTACCACCTTAGGGGGGATGGGGGGGACACATCTGCACTGAACCTGTTTGCCAGGATGATGGCAATGACAGTGGGTTCAGGATATGTTTAGTCAGTATGCAGTAACACACAGCATATCAGTGAGTGTCTAGCTAGGTACCTGAATCAACTGAAGAAGGCCTTGTGAGTGTCCGACATGTCTGATGCAATTGTCCGTTAGAAGCGTGCCTGATATAAATACCCGAGTGATTGTAGCAGTCCGCTAGTACAGATCACAGATGCCTTCCCTGTCTGGGATTGTGCTCTATCATGTAGTAGCTTCCTCCATTTGTTGTAAAGTGTATTAATGGCTGGGTCTACCAGACAGGTCCACTGCCATTGGAGGAGTGAGTCCAGTTGTTATTTTGGATGTAACGATCCATGTGATCCACTAGGTGTCCATAGAATGTGTATGCAAAGGATTCAGCTGTCTGAGCCATACTTACCACTGACCCAGGCTCTCTGATGGATACCACCGTGGTTTGGAGAAGTGTGACATTTGCTTCTGGAAAGTTCACTAAGATTACCCAGGATGGGTGTGGGGACAGGATATGGATGTCCAGTGAGATAAAATATGTTCTGCCCTTACCAATGAGGGGTATATCGCAGGTGTGGAACATAGAGTCCCCATGTCGGTGATGATCATGTCCAATATGTTGTCCCCTCTTGTGGGTGTGGTGACTGGTTGTGCCATAGCATATGAGTTTAGAAATAATAGCAACTGTTGGGCGTGGGTGTTGGGGCCTGAGTACTATCCACAGTCAATGTGTGGGTATTTGACGTCACCCAATATAATGGTGTTTGGGGAGACCTTCATATGGTCCAATGTTCCCAGGAAAGCTGAGTGAGGTTGCTGTGTTGGGGAGTGTGGTCTGTAACAGGCAACAAACCAAAAGGCAGATTCGCACAATGTTAGGTGCATATGTATGGTCCGTGATGCATTGTGCAGTGCTACCAACCCGGAGGTATGTGTATCTGTGATGTATATGGATACTCCCCCTATTTGTGTTGGCCATTCTGAGTTATGTGGTTAGAAAGCATGGTATGAAATACAACCTGGTAGTGCTGGTGTGCATGTGGGAGTCTCAACCATGTGTCTGTTAGTGCACATATATTGCTATCCTCCATACTGAGGAGATTCCTGAGTGGGTGCAATTTGAGGGTAAGACATCTGGTGTTGAGCAGCATTACCCTCAGTGTCGTGTACTCTGTAATGTGTATAGAGGTGGTTCTATCCTTTGAGCCCTGCTTAAATAGGGCAGTATGGTGGCAGCAAGTGCCCTAGCCAGTATTCAAAAGTCCAAGGGTGACAGATGCAAGCTGTCCATAGGGAAGCTACGTGGTATGTCGAGCATGTCACCCCAGGGTGACAGACACTGTATCCCCTTTGAATAACACCAATATGTTAGCCAACTGTTAAACGTGATCAGCTTGTTGGTATACTGTGACATCATACTTGGTGAGTGTAAGATGCTAGACAAGGTCAGGGTAATACTGGGCTGGGCTACATGATCACAGAGTTCCTCTATGTTCCATGTTATGTGGTCCAGGGAGGAACGTCTGAGGTTGTATGCACCAGCATGGACAATGATGGAGCCAGTCCTGGACTTACTTTGGAGTGACCTGAGTGCATGTGTTATGTGGCAGATCCTGGCAACTGAGAGACAGCTCAAAGTGACTATTCCCCTATCTGGCCTGGTGAGTGGGACGATAGTGTGTTTGACATTAAGTGTTACCTATAACAAGTGTATCAGGTGTGTTGTTTAGCCCAAAGGGCAGTGACTGTGTGGCACATTGACATTGTGAACTGTGTGACATGTGGGCATTGTAGTGGGGTAGCAGTTGTATGTGTGTCTGCTTTGGAGGTCTCTGCTGCTTAGGCAGAGTGTATGTAGAGCCTCCGAATATGTGTATGTGTGATAATGTGGTTTGTTTGCTGTCACTATCGGAGTATTTGAGACTGATATGTGGTGTGTGTGGTCACCCTCACCACCTGATAGACTATGCCAGTCATGGGTTGAGAGAGCTCAGCGTCCTGTATGTCAATATTGTTACATTTCCCACATATATGTGAGTGTGATTTGAGGAGGAGAGGGTTGTCTGTGTACATGAGGCAGATGTGACATTGTGTCATAACCACAATATTCACTAGCTGGACTGGAGAGTACACAAGAAACCGACCCCTGGACATGCCAGTGTATTATGATGACATACTCTGTAGCCTGATCACAAAGGATCAGTAGAGTGTTAAGTGTGTAAAAGAGTATAACCGGGATTAGTGCTCAAGTTTGTCTGTGTTTTGTAAAGAGTAGCTGAGAAGGAGTCCAGACTGAGAATCATGACATGTCCTTCAGCTATGTAATAAATAGTAATGTACACTCATATATGTGCTGAGTCAGGGACAACTGTACCTTACTGACATTGCCGACATCCTGTCAGACAGGCCCATGTATACATACCCACCCCCCCACTGACGATAGTCCCTGACATCATACCAGGAGATATCACGTGTAGAATGGCTGAACATCTTCCCCCAAAGACAAAAGCATGGCAGCAATTGGATTACATTGTTTCCCAATATGTGTCATGTATGCACTACAGAACAAACAGACCCTGCACCTGAACAGTCTGTTGAGCCTCACCCACTCCACAGGACCTGGAACCATCGAATGTGTTACAGCAACATATGGCACTCCCCACATGTGTGGGTGAACAACACATCATGGGAAGTATAGTCCAGTAAGCCTATAAAGTCTGATCTGCAAGGCCATGGAGTGCATCATGGCAGAAGTCATAAACAGAGCTATGGAAACCGACAAACACACAACCCTACCAACTGTGGTATGTTCATGTGCAGATCATGGTTCCCAAGCATGCTACACCGTCTGCAAGGCAGCCACCCAGGACATACATCACGGAACAGAGCTACACATGTCCCACATAGACTTTGAACAGCTCTTCATCAACATCACAGACACATGTTGTATCTACAAAACCAACAATCTGTGCATAAATATGTGTTTATTGAAGTAAAATGTTAAGTGCTTTCATCTGTTTAAACAGACTTCCTCAGAACACTAAACAACTGTTTCAAACTCATTTAAAAAACCTCTTTGACGCCAAAAATCAATTGTCATTTAAAAGTACATGCACAACAATATTCATTCATACATTCACATAAAAAATATATACATATAAAAAATATATAAATATTGAACACATAAAACATCCTACCTACCTAAATTTTACTTACTAATTTTATTAAACATAATAGATAAATTTAAACTATAAAAATATATATAAAACTGTATAATGTATAATAAAAATATACTGAATGTGTATTGGATGCATATAAAATGTTCCACATTGAACCTAAATCCATCCATTATGACAATATTAAAAAAGGCTTAATACTAATAATAATAATTATGTGTTTAATATTTATATATTTTTTATATGTATATATTTTTTATGTGAATGTAAGAATGAATATTGTTGTGCATGTTCTTTTAAATGACAATTGATTTTTGGCACTAAAGAGGTTTTTTAAATGAGTTTGAAACAGTTGTTTAGTGTTCTGAGGAAGTCTGTTAAAACAGATGAAAGCGCTTAACATTTTACTTCAATAAACATTTTATTCCCTGGCTGAGCTGTGGATTATTTGGGCTAACCGTGACCTTATTCGGTATTCATAGGTTCATAGGTTCATAGGTTCATACTAGGCTATCTGCCCGAGGGCATTTACAAGCCTAGCCCATAGTTTTGTGGCTTACGCCACCCCTTTAGTATGGGGAACTATACCCATTATTTTGCTGTGCCTCTGTTGAGCAGTGACACTGAGGTAATCCCTGGGGTATATCTGCGATCTCCCATCCATTGGTCAAGATTTCTCTTGAACAAGGCCAGCGAGGTGCTCTGCCTCACATATACCGGGATTTTATTCCACAGCATAGGAGTCTTTGGGTGATGAATCTATCCCTCCAGCACGTCCTATTAATAGCCGTGTCGAGGTTTAAGTCTCCGCCCTTGTGGCTCTGACGGATCTAGGTTTTTGCGGTGTACCATATTCATCAAATCTGGGTTTGACATGGCCTTGTATGTTAGGCAAAGGTCACCTCTGAGCAAGCGGTAAGTGACTGAATAGAGCTGGAGTTCTTTCAGTCGGGCAGCATAGGACAGATGTATGAGACCCTTTATCCTTTTGGTGAGGAACTTTTGTGGCCTCTCCAGCTGCTGCAAGTGTCGGGTCAGATACATTCCAGATGGGGCATTGTACTCAATCATTGGTCTGATGAGTGATGAGTATAGGGAGACTATGACCTCCCTTGATCTAGATGAGAATCCCTTCATGATAAGGTGGGCAATGTAGAAGGTCTTCCTAACTACTTTAGCTACATGGGTGTCGAATGACAGACTACTATCAACCTGGGTCCCCAGGTCCCTGATAACTTCTTCTGTACTCAGTGGATTGCCACCTATTTGGTAGCTAGGGTAACCTTGTTTTTCCGAAGGGTATGACTATGCATTTTTGGCATTTAACTTTAGGCCATGGCTCTGGCACCAGTTATCCGTTTCTGTGAGACCCTTCTGAAGGATATCTGTGTCAGATGTGTTTTCTACTATGGCCCAGTTTGCAGTCATCTGCAAACTTTGTCAGCCATAACCCTCCTGTGTTTGCTTGTACTTGGAAAAGTAGATGCCAAACAAGAGTGGGCCCAGGACTGAGCCCTGTGGTACACCACTTGTGACAGGCTTTGAGTCTGACATGGCGCCAGCAACTCTGACCCTGTGGGTTCTGTCACTCAGCCAGTTTGCAACCCATCTTGTGATGTATGAGTTAACATTTAAGCTGATGAGTTTTTCAATGATACCGAGTGGGGTATTGTATCAAAGGCCTTCGCCAGATCGAGGTAGGCTGTATGGACTGCCTTTCCCTCATCAATGGCTTTGGTGACTGTTTCGAAAAAGTCAACCAAGTTTAGAAGGCATGATCTGCCTTTGACAATGCCAAACTGGGATGGATCCAAAGTCTGCAAATTCCTATGTCTTTATTTATGAGGTCCATTATGATCCTCTCCATGGCTTTGCAGATAAGGCTTGTCAAGCTAATGGGCGGTAATTTCCAGGGTCGGTGGAGGCACCGCCTTTGTGAAGTGGGACCACAGTTGCAGTGCCACTCCTGGGTATGTATCCAGAGGTAAGACTATGATTAAACAGCTGTCCTAGCTGTGGGTTTAATTCCTCATTGAGTTAATGGGGCACACAGCCGGGGCCACCATCAGGTCCCATGGATGCTGTCTTTTTTGCTTTGGAGAGCAGTTCTCACTTGGGCGTTGGAGATGTTTGGGGGCTGCAATCGCTTGGTATATATATCTCTCCTTTTGGGGGAGGAGAAGTTTGCACTGAACCTGTCAGCCAGTATGTTGGCAATGTCTGTAGGATCAGTAATCTTCACATCATTTTGAACTAGTTCTGAGCATATCTGGGAGTTTCCTCCCAGGTTTCTAACATAGCTAAAGAAGGCCTTATGATTGTCTTTTGAGTCTTTAGCTATTTTTCTCAAATTTGCTTTGGATGATTTTATGAGAGCTCTTAGTTTTTACTTATAGTGATCAAGGGTGTCTTACCTTTTAAGGATTTTGCTCTATCTTGTAGTAGCTTCCTCCTTTTGTTGTAGAGTTTGTTTATGGCTGGGGTCCACCAGAGTGGACGCTTGCCTTTGGTACAAAGAGTCTTTGTTTTGCTTGGGATTGCCTTATCCATGCAGTCCTGCAGGTGCTGGTAGAAGGCATTTGTAAGTGATTCAGCGGCTTGAGTACTGTTTTCCATCGGCTCGGGGCCTTAAAGGAGACCACACTAGTCTTTAGAAGTGTGAAGTCGGCTTTCGAGAAGTTCTTTACTGTGGTCTTTTTTATTTCAGTTGGGGTGGGATGAGGACCTCCAGCGAGATTAGTTTGTGATCTGATCTCACCAGTGAGGGGTATACTTCCAGTGTTGAACATTGTGCTCCCATGTTCGTGATGATGAGATCAAGTATGTTTTCTCCTCTTGTGGGATGGTGACTAGTTGTTCCATGGCATTTGAGTTTATGAATTCCAGGAACTTTTGGGCTAGGAGTGTTTGGGCTTGAGTAGTGTTCCCAGTCTATATTAGGGTATTGAAGTCACCTAGTATGATGGTGTTTGGTGATACATTTATCCCCTAGTGTTTTCAGGAAGGCCATGTGAGGTTCCTGAGTTTGTGAGGGTGGCCTGTAACATGCTACAATTTGCAGAGCAGTCTTGCCTATGGTTAATTGCACCTGGATGGTCTCCGATGCATCGTTGCCACCAGTCTTGAGGTGTGGGTGTCTTTGATGAATATGGATACCCCCTCCTTTCTTGGTATTGTCCGGATTTTGGGGCGGGCAGCATGATAAGAGGTAAAACCTGATAGTGCTGGGGTGCTCTCTGGAGCCTTGAACCAGGTTTCTGTCACTGCACAGACATCGATGTTCTCCATACTGAGAAGGGCCTCGAGCGTGCATTTTGAGATTTAGATTTCTGGCATTGAGCAGCATTACCCTTAGTTTTTCCTTTTTGTGTTCTAGGGTGGTAGGTTTAGAATTTGAGCCTTGCCTAAAAAGGCACTATGGTGGCAAGAGCCTTTGCCAATATCCGAATCCAGGGGTGACAGGTGCAAGCCGTCCTTCTTGAAGCAGCATGGCTTGTCCAGCATGTCATCCCAGGCAGACAGACATTGATCCCCTTTGAATGACACCAGAGTTTAAGCCAATTGTTAAAGCTGATCATCTTATCTCTGTATTGTGGCATCATTCTTGGTGAAGGTAGGATACTGCTCAAGGTCAGGGTCATACCTGCCTGGGCTACATAATCAGAGAGCTCCTCAATGTCTCTTTTCATGTAGTCCAAGGAGGTCGCCCAGGTCAAAGTTTACACCAGCGTGGACAATGACTGAGTCATATTTGTACCTGCTGTTGAGAGACCTGAGTGCTTGCGTTATGTGGGATTCTAGCGCCCGACAGGCAGCTTACTGTGACCTTCTCCTTACTCAGTCTGGTGAGCGGGACGTCAGTGTGTCTGACTATGGAGTCACCAATGACTAGTGTGTCTGGCATTGTGTTTGGCCTTAAGGGCTGTGACTGTTTGACACTCTGACTGTGAGGTCTATGTGTTGCAGGTGTTGTGTTCTGAGGTGGTGGTTGTTTGGGTGTCTGCTTTGGTGGCCTCTGCTGTTTTGGTAGATTTTTGATCAGAGCCGCCGAGTATGTCTTTGTGTGTTTATGTGTATGATTTGAGGTTGTGATGGTACTATGTGAGACTGGGTCTATAGTGTGTGTGGTAACCTTCTCCTCCTGACTGGTCTTGCCAGTCCTATGTTGAGAGCTCAGCCTCCAGTTTGGCCATATAGTTGCATCTCTCGCATGTATTTGTGTTTTGTGGGAGGAGGAGGGTTGTCTGTACATGAGGCAATTGTAACATTGCCTCAGTATTCCCAAGTTCACCAGCTGAGCAGGAGAGGACACTAGCAATTGATCCCTCGACATGCTAGAAGGACTAGACAAAAAACTTTAAAGAGATTCCGGGGACGTGGTGACCGAAATGGGGTTTGCCTTTTGGGGTGCTATCTATAAGAGTGCCAGATCAAGGTAATAAGTACTGTAGGAGCAAGTGCTAGGTTTAACAGATAGAGAAAAGTCTACTTGGAGTCAAGTAGAGATGATCTTTTTAGGTATTAGAGAAAGTGCTAGTAACAGGGATGCTTAAAGGTAAGATTGAAAAGAATGCACTCTGCAGTGTGCACTAGAAGTTAGATATGAAGGTAACTTGAGTTTTACCTGTTTAAAAAGTTAAGGTTTAGTGGAGAGTTACTATTTTTAAAACAGCAAGATGGACTGAAAGGGTGGTTACTTTTGTATTTTGGTACTATGAAATAATGTAGGATGGCCAATAAATTTAAATAATTGAAGGGGTGGGATTTCAAAGTGATGGTTTTGTGATTACTCACATAAGCCAGTGAAAGTAGAGAGAAATGAGATATATGGTCAGATTAACATAAGAGGCGGCAACTAGAAAGACAGTGGTATTTAACAAGACAACTTAAATGGGTGGGAGGGAGGGGAAAAATTCTGCCTGACTCAGAACAGAGAGAGCTGTGGTCTCTTTTGAAGTTTTAATATGCTGTTAAACAGAATGCAAGCAAAACACAAGGTAAAGAAAACAAACTACAGTATTCAAAATATAGAAAGGCAATACAGAAATACAAAAAATAACAGCAAACTAACCTTTCCTTCACAGCAAAGTGTAGCAGAGTCTGGATGAGCCTTTCTGGTATTATAGATATGTGTTGACATATGAAGGGATGGCAATGTGTCCACAGATAGATCACACAAGGTGAGACTCACGGGGTCCTGTACAAGCTGTTGATACCTGCCGACCTACATGGATCCTTCCTGGGATTGCATAAAAATGTACACACATTACCATGTCCAGTCTGATAATGTCATCATCCTACAAATATACCAGGAGAACAGAAACCACCCCGTAAAGCATATAGCGCCCCGTGTTAATGCGTATCTCTCTAGTATCATAACATAGGTAGGGGTTGAAGTCCTGCAAATGTCATGTGTGTGTGTGTGTGTGTGATTTCTTTTGAGAGGAGTAGCCTTTTTGGAGACTGGGAAAACACATTAAAAGAGGTACATCCCTCTTTGGAAAGTCTTATGATGTCAGCATCCTACAAATATTCAATGAGAACACCAACCACCCAGTAATGCATATAGCGCAATGTGTTAATGCGTATCTCTCTAGCATCATGACATAGTTAGGTAGGGGTTTCAGTCCTGCAAACACCATGTGTGTGATTTCCTTTGAGAGGAGTAGCCTTTTTGGAGACTGGGAAAACACATGAAAATAGGTACATCCCTCTTTGGAAAGTCTGATGATGTCAGCATCCTACAAATATTCAAGGAGAACAGGCAGCACCTAGTAATGCATATAGCGCTCTGTGTTAATGCGTATCTCTCTAGTATCATAACATAGGTAGGGGTTGAAGTCCTGCAAATGCCGTGTGTGTGTGTGATTTCCTTTGAGAGGCGTAGCCTTTGTGGAGACTGGGAAAACACATTAAAAGAGGTACATCCCTCTTTGGAAAGTCTGATGATGTCAGCATCCTACAAATATTCAGTGAGAACAAAAACTGCCCAGTAATGCATATAGCACGCTGTGTTAATGTGTATCTCTCTAGCGTCATGTGATAGGTAGGGGTTTGAGTCCTGCCAAGTGTATGTGTGTGTTTTCTTTTGAGTGGAGTAGCCTTTTTGGAGACTGGGGAAACACATTAAAAGAGGTACATCCCTCTTTGGAAAGTCTGATGATGTCAGCATCCTACAAATATTCAAGGAGAATGGAAACCACCCAGTTATGCATATAGCGTGCTGTGAAAATGCATGTCACTTTAGTATCATAGCATAGGTAGGTAGGGGTTTGAGTCTTGCAAACGCCAAGTGTACGTGTGTGATTTCCTTTGAAAGGAGAATCCTTTTTGGAGACTGGGAAAACACATTAAAAGATGGACGTCCCTCTTCAGAAAGTCTGATGATGTCAGCATCCTACAAATATTCAAGGAGAACCAAAACCACCCACTAATGCATATAGCACGCTGTGTTAATGCGTATCTCTCTAGCATCATACCATAGTTAAGTAGGGGTTTGAGTCCTGCAAATGCCAAATGTGTGTGATTTCCTTTGAGAGGAGTAGCCTTTTTGGAGACTGGGAAAACACATTAAAAGAGGTACATCCCTCTTTGGAAAGTCTGATGATGTCAGCATCCTACAAATATTCAAGGAGAACAGAAACCACCCAGTAATGCATATAGCCCGCTGTGTTAATGTGTGTCTTGCTAGCATCGTAATATAGTTAAGTAGGGGTTTGAATCCTGCCAAGAGTGTGTGTATATGTGTGTAATTTCCTTTGAAAGGAGTGTCCTTTTTGGAGACTGGGAAAACACATTAAAAGAGGTACATCCCTCTTTGGAAAGTCTGATGATGTCAGCATCCTACAAATATTCAAGAAGAATAAAAGCTACCCAGTAATGCAAATAGCATGCTGTGTTAATGCATATCTCGCTAGCATCATAGTTAGGTAGGGGTTTGAGTCCTACAAACACCAAGTTGTGTGTGGGTGGGGGTGTGTATGTATGTGATTTCCTTTGAGAGGAGTAGCCTTTTTGGAGACTGGGAAAACACATTAAAAGAGGTACATCCCTCTTCGGAAAGTCTGATGATGTCAGCATCCTACAAATATTCAAGGAGAACAAAAACCACCCAATAATGCATATAGCGCGCTGTGTTAATGTGTATCTCTCTAGCATCACAATTAGGTAGGGGTTTGAGTCCTGCAAACATTAAGTGTATGTGTGTGATTTCCTTTGAGAGGTGTAGCCTTTTTGGAGACTGGGAAAACACATTAAAAGAGGTACATTCCTGTTTGGAAAGTCTGATGATGTCAGCATCCTACAAATATTCAAGGAGAACCAAAACCGCCCAGTACTGCATATAGCGCGCCGTGTTAATGCGTATCTCTTTAGTATCATAACATAGTTAGGTAGGGGTTTGAGTCCTGCAAACGCTGTGTGTATGTGCCATAGGTGGCCAATGCAGTGTGGGTTTTTCTTTTACTATGGTATGACATAAGTTTCAAACAGTATGTGCACTGCACACATCGGGTATCTGTGTGTCAAATAAATCTGTGTACATGTGACCTCAATCAGTACAGAGGTATGAAGCCTGCATACTGCATGAATACATTTGTAACCTTCGACAGATTGTGCTGCTGCTTCTCAGATCATAGGTCACATATGTATGTATGCGTCAAGACCGGCCAATGTAGTGATCCGTGGCCAAGGACATCCCTGCCACACACACCCATGACACGTACTATAGAGTACTGTGAGTGAGGGTAATTGCCGGGGTATATGTCAGACATGTTCATACACAACAATGACTGGCAATAATGGACAGTCATTATAGGTGTGCACCAGCCCTGTGGATATGCATGCAGGCCCCTAATGTGTTATGTGAAACACCGTGGGACCCCACAATACCTATGAATATGTGGATACCAAGGGACAGATGACATAACACGTGTCTGTCTGTACACATTGGTACCCAACATACATGTTCAGGGCTACCACCTATGTGGTACTGTCGGGATAGTATGTATAGTAAATGTGGATGACTATGCCATAGACGGCGTACTGCTATACAGCATGTATTGGACAACATGTATCTGTCTGTATGATACCCTTGTGTAGGATATGCGTCCCATCCGGGGAATACAGTGTAGGCCAATGCATGCATTTCCAGATGTGGATGGACATATCCTTAGTGTGTTTGCATGTACCTAAGAGGGCTATATGCCACACAGGTGTGGTCCCAGGAATGTGTGGTGGTCAATAAAACTGGTTACTGTTATAGTATAGTACTGGAAGGATCCAACTGTTACTGAGTTCCCTACAACTGTGGGTCATTTGTCATGACATTATCTAATGATTGGTTATAGTCATGCTGTTGAGGTGGTGTATACTACCAGACTGCAGATCATTTACAGATATCAATGGTATCACCCACAGCATAGTGCCAACCCATGTCATACACACATGTGTACCCATGTTAGTACATATCTGTAGTAGAATGCATACTGGCTATCGAAAGATATCATGAGATGTTAACAATGTGTAGAACAGGGTATGTTGCACATCCCACGTGTCCACTATGCACGTACATGCAGACAGTGCACACACACCATATTCACAGATGTACACCCGCTAATTTGTAATGCACACATCACACACGTACTGTCCACTGACTAACACATGCTGGCAACACTGTACACCTACGTCAAGTGGCACATGGGTGGACAATACATACTCAGACCTAACACTGGTGTAAACAATGCTACAATGACTATCAGAGCTGTGATGCATAATGCCTGCTCAGATATACCTACAAGGATATCAGTACACTTTCCTGTTGGCAACTTGCTACTATTGCTACACTGCTATAATGTCACCCTGTGCATCAGAACCATGTTAGCCTATTCCTGCATCAATGTGACAGATGACAGGAGGTGGCACAGGTGTCATCATATGCACATGGTGTGTTGTAGGTTTGCCAGAACCCGACATTGACCCATCCAATTGGCATGTCTGTGTGTGTGTGTGTGTGTGTGTGTGTGTGTGTGTGTGTGTGTGTGTGTGTGTGTGTGTGTGTGTGATGAACAACAGTACTGCATGGGCCAATGTTGATGTAATGTGTGTGTGTATGTGTGAGCCCTAGTTGTATGGTAAATGTGTGTGTGTCTGCATGCACACAACTCCACCATGTGGCTGCCATATACAGGTGGTTGTGGGACAGCCACAGACTGTACCTGCTAGGCAGTACAGATCACTGTCTCCAGCCACAGACACAGTACCTGTGCCTAGCAGGGGTGCAACGGGCAGTATCGGGTACCAACCCTGACTGGGTGCTATCATCAGAGGCAGAGGTATGATGACTGGACCCATGTCCCTGCTGGGACTGGCCAGTGCCAAGTGCATGTGGTCTAGTAGGATGGTCAATGGATAGGCCAGCCCCAGCATTGCTGGGGCTGGTACTGCCACTACGGGAGCAGCTGTGATCAGCTGATGCTGTTGCTGGCATGTGTCCGCGTCAGCTTCTCATTCATCCCGCATGGTCCTGGCTCATGGCTAACACATTGTGGAGGACATCTAATGTCTCCCTCCAATGGCTTTCAATGACCTCGGTGTAATTCCAGATGGCACCGGCAAGGTCACGGATGCTGTCATTGATAGCAGTGTAATGGGCCCTCTGCGCCCTTAGTCCCTGTTGGGTGTACCATTCCATACGTGCCTGTGCTTGCATTACAGCCCGGAACATATTGGAGGTTGTAATACCTCCAGGGCACCTCTGCCAGGGGCAATACGATCAGTGGTGCTCTCCCGAGAACCCCTGGACATCCGCCTATGTGGTACCGTTCTGGTAATCCAGCTATGGCTGCTGTGAGGGGATGCACGTACCATAGGTACCACACTCTCCTGGTCAATGCCAACTGTGTGCTGTCCCTCAGCTATGGCCATTGGTGACGAGGGATGTATTGGCAGTATGAGTGTGCACATAGATGGGATTGACCGCTGTGTACTGTCAGACCTTCCTGCACCACAATACATGTCTCATCATCTCCACTATTAGTGGCGGTGACATCAGGTTCCCTGCAGCATTCAGCCACCACTAACTCAGCACCTGTGGAAGGAAGACAGGAAACACACTTTACAATCTGTACATGATGTTAGCACACATGCACACATGCACACATGAACACATGAACACATGCACACATGCACACATGCACACATGAACACGTGCACACGTGCACACGTGCACACATGAACACATGCACACATGCACACATGCACACATGCACACATGAACACATGCACACATGCACAGAAATACACTGCTCACCACAGAACACACACACACACACACACACACACACACACACACACACACACACACACACACACACACACAATCCAACACATACACAATAGTGGGTGATGGTGGGTGACAGTATCACAAGGCAAACAGTCACCACACACGTGTCAGCATGCAGACCATGTGTTGCTCAACACCATGCAGTGCAAGTGTAGACAGCCCTATCTAATGACATTATACATGACTTTGATGCATGTGTGTAGTTGGTCAGTGATTGGCTACACCCTGGAACACAATGTGTACATGGCCACAACATTGCTGTGTAAGTATTATCTGCTCTGCAATGTCATGTGCACCATCACTCAATGGTATACATACCATGGCTGCATGTGTTATCTGTGTGACACATAGATTGCCATGTCTGATAACAGTGTCTGTGTCCATAGCACATAATAGTGGGCACAGGTGTAGCAAATGCATGCAATGTACAGACATGAGATGAGTGGTGCATGTAGACGTGAAGGAATCCCAATGCACGACATGGACATTGTACAGTGGTTATGGTGAGTGTGGGACATATTGCAGATATGTTGGTGCCAGCCATGACATGGCATGCTACACGACTGCAACATTAAACACCACACATACCCAATGTGTGTCATGTGACCTATACACCCAATAGCATTCCAGGACATATATATGACTCTTTGTACAGATGGCGACTGTTGTGCAAAATGTGTATACTAGCATATGTAAGCACACACACAACATGCTATGCATGGTGTGTATAGGTGCATATGTTTGCACACAGAGAACAATGAGGTGCACAGCAAAGACTGCTATGTGTAGTACTGTAGTCACTGTAACCGGATGGGGTGTAGTACCATGTGCCATCATCATCATCATGCATCTTGTGGTCACTCACGGCTACTACTGTGTGACAGACCACCACATAGCATGCTGTACCTGAACTGCAGTGCCGTGGATACATTCACTATTACACAGCCACTTTGTACATGGGTGTATGAGGTGCCCAGTAGGGAGCATTGCCTAACATGACTGTGTTATGTGTTGAAGAGTGTTGCACAACCCCATGATAGGCCTCTACCCCTGAGGTACATCATGTGTGTGTGGATGACATGTGGGATACTGAAGTGTGACCTTACAGCGGGTGTGTGGTTACGCCATATGTAGCATGACTTTGTGTACTGCATGTGATAAATGTGTTATGTTGTGTACAGGTGTTGCAACTATGCCTATCCAATGTGCAGTACGGGGTTGCCACAACTGTGTGTCATGCTCTGTGTATTGCATGTCATTGAGGCAGCTACTGACATTACTGAGCTGTGCAACGTCTCACAGCAAACATGCACGGCATGCATTATGAGTAGGTGTGTTACATGTACATGGCCTACACCTCACCTATGACATGCATATTTCATTACCAACATTGCAGGTATAACACACTCACCAGCATGGATCAGCTGCCCTGCCGTCACACCAGGGGGACCTACGAGAATATGAGAGGGTTCGTTAGTGGCCACAGTGGGTATGCTAAACTGCAGTACAACAACAGTCAACAGTCACAGGTGTAGGGATATTATTCAAACTATCCGTATTGCACAACACTAGGCAGCGGAACTGTTAAACACACAGTACACATCTCACGTACACATAATCTAACAATACAGTTAACTGTAGTCTACAGATAGGGCATGTTACCTGCTTGCTCCAGGTGGATGTGCTGGGTGGCTCCAGCCTCCATTACCACACATGTCAGAGGTTGATGTAGCTGTTGTGCAGGAGCCACCATGCTTAGGAGCAGCTCCTCCACTCTGGTGAGGGGGGGATGAATGGCCACCCCACCACCTGTGGCAAGCTGCTGTCTTTGGATATCAGATGCACGCTGCCGGACTTGTCTAATTAAATCACTGCAGTAATGGCGTACCTGCTCATATGTCCGGTTATGCATGCCTGTGTCATTTACCTGACGAACAAGTTCCTGCCACAGTGCAGTCTGCTCCTGCTGGTGCTGGCTACTTCTGGAGAACAGCATTGTGTACCGCTGCAATAGGCTGTCGAGTATCAATTCTTCCTCATCCGCTGTGTATGCTGGGTTGCATTGGTGGGCCATCTGGCTGAAAAAGATATGAACAATATGTGTGAGAGTGTCCTGTGGCACACTTTACACCTTTACCCACAGATATCACTTTACTGACATATATACCATCCTATTGTCTGTCAGAGGTTACACACATTCAATACCACTTATTGGTTCTCAGGCCACAACTAACTAACACTGCCTGGCAGACTCTATATATCACACCACTATACAACAGTACCCGACACACTGTTTGTGACACATTGCACAACCTCAAGACAGGGGTGTATATCACACCAATGCACAACAGAGATGTCATCCATTGCAATGGATGTAAAGTACAGGTACAGTAGTACCAATCAACCACCCTAGTCATTGATGCCATAGCCCTGCTTAACAGATGTGTCCAGTTGTTACTATAGGTGGCATACTGCTGTGACAGACTATATATGTTGCTGGATACACACGTTTACCATGTAACACACATATGATTGCAGCCATTGTACAGGCATAATCACACACACATCAGGCAAACATACAATGCACCACTGTATGCCAACACAGATGAGCATTACCTGTGTACCATACGGTACTATGTGCCACTACTTACACACCCTTATACCTGCATTCTGTCCTCTGTGCAGACTGCAGGAAACACACATGACAGTGTTTCCAAGCAATGTGAACACACACCATACTGTGCTATTTAGGCCTACAGCTTCAGGTAGTACTACAGTTCATATTGGTGATGGATTCACCAGCAGTACCACTCACTAAGCATACATGTATTGCTTTAGCCTACAATGAGACACCACATTCGTCAACGGAGAACTACGTCACATCATATGCCGTACTACTATGTCTGCCTAACAGTACATTACACATCAGTTGCTGTCCTCACAGCTAGGATAGGCACTACCATGTGAGATACAACATCACACTAAGCTATCACACCTTTAAAGACCTTGCACACATTCAGCGTTACACTTATTCAACCTCACATAGCAGCTATTGCATTAAGTACATGTGTGAGTGCATAGTGACATAGGTAGGTAATATGCTATTGGCCCTAGGGCCTACGGCAGCCTAGCCATATGCTACCCTGGCCTTTGACACACATGTACTTTGATTTCACTTGCCCCTGCCAACCTGAACCACAGAGGTGTTTCCTGGGGTGTATTATCAATCTCCCACACAATCATCAGGGGTATTTATAACAACTGCTAAGGAGGAGCCTTGTTTGCTATTGCTATGTGGTCTACTCCAGTGTATGGCATATCTCTGAGATGGAAACCTATCCCTCCAGCATGTGCTGTTTAGTGAGCTGACATGGTTTAGGGCCCTAGAGCGTGTATCCCGGAGGGATTGTGATATGTTGCCATGGTGGTTGTCACCCAGCTATGGGTGTGACATACCTCTGTATGTCCGGCAGAGGTCACCTCTGTGTGGCCAGTATGCAATACAGTGTAGTTGTGGTTTTGTGGGTCAGTCTGCATAGGGCATCTGTTTGAGGCCAGTATTACCCTTTGGGAGGTCTGTCTGTGGCCTGTTCACCTGGTGTAGTTGTCATGTGAAGTACATACCACACAGGGCATTGTGATGAGTAGAGTGGAACTATACCCTATACTTCCATAGATGACACACCTGTTGTCATGACACATACCACACAGACAGATTACAGGTATAGTGTGGCACTGCCTTCATCAAAGCAGAGGCTACTGTCCACCTGTGTCCCATGTTCCCTTATCACACCTTCACTGTCAGGTAGATCTCTACCTATGTGGTAGTTAATGGGTACACTGTTTTGGGAAGGTGGAATGGCACTGCAGTATCAACACTTGTCTACAGTCCATGCCTAGGTCACCACACACCTGTTGCGGTACATATGACCCCGTGTCTCTCTGTCCCTCTCTCTCACTCTATATGTATATATATCTATCTCTCTCTCTCTATATATATATATATATATATATATATATATATATGCATATCTATACACATACATGTACACATCCATTGCTGTACACATGGATGTACATATAGGCACATGTACAGTCCACCTTTCATGGTGGGGATATCACTTATGCGACAGTTGTGGGATGTACAGGTATGTGATTAAATTGCACAGTGTTGTGCAGAAGGCATGTGGATGTCCTCAGCCCTTGTAGCATTAGCAGGCCTCACTGGCTGTAACACAGCAGATCTGACAAATCTGTCCCACAGCATTTAACCACCACATGACATATATCAACACTACCATAGCTGGCCTTAGGCATAGGCCAACTGGGCTGCCGCCTAGGGCGCCACTCTAGCAGGGGTGCTTTTCCACTATTTATGTGCTGTAGTAAGACAAGGATGGGGGCACCAGGAAGTGTGGTAGGGGGTGCTGTGGAGCCCTTTTGCCTAGGGCACCAGTTGACCTAAGGCCGCTCCTGCGCACTGCATGCTGTTTTCTAGGCCACACACTACGACCTACATGGATATATGCACATATCGACCTTCACTGACAGATATCTGTCTACCCTTCACTAACAGTTGCAGTATGTCCCTTGCCCTATGCACATGTGCAGATACAGATAGATACATACTGCTGCCACACATGGATGATTTACAGTGTGTAGAGTACTCTTCAGGAACATCTACAACATGCCAACACATACATGTGAGTTACATACCTTACCTTTGTATTTCCCTGCTCCGTGTGTTACGGTTTTGTAGTTTTTTTTTTTATTGGTGGTTTGTTTTGGGTTTTCACCCTCTATTTAACTTTCTGTCTCAGTTTCTCACTCTGTTCTGTCTCTGTCTCAGTCTGTGTCTGTGTCCATGTCTCTCTCTCTCTCACTCTCTATCTCACAGCACCTGAAATGATATAATTGCATGTGTGGACTGCAGGTACAGCCTGCTTTTCTAGGTATCTGCACTTGTGCATGTGACAGCCTCTGCACCAATTGCTGCCCACCATTCAGCAATTGCATGCAGCCTGCTGTTTGGTGATTGCATTACTCACTGTGATTGCAGCCCACTGCTATAAAATGCCAGGTTAGGTAGGCGTAGTCCTTTCAGATTTCCAAGGTGGGGCCCATGCTTGTTTGCTCTGGACACCATTGTGTCAGTCTGAAGGCTGGTATATGTCTCTTATCTGATGCTAGGGTTCTAGACAGTTATATGCATGTTATACTCAAACCTGAATGTTGCTGCTTCCAGTACACACATCTCAGTGTAGACATGTACGCACCCCTCCAAATGCTAACACAGGATATGTGGGAGTATGTACTTTTTTCCTCACTTACACAATTAACTGCCATACAAATGTGGTTATTGCACTGTATTCCTGTGGCCAGTATTTATCCTGGTCTGATACTGTGTGGTGTTTGTAAGGTGCTACTGTAACATTATTCCCTGCTAGGATGGCTAGTTCTCCTTTCACAGTCATGTCATGCAATTCCACAACCACTGCTGGTAAAGACCCACAGAAATGGATTTGTGTTATACCATTCCTAATTTCCATTTACATTCCCTCATTGTAATGCATGATATATTTATTTCAGAAACAAGTTATTTGTGTGTATTCTGTGGCTTAGTGGTAATTCATACAGTCTATTGTGTCAATGGTCTGGGGTTCGAGACTGGCAGAGTTTTTTTCTTTTGCTGCTCAGCAGAACAAGGGCCTTGCCATAGAGTGACTAGGGCACTTTTAAGCAGTAGTAAGTGGGTTTGCACAGGTTTGCGCAATGCTTAGCGATGCTTAGCTAAGCATACACATGCGCACACTCGCTTAATCCCGCTTACTACTGCTTAAAAGTGCTTACTCCTGCTAAACCCAGCGCTAATTTCTTTTAAAGAAAAGAAAATGGGGAGATAGGAAAGTGGTGAAAAAGGGGGCACAAAGAGGGACAGACAGTAGGTAAACAAGCTCGGGATGTGCAGGACGGGTTTAGGGAAGGTCCATAGCTGCCCATTTCTTTAACAGCAACAGCTGTGCATATGCAATGAATTTGGAGTGAAATTTGTAACCTTCCACCCCTGCGAGAGGGGTGAGGACAACAAAGTATGTTGTACTGCCAATTCTAATTATTAGCTTACATGTCCAATGGACATGTGTGCGAAATGGGCAGCTATGTATGGGGCGTAATTTTTTTGTGGGTACAGATTGCCCTTTTTTTTTTTTTCAGGTGAAAGTGGAAAGTGAGGTAGAGGAAGTAGGTATGTCCGGGGAGGTAGGTTGGGAAGGTAAACAGACAAGACAGACAAGATGCATACAGGGGCGGTGTATGACACATGGGGTGGGTGAACACAATTGATGGGGTCAGATGTTTGGAAATCGCAAGCCCATGAGCCCACAGATGGTAACAGTGGAACTGAGATCCCCACCCATGGGCAGTCACCACTGAACCTTCACAACCCAGAGGGTGGCTGTGCTGGGGGTTGTGTAGGATGGGCAGGCTCACCCGTGAGATGCGCCACTCTCATCTCAAGCTGGCATAGGGGATCAGCGACTGAACACTGGGTCTCCCTATGCATCACAACCCGGACCCTTTGAAGTGTGACAGGTGGCCCTTCTCCGCCCACGCTTGCACGGGGGGGACAAGCCCCATCCCCTGAAGTGCTTCCACCCAAAGGTGACACAGGACCAATGGAGGAGGGGAGCCCAGGCTGGGCACTGGACCTGTTGGTGCCAGGTGCACTTGCCAGCTGAGGAGGGACAGGTGGGTCCGCTGGGACCGACCTTCCCATACGTTCTGTGATTAGGTGTGTTTAATTACAACATAAGCAAAACAGCATTCCAGATTAGTTGTAACAGCATGCAGTAATATTCCCATTAACCCAACACACCAAGGTTACAACAGTTGAACAGCAAGCTTAACACATGCATATATTGAACCACAGTGGATATTCCAACAGCATGCAGGGATGTTTGGTAGCAACAGGCCACCATGATTGTGGTGTTTAAACAGGGCACATGAATCAACGTGAATGCAAATATTTATAGAACAATAGGACATATGTCCCAACAAATATTTAAGATTACACATACCTATTGAGGTGTGGAATTGCATGGTTTATGCACATACAGTAGGGTGTAGAAAAAACCTCGGTTAACATCTTATAATTACATTTTCGTCTACACTACATTCCTAGTGACTGCAAGTGTATATCCCCTGCATGTATTATTACACTTGCCACCATACATTAGGTTGTGTAATGGGTTTGGCTAGTTCAATATATGCCTGACCTATATCTGACATACTAACTGTCCAGGATGCAGATGTTACTGATACATATTTCTTGATTGCATTTATATTTCTTTATCTACATATCTGGGATGTTTTCACATGACACTTTCACTTTGATTTGTACAGAACCCTGCATTTCTTGACACACACTCACATTTCTGGGGAAAAATAACATGCTACACGTGTGCCAGATTTACTTAGTCATGCCAGCCAGTAACTGACTGTTGCGGACTGTACATATGTTTCACAGCTACTAGCACTTCCATCACCCACTTTATATGGGACTGCACAACTCTGGGTTGCCAGCACCTTTTCAAACAGTACTGTTTGTATAATGCAAGGGTACAACAACATTTCAAACTCTGTGACACAGACACACTCCGGGTTTTAGACCTTTATTAATGACATTACACACTTTTCCACAGGCTCACTCCTTTATTTGTTTTAACGGTGTATATGGCAGACATGTTCAAGACATATTATACCTTTATTAATGGGTTAGAACACTCTTTTCAGGCTCACTCACTTACTTTATATGGCAGTGCCTGCAGAGATATTATTCCAGACATATGTTACCTTTCTTAATAGGTTACTACACTCTTTTTCTGCCTCTCTGATATTTTTATCTGACAGTACATGCAGAAGGCTTATTCAGGCAATTTTATGGCTGTATTATTGGACTACAACACTTTCTTTCATGCTCTCTCCCATATTTTATATAACAATACATGCAGAATAATCACTAACCTGCCTGGTGGCACAGCCTTAGCAGCCTATCAGCATAGGCTTGCTGATTCGCAGCACAGTCACCTGCAGCTGTAAAGTAAATGAAGGGATATTGAGACATACCTATCCATTATACATACTCCATTATCAATTCTTACATACTGCATTCCATGGCTACTTACTCAGTTGTGGGGCATCCCACATCCCACGGGCCTCCTGTATCCATTGGTTCAGGCGGTCCTACTTTTGTCTCTTCAGGTCTGCATGGTGGTGATGGACCTGCTCACCAGTCCGAGGAACACCTGTGGCACTGGTGAGGTCACAAGCTAACCGGTTCCAAGCCTCTGCCTTGTACCTCGTCCCTTGGAACTGGCCCTGCAGGAGCCTTGACTCATGATGGTGGACAAGGAGCCAAACCATGTATTTCGACTCCTCGATGCCCCAACATTGAGCTCGGAAGCATGTTCCCTCTCCGATACCAGACATTCTAACTGCAGATGTGAGCTACAATCAGTTATGGAGTGTATTCCTGCCTGTGGGGCTTAAATATGCCGCATTTCCCACACTTTTTTGTGATTGGCCATTTTGTAAAATTCTCGGCTGACTGCAGACCTGCTTAGTAATGGTTAAACTACCATTTGTAAGTATATGAATGTTAACAGTGGCTGTTTCCCCTATGTTGTCATGGCTTAGTGGTTCTGTACTTTGCTTCTGATGCACAGAGTCCTGGGTTCAAACCTTGTCATTATTTTCATACTGTCCAGACAGGCTAGGGGGTGTGGCTGCATTTAAGCAACTTTGCTCTACGTTGCTCCTCGGTGCCCTACGGTGCCCTGATTGGCATGGCGCGCATGTCCACGCAAACACATTGTGCTGGGTAAAGCGCTGTTAAACTATGGGCAACTCTATTGCACTGGGTGAAGCGCTATTGAACTATGGGCAACTCTATTGCGCTGGGTGAAGCGCTGCTTAACTGCAGGCAATTTTATATTGGGATCCTTTAAAATATTTATTTTGTTCACTGATACATTGGCCATTTCATTGCTTTTTAGTTATGTTTAAACATATATGTTATGTATTATTCCATATACTGATTTAAAAAATAAATACAAAAGGGAGTGGTGGGACTCAACCCGTGAATGCCTTTTCTTTGTGCGAATGCTCTACCATTACGCTATTGCTATTTGGTGTGAATTGCATAAACATTCTTTCTTATGCTCTTCCATGTCAGAATTGCTAACTGTAGTTAAGCAATGGGCACACCCACGTACACACTTGCAAATACGGGCAGCTATTTTGGGAATTTAAAAAAAATTAATGTTATGCGTTTTAGAACTGTGGTGGGGGTTTACAATATCAGACAGTGAGGTGTTGGGTGCAGGGACATTTGAGCGGACTCGCTCTTGTTTATTTGCTTTTATTTTAAACACTTGCAGGGGCGTGGGCATTTAGACTGCTTGGCAGTCAGACATGCCCCCTGCTTTCTTACACGGTCCGTGTAAGACTTACGGTTGAGTCAGTGTGCCCTCATGCATATTCATGGCACGCTGATGTCATACTGTTCAACTGCAGCCTCCGAGTAAGACTTATTAAGTCTTACACGGAGGATTCATGAATCCGGGGGATAGTCTGAAAGCTCCATGATGTCTCTGTTCATATAGTCTAGGGAGGTATGTCTACATGGACTATTATGGAATCAGACTGGTACCTGTGGCATAATGATTTGAGTGCATGCATCATTTGGCAGATCCTGGCTCCAGATAAGCAACTAACAGTTATCTCCTCCTGGTTTAGCCTGGTTAGAGGGGCATCAGTATATTTTACAATGAAGTCCCCTATAATGAGTCCCAGGAAGTGTTTTTGCTTGCCTTAGAGGCTTAGTGTTTGGGGCTCCACTGTCAATGACAGTATGTGTGGTGTTAGGTGGTGTTTTTTTGTGAGTGCCTTTGGGCTTGCTGATGCATAACTTTGTCAGCAGGTGGTCTAGGTGATGTTTGTTGTTTAGGATTATTGTTTTTAAGTACCTCAGCATATGTTAGTCTATCTGTGTGTTCTGTGCTATGTGAGGTGGGTGTTGTGTGTGTGGTTTCAACAACCTAATATAGGCTTGAATGCAAGGGTTTAGCCTCCAGTGTCATTATGTAATTATACCTCTTGCATACTGTGTCTGATTCTTTAAGGATTAAGTGGCTGTCAGTAAACATGAGACAACTGCCACATTGTCTCAAGATGCCCATGTCCACCAAGTTGGCAACAGAAAAGTTAGGAAATTGCATAACCATACTGCCCAGTCCTTTGATTTTTGGCATATCCATATTGTCCATGCCTTTGATTTTTCTGCTTCAAGGGGGTGGTGTATGGGGATAGAAGACTATTATGAGTGCTTTGTTAGTGCAGACTATTAAGTTTGCTTTACTGGTGCAGATTATGCTAATCAGTACTAAATTCTACTAACTTTAATGTTTACATAATTCTACAGTGAAATTTGCATTCTAGATTTTTGTTACTGTACAGGGCATGGCTAACCCACGCAAACATACAACATTTATAGCAGCTCAGAAATAACAGAAAACTAAGCAATGACCCCTCTGGCCAATAAAAATACTACACTGTGAGTCTTTTTGTGTATTTCTCAACTCATCATGACCAGGCAAACACCTCTTGTCACAAGATGAAGAAACTCAGTCTTCTTGATGTAAAAGCAAATAGTAGAGACCCACAAGTGCAATGCTAACACAAGCCACTTAAACAACTAGCTGGACATCCTTTGCTGAAGGTAATTTCACAACAATAACAGTGAGAAGAACTGCATTTAAAAAAAATCAGTGGAATGCACACATACAAGCAGGAAACCAAAGGAATCAGTCAAAATAACTCAAGTGGCATTTAGCAATCAAAAGTACTTAACTTTGCCAGGATGGCACTAGATACAAGTAAAACACTTCTGGAATGCAGGCTAAGGCTACAAGTTTTAATGAGCTCCAGGAAAATGAGCAGGCAACAGTATGTAGTAAAGGAGGTTTACTCAAGAACAATACTGGTTTGTGGGGTGTGTACTCAGTATCATGCATCTTTGGAAAACATTTGGTGGAAGAGTACATAAATAGCTTATAAAAGAGTCAATAGCAATGAAAGAGGGGAGAGAGGGACTGGGAAATCAGATAATCATAAGGAGTGAAGGACAGAGACATAGCCTTATAAAACAACAGCTGATAAAACAACAACAGCAGAAGGGTGAGAGAGATGGGAATTTTTTAAGGAACAAGAAGGCACTACTGGAACTCTTTCAGAAACTTTAGCCTAATGTGTTAGTGGGGGATGGGGCAGACACAGAATGCAAGTAGGGAAAGACAGAAAGTAAAAGACTGAAAAGCAAACTAGAGCAGTCAAATTTACCAGTAACACTGTTTATGGAAAAATGCAGTAGTAAATAATTAAGTAGAAATCTGGTAGTAGTATGCAGTTTTCCACAATTCTGAATTAAACTTCAAGTCTTTGGCCCAACGGAGTTTGAAAGACAAACAGATAACATTTACAAGCAATTCTATTTGTGGAAGTAGACGTGCAGAATAATGCAGAAACACAATCTTCTCAAAACCGCAAATTAAAATACAAGGCTAAGGTCCCAGAATGAACTAAAAAATGGAATAAGATGGAACAGAGCAGAACAGTACAAAATAGTATCACCATACAGGTGGTATAAGTGCACTTAAACAAAACTGAAATAATTAAAATAATGTAATTCTCTTTACTTTTCTGCAAAGCCAGTTACTCACAGTTCTACACCTTCCAAGTTTTGAATAAAACATTTACTGTTTCCAATACATTAAGTAATAAATCAACCCAGTACCCTGCTTATTTCAGGTTTTTACAGTAGAGCCATTATACTGGCCTGCTGCCCTTACTGACAACTGCCCCTACCTAATCAACTGGCTTATTACCTGAATCTCACCATTTTTTAATTATTTTACCTCCTTTTTTATACATATGTAAAGCATACTCATGGCCATGAAAGTGTTCTAAGATATTTTTTCAGTTTTAATGTGCTGTAAAACATAATCATATGTTGTTACACTTGTTATCATTGTTATTTTGTACTGCTGCAGTAGATTGCTAGTACTGCCAGATTATCTATATAAACTGCACCATCATAAGGAATCATAGGTTCCTAAGTGCTTACTATATGTAAATGGGATAAGATGTGCCTGTAATAGGGTCTTGGCCAGTTTGCTTTGTTGTGCAAAGCTAGTTAACTGCTTCTGTAACCAACTGTTGTTTGCTGCCTCCTGCTATATATTCTGGTGTGTACCTTTAACAAGTGACCATCATCACAGCTGAATCTGGTCTAATGAAACCCTAGGCAGGGTAACAGATTGAGCCTCCCCAGGCATACCAACATCCCATTACTTGGTTGCCTCTTCCCAATTACCCAGTCAGATAAAAAGGTTCAAACGTGCTAATGTGCATACTATTTTCTTTTTTACTTTTACAATAATCACATATTTGTATTTAAAACTTTCATTTCATATTTTGCAGCATAAATAGTGACAGACAATTGCTGAGCAAAAAACAATCTCTCATTGAACACTGACTTTGCTTGAGCAATGGTAAACTTCTCTTCCCTTAAAACTCACATTTATTGAAGATGTACTTAGTAACCCATTAAACTGCAAGAGATATGCTGGAATTCATATTAAAATAATATATAGGGTTTAAGGGTCTCCCCTAAAAAGAGGCTACTAGCCTAGTGGGACTAACCCTGTCAACAAATGGTAAATAAATGCATAAAATAAAGTACATAAAAATACTAATAAGTGGCTATGTGAAGGGTACATTAATTCAAAAGACAAATGTGTAATGTGTTTGCTAACAGCCTGGAACAGCCCACTGGACAGAAGTGCCCATTTTTAGGAGTAGCCCAGGAATGCTGTTGGATGAAGTAACTTGGTCAGAGTCACAAGGAAGACAAATGAAAACTGAGGGTAACAAAAACTCCATACTATAGGAAGCAACTCTTTAACAGCTCATAGCCTTACTCATCTGCACTAAATGCTATACAGTACTGTTGCCCAAACATGGTATATTTCATACCTGTGTGCCTGCAAAACAAAAGCTAAATTAAAATGCATTCTTAATAAAAAATACTTCATGCTGTCAAATTTATTCACAGCAAAACAATAAACGCATTGTCAACATTCAACAGAACATGGAAACCTAGGATCATATCCAAGGAACATTGCTTATATGATGAAGCTCCCATTTACTACAATTTCCTTCCTTTACACCCTAACTGTCTTGCAGTCTAGAGGACCAATGAGGAGCATAACCCAAATTTGCAGTTGCCACAAAGCATTGCATGGTTAATTGACTTGCTCAAAGATAAGGCATAAATATGAGGCAAAAGCAGAAACATTAAGAAGACTAGTAGCTGGTATGGAGGATTAAGTCTGCTGCTTCCTGTACCTAATCTACAGGTTTTGACTCTGTCAAGTAACCTATTTTACACACACACACACACACACACACACACACACACACACACACACACACACACGCACACGCACACGCACACGCACACACACACGCACACACACACACACACACACACACACACACACACACCCAAGTACCTTCTCCCTAGCTCAAATGACAGGCAGAATATGCTACCTACTGCTGCATTCTAAAATAAGTTCCATTCGTGTTGTATGCATTCTAATGCTCCTGTTCCTGTTGCAAACAAAAAAAGCACACTTTTGGCAGAAATGTCCAAGTACCTTCTTTCTGCCCAGCAAAAGACAGAGGATACTTTACTGCTGCATTCTAAACAAGCAGCAAATAAATAAATTAATTAAAAAAACTGCACTTCTCCAAGTTGAGCTGCAGGAACTCTCTCATTGGTTCAGAGACAGGAGGACTGAAGATGATGTTGCTCACACCTTATAGTGAGAAACAAAGCAAATGTATAGCAAGGCATCACTCGACTTAGCAGCAGGTTAAGAGCATAGCAAAGTAGCAAATTAAATGTGTAGTGACATCGCTCAAACAAATCAGTTATAAAACAAGCAAATAACTATTTACATAGGTTGATAGCTGATCAATGCATCAAGGTTATACATATCAACAATTAATATTTTTTCAAGTATTTAAGGTTAAGCCAAGATTTATATGAATGCGTAATATTTAAAGTTCTCATCTTTATAGTATGCAAACAATTTTTTGCCATACTAATAAAGTCAACACTAGAGGAGATAACTTTACTGTTCCAATTTTTAGCAATTACTTTTCTGGCTATAGCAAGAATAGAACAAAGAATCAAAAAGGGGAGACGACTTCACATTCATATACCATATGCATTCAATCAACTATTATTTCAGAATCACATCTCCAGCCTTTAATTCTATTTGACTTATACATAATTGTAATTTTATTAGGAGTGATAAAAGCTCTGTGTAAGAATTTCCAAATGAAAATTTTCCAGTATAATGAAGATGTAGTTTTGTCTGTAGATTTTAATATTATTTCCATGTATTCTTTAGAAAACAATTCATTATTAATTTTTGAGGAGTAGTTCGAAAAGGAATTGTCTAAATATGTGAAATCTAATTTAAGAATTGTATAAATTTGTGACAAATATCATTTATTTTTCATTGCATTATTACTGATATTTATTAAGAGTTCCAATAATTTGGGAAACAATTTCTTATCTAGGTTAAGCATTTTATTAATTTCTGTGTTCACAAAGTCTCTAAATATTTGTAAAATTAACCAATGCCAATAAATTGAGTTACTTTGTTGTTTCAATACTATCATTTTGTTGAAGTTATGAGTTTCTAAGCAGATTTGTATATGCAATTGGAAATACAGAAAATATTAGGTCTTTAATACAATGGTCCGGATATGTGAACCTTTGGAAAGAAGAAATTAAGTTATTTAAATAGAGAATTTGAGAAGAGGATATAATTCCATTTATGCAAAAATCTTTTAATAACCAGATAAAACTATTAGGGACTATTTGTTTATGGCTGATTGTGATATATTTATTATTTACTAATAATATTTCTTGATGTATTTGTTTCCATTTTGAATCATAAGATGAATTTATCCACAATGCTATAACTTTTACAATTGTTGAAGTAGCATACAATTGATTATCAGGGAATCTTATTCCACCATTATCCCAATCTTTTCTGCACCAGTCAAAGAAAATGTTAATTAGGATGTCAAAAAAATTAAGTAGAATATTATTTATTTTCTTCATTATTTTTTTTTGGTGGAGATAGTACTAAAGATTTTAAGTCAAACAGTATTTTAGGGAGAATTACTATCTTAATAAGCATTAATTGTTCTTCCATGCTAAAGAAGAATTTGTTTCAATTTTTGACTAAATTTAACATTTTATTAAGAACTTGTTAGCATTTCTTTACTATTAAACATAATGGTTATACCAAGGTAGTTAATTTGATTGCTATTCCAATTGAAGTTAGAATATTTTTGTATGCTTTTTTTTTTTATTAATTAATAATGTACTTGTTTTATTATGATTAAATCTTAAGATTTCTTCAAACTGACTCACAGAGCTAATTATATGTTCTAATGAATTCTCTATATTTCCTATTGTTAGTAAAATATCATCAGCAAAGAGGTGAATCTTTAGTTCAAAATCTTCTTTTATTTTGATACCATTAATGTTTTTATTGGATCTAATAATATTAGCAAATGCAAAAAGTAAAGGTGATAATGGACAGCCTTGTTTTGTGCCTTTTTGTAATTTAAAGGGATTTGAAAGAAAAGAACATATTTTAACATAAGCACAAAGTTATTGTATAACTTAGAAATTAATGCAATTAGCACAGATGAGAAATTATACACTTTAAGTGTTTTAACCAGGTACGACCAATTAACTGAGTCAAAAGCCTTATCAAACTCAAGATTAATGATAGAAAGCTCTTTTTTATTTTCTCAGGCTATTAATGTATATATTCTTATTATATTATCCTGTACTTGTCTATTGATAATAAACATAGATTAATTATTGTTAATTAGTTTAGGTATAAGTAGATTAATTCTGTTAACTAAAATGGACATGAACATCTTATAGTCCACATTTAAAAGTGAAATGGGTCTGTATGAAGAACACTTTGTAGGATCCATCTCTTGTTTTAAAATAGGTGACACGAGGGAATATTTCATAATGGGGGACATCAAAAGTTATTTTTATTTCTCTATAGACCTTATCTAATATTTGAACTGCATCATTCAGTAGTATTTTATATAGTTCTGGTATAAGACCATCTAAGCCCGGCACCATATTATTTTTTAACATTTTTATTTGATCTTTTATTTCTGTTAACATGAATGGTCTATCGATTTTTGTATTTGTTCACTTGTTATTTTATTAGTTTCTCTTAGAAAAGTTTCAGCTATATTGTCATTACCTACGTTATTTGTATTATTATTTACATTTTCATAAAATATTTTAAAGCCCTCAAGAATACCTTTAGTATCTGTTCTTCTTTCTGTTTATTATTTATATGTGTTATAATTTCTTTGATATGATTTAGTTTATTCATTTTCTTTGATCTAAGAGCAAGTTTAAGTAAGTTTATAGGGTTTACTGAACATGCCTGAAGTTTACGTTTTATCAGATTTATTGAAACTTTATGATTTAGAATTTCAACACATTTGGCATTTAAGTTTGTAAGTTCAGACTAACTGATAATGTCATCTGGTCTGAAATTTAACTTTAGTGTGTCTATTTTGGTCAGTAGTGTATTCAATTCTTTGTCCCATTATCTTCTTTTACTAATATACCAGCTTGTAACTCTTCCATTTAAGTAAGCCTTTAGTGAATCCCACAGAACAATGTCAGATACTTCATTCATGTTTATTTCTAGGACATTTTTGATCTCTTTAGCATGCCAATCATTGAATCCTTTTATTTTAATAATGTACTCTGGTAATTTCCAGTGGTGTATTAAATTGTCAGTTTTTAAAATAATATTAAAGATTATAGCATTGTGGTCTGATAATGGACATGAAACTATTGAAACTTCTCTGATATGTGATAATAGATTGTTTGAGGCAAACATTTTATCAATATTTATTTGTGTTCCATATCTATATGAATAATGTGTAAATTAAATTAAAGTGAGTTTGTTTTCCTTAACTCATATATATCCCTTAAATTCATTAGATATACAAAATTTGTTACATGTTTGGCTGACAATGAGATTCTCAGCTTTCTATCTGCAGTGGAATCTTTGTCTGATTAAATACAATTAAAATCACCAGCCATTATGACTTCACCTTTCATGTAAAAGGCTATAGTGTCTAAGTTTTAGTAATTTTTTGCATCTTTAGCTCCAAACCACGGAATCCAGTAAGAGTTCACCAATGTATGTAGCTTTCTGTTTCACTCAATTATAACAGTGCTTAACATATCATTTTTATCAACATTGGTATCTTTTACTTTAAGCATTACTGTTGAGTTTTTCCATAAAATGCCTCTTTTTAGCTCAAAAGTCAGAACATGCTAAAACCAAATAACTCTTTAATGAAAGTTTATTTACATCTTTATTAAGTAAACTTGTTTCTTGTAGAAATACTATTTGAGCTTTATGTAATTGCAAGTATTTTAACAGACTCCCCCTCTTTACTGGATTATTCAATCCATTAATATTAATAGATATGCATTTAAAATCAGACATTTATTTAAGAGAGAGAGAGAAAACACAGATATAAGGAAATCACATTTATGTACAGAACTTATCATATGCATTATATATAATAATATGAAACCTTCAGCTATGGACAAAATAAATAATTACTTAATGAAATAACTCTAAAACATTCTACCATGGAATAACGGATTCCTAGTTTGTTGAAAAAGATGAACAAACTACTTCTTAAACTCGCCATTAGACTAACAATGCTTAGCTCATGCATCTGATTCATGTTCATGTGTCTCATATTTTAGTATGCATCATCTTAAAAAAGCCCGTCAGTGAGTTATTATGAATAAGAAATTTTAAAAAGGTGTTCAGAATCTTTATTATAAGTTGACCAAACTGAATATCTCTACAGTCATCTTTCCCTGTACCTCACATTATCTCCCTGGTCTACTATAAGGAGGACGTCAGTTGTTATTTTCATATTTATTAATTTATAGGTCAGATGATTCATATTTTTTCTATTTTATTTGCTATGTGTAAAGTTATTCATAGGATCATAACTTCATAAATCAGTACCAGGCTAACTGCCCTTGTTGGCCTTTCCAACCCCACCCAATTCTCCATTTGAGAATCAAACTCTGCACTTTGTGCCTTATAAAGTGAATACCTTAACCACTATGCTAACCTCCCACCCTTGTAGACATATTTATATTCTTTAACTATATACATATTTACTTATTTTAATTGTTTTCTATTTCTATTTGTATGCTATGTCTTATACTATCAGTACATTCATAGGTTTTATATTTAGCTATAATCCTGGCATAGAATATCATATAACATTTATATTTACCCTTATGTATTTGATACTCTTTAATCTAGTACTATTATTCGACTCAGTTCTATTTTTACTTAAATATTATGTCTAATAGTATTTGAACAAACATCTGAATAATCTTCCCTTTTAAGATTCAGACTTTCCATAATAAATTGTTCTGTGATATTAAGTCTTGTTATCATTAAAAAGTGATAATAACAGAGAAGAACAATCCCCTTTTTATCAGAAGTGTCTTTCTATAGGCTAGTATATCAATTATCCTTTTGGTATATTGCAAGCATTCAGAACTATTCAATAAATGGCAGTGGTTTAGAATGCAATTCACTGTATTTTGCTTATTATCTAACTTGTATTCATTGACATATTAGCATATAATTCAAAATATTATGATTATTTACTTTAAAAAGGAAGAAGTAACCCGGACAGTTCTTACAATTTTCAGAACTCCAGCAGTATCATAAAAGTGCTCATGACTCTAATTAAGGTGCTTCAAGCTGATCCTTATGATAAGGGCTTGCAAATGAACAGTTTATCAGCTGCAATTCACACAAAAACCTTCACAAGTGAATCCAAGCCACCTCTAAATTATACATCAATCCCTCAAACCTTTCCAAACCACTAAAACAACAAAAAACAATTCAAAGTATGTTAACCACTAAAAAGCTATTGTATTTAAAGAAATAACATTTAATGATTTAGTAAGCACTATTTGTATGAGATATTTAATACAAAGCAGACTGTCATTTTTTAAAGGAAACATAGCATATAAATATAAACTTGCATTAAAAGAATGAAGGTTATGTGTGATTCAGGTTTAACTTGTAAAAGTGTGAATGTTACGAAAATTATTTGCTAACATTCCAATAAATACTTTTATATGTGTAAGAAACTATATTTTTATATTTTGTTTTAAACATAGCATAACTTTCTTGGGCCTATTGCATGTCAAGTATACTATCAGTAGCAAGCATTCAGAACTATGTAATAACTGATAGTGGTTTAGAATGTAATTCACTGTCTTTTGCTTATTATCTAACTTTTATTTTTGACATCTTAGCATATGATTCAAAATATTATGATTATTTATTTTTAGACAGAATGAAGTAACTTGGCCAGTTCTTAGAATTTTTAGAACTCCTGCAGCATCATGAAGGTGCTTATGACTCTAATTTGTTTCAAGCTGGTTTTCATGATAAGGGTGTAAAAATGTCCATCAGCTACTATTTACACAAAAATGCCTACAAGTGAATCCAAGCCACCTCTACATCGCACATCAATCCCTCAAACCCCTCCAAAGCAAAAAACAACAAAAAACATTTCAAAGTATTTTAACCACTAAAAAGATATTCCCCAGGATTTAATAAAATCTGTGTAGGCTCTCTGTAGAGCCTACATGGAATGTACATATGTATATGGCCACAGTTCTGCCTTGGTAGCACAATGTGCATATTAATCATGGCATACTGCCGAGGGAGCGCGTAGTAACAGCAATATTGAATCTGTGTAGGCAGAAGTGTTGAGGCTGGTCAGATGTTATGTACATGGTGAAGCTCCCTATAATGTTCCGTGCTGCTGTTGAAATGTACTGTGAATTAATAGTTTGTGTTTTAAAGTTCTAAATTCTTTTTTTTTTTTTTTTTAATATCCTTTTGTGTGGTGTGGAGCTCAACAATGCCAAACCATGCTTACCCATACAGCTGACACCTGTCAGACATCTAAAAATAGAAACTAGATGTAATTAATTATTTATTACTGCTTATGTTTAGGCCCAAGCCCATTTGCATGGTGCACGGCAGTAGCTTAGTAGCATATGCAAAGGTATACTAGTTTGTATACTATCCAAGTAGCTAAATGGGTAGAGTGACAGCCTAAAGCTTTGTAGGTCCTTGGTTTGAGTCCCTAGCAGACATATCATTTGTTTAATGTAATTTAAATTTCTGAGTAATTTAAAAACATAACTTTTACATTTGGAAGCGCTGCGCAGTGCTAAGTACTGCTTAAATATGATTAATGGCTACTGTTTTTTGCTCATTGCTAAGCTTCGCTAAAACCTCAATTGTGCAAGTTTTCAAGATGCTCAACTCTGGTTAACTGGTTTGTGTGACACTACACATCGTGGCGCTTTTTGAATGTTGCTGAATGACATGTATGGGTGGGAAAATAGTTTATATTAAGGGCAATAGGCTGGAATTCTGCAACACTTGTTGGAGTCTTTCTAACTTTCAGTATGCCAGGTGGTGTTGGAGAGGGTACGCACTTTCGGGTGCAGAGATGGGGTATGCAGGAGTCCATGGTTTTTGTTGGGCTCCTGATATGCAATTATGAATGTAGGCTGTGCAAGGTGATTACCAGGGCTCAGAATGTAAGGCTGAGGCCTGGGATCAGTTGGTCAGGTACCTTATTACTGGTATCCCCCGTACTGGTGAGCAGTATCATCACCACTATGATGACCTGAAGTGTAGAAAGAGGGGAACTTTGGACAGCTGGGTCCAAGAGGTGAGGGCTGGGCATGGCCCAAACATATGTAAGTATGTCTTCCAGTATTTTACTAAAACGTAAGCTGAATCTGTGCAAAACTGGCATGTATAATGGTGTGCTTCTCTCCCAACAGTTGAGAGGTCTCATAACATTCCATGCCGGGTGCCTGGCCAGGTTGCGCTGTGAGTGTGGTAAGTACAGATATATTATCCTAACTGTAGTGCAATAAACAATAAAGAATAAAAAGTACTGCAATAAAGAATTAACAATACAAACTGCAGTGCAATAAATGGGCAATTAGAAATATAGTGCAATAAATGAACAATAACAACTGTATTGCAGTAAACACTAAACAATACCAATAACAGTAAGCAAAAAGGTGTACAGCAGGATTGTAGTGTCATAACATAATTCCACTAGAGCTCTATGCATTGTATGTTTATGGTGTGGCTGCTGCAGTCAAGTGTAAAACTGTAACAGCTGTAGAATGCAAAAGTAATGTCATGAAAAATGTATTGCTCAACTCATAGTATGGTTCAAGACTTTTCCAGGCTAATTTCAGTCACATAATGCTCTCTTTTCTTCCCACTCCAGGAAAAAAAGGTATATGGGGTGAGGTAGCCCACTTTATGAGCAGATATTATGTGTAGACTTCACAGATAATAAACACCAGTACCAATAAAGTGTTAAGCAGCATTGCAATTTCCTAAATAAATCTGTCTTAATATTTGCAGTAGGGCTATATTCATTGCATGTCTGTTCTAATGTCACTGCAGTCAAGTGTAAAACTGTAACAGCTGTAGAATGCAAAAGTAATGGCTTGAAAAATGTATTGCTCAACTCATAGTACAGTTCAAGGCTGTCTCCAGGCCAATTTCAGTCACATAATGCTCTCTTTTCCTCCCACTCCAGGAACAAAAGGTTAATGGGTGAGCTAGCCCACTTTATGGGCAAATATTGTGTGTAGACTTCACAGATAATAAACACCAGTACCTATAAAGTGTTAAGCAGAATTGGGTTTTCCTAATATAAATCTATCTTAATATTTGTAGTAGGGCTGTATTCATTGCATGTATGTTCTAAGTTGCTGCAGTCGATTGTTACATTATTTGAAAATGTCCCCTGCAGTCACAGCTTTTGGGTTCTACTCCCATGCCTGTCACCTAAGGCATGATGGCTGTCTAGTTTACTTAATGTACACAAACATAACTCTCAACTGTCATGATTTTTTGTAATGTAATTACAAATGCCTAATCTGTCTATTCAATGATTACCAGATAAATGATTACCTGGAATGCAGTATATTTTCAAATCCGTTTACAGAACACCTTGGTAGTTATGTAAGTCCACATTATGTGAAACGGTTTGGTGTAGTTGTGTACCTGCATTTGTTAATGCTTGGCCTATACTGGCTGTGCAGGTTGATTACCAGAGCTCAGAATGTAATGCTAATGCCTGGGATTGGTTGGTAGGGACTTTACCAGTGCTACTGGTATCCCCCGCACTGGTGGCTCATGCTAACAGCTTGAGAGGTATGTACATGCTACATCAGCTATAGATGAATTGTAGTCATTGTTCTCACAACTAACACTGCACACCTGTAGAAGTATGAAGTAGTACTCTCTGTAGTAATATTACCTGTGAGGTAACTAATGGTATGTTTTTCTATCTCTCCGTACCCCTTATCTTCTTTCATTTATTGTTGTTATTTATTATTATGAGATATATTAACATATTTTGTTAAACTAACTGTTTTGTTGGCCTTATGGTTTAATTCATACTAGCTTGCTGTTAACATACTTTCTGTTACGTTACTTAATGTTGTGTTACACATAATATACCTTAATATGTAGTTGGATTAATAAATATTATTTTCCATTCTGTTAATGCTAACATTGCTTTGGTTAGTACTAACCTTAACTTATTGTTAGAACTACTTTACTACAGTGCATCAAGGTCAGCTGGTTCCTCGTGATCTGCCTACCTTGCCTCCTCTGGCTGTGGCACCTTGTCCCAGCATGTCTGGAACCCAGCCTGGTGGTTCCTCCTCAGCTGCTCTTGTACTATCTGCAGCATCAGGTAGTACTGCCCCATGGGACAGGGGCGGGTCCTCCTCTGGGAGTGGTGGTGGAGGGGGAATTGTCACCCATGATGGACTGCCAGGTTTAGTGTGTGGGATCATCTACCATGGGTTTGGATGACACCTGTGTTAGATGGAGAGCATGCTGGCATGCTGGCCACTCTGATGGGGCAGACTCACCCCAGAGCCCAGCCTCCACCACTGCCACCCTTGGGGCAGTGATGGACCAGTGCCGACAATCCCATGGCTGGGGATGTGAGCCATGCTGCCACCTTGTGGAGGCACATTGGACTGAGATTCCACAACACCCTCCTCATCCAAGGTGTTCCCCCCTCTTGTGTCACACACCATCCCTGTCTGCTGTTTTGTCTATCTGCAAAAGCTTCCTCACCTACCCAACTTACGTCCCTCACATGTACGTAAGTCCCTTCCCCAACATTCCACTCTCACCTTAAAAGAAAAAGAAAAATGGGCACCTGTCCCAAAAAAAAATGTGTCCCATACATAGCTCTCCATTTTGCACATGTCCACTGGTCACACATAATTTGGTCCAATTGCTTAACAATGCAATTATGTTGTCCTCACCCCTCTCTCTGGGGATGAGAGTCCAGAGTCATCTACAAATTCTGTCAAAGTGCACAGTTGTTGCTATACAATAAATGAATAGCTATGGTTCTTTCCTACACCTTTCCTGCACATGCCTACCTGTCTTTCAGTATGTTTTCCCCCCTGTTTGCACCCCATTTCACCACTTTCCTATCTCCCCATTTTTCTTTTCATTATATATTTTTAGTGCAAAGCTGCATGATGCGGCTCATCACACAGCTTCGCTAAGCTCAGCTAAATGGAGCTATATTGATATATGTGTTTTAAATGATAACAAACAGATACAAAATAAGCACCTGTCCCCTATGTCAAACCCAAGACCATCACACTAAACCTGTCATGCCACACAGCTGTTAATTAAAACAGGTGGTTTAAGCAAACCATAGTAATTGCAAGTTACACTCATTAAGCATGTTTAAGCAGAGCTGCACATAGTGCTGCATTGCACGAACTTGCTTAAAGAGTAATGGAAAAATTGGGAGTGTACCATGGAGTCTGGTGCAAGAGTATACCACTAGAAAGCCAATACACAGAATAATGAATGCAAGTGAGGTCTCTAATAGCAGGTAAATGTCCACTTTTATCAGCAACATTTACAAATACACCTGCTAAGGCATTACTGGCAAAATACATGTTCAACTGGGACTGTGGTGCAGAAATACATCCATATAAAGCCATGCACATAACAATGGCCATAAAAAAGTATGTCACAGCCTATATGTTTGTACTTATATCTTGCAAATACACCTACTGTAACAGTGACTCAGTAGCTCAGTCTGTTAAATGCCTTGCAAACAGTACATTTTGCCACACACAAGCCTGGGTTCAAATCCAGTGGTGTGTAGCATTTAAATTACATTATTGTGAAGCCAGCAATTAATGACTGAGTCATGCACTCTTTTTCCACACAATACATTTCAAATGAAATGTCTGCTCTTCACTGATGGAAGTCACAGGCCTGCAGATTGCAGCACACTTCACATATCCCTATAGCAAAACTATAAGTGCATAAAGTGTCATGTCATGCATTAATAGGTTTCACAGAGGATTTTAACTCAGGTAATGCAAATGAGGCCCACTAATATCAGAGTTCAGTACACAATCCTTTCAAACTCACAGTCCAGATTAGCACAGCTGCACAACTAACATACACATATGAAGCCCCTGCTTGTAACAAGGACTGCCAGCATACATGTTCTAAATGAGTACCAGACTGTAAGACATGGCCTGACAGTTGCCCAAATGGTGGACAGTAATGTTATATTTATCCCCTGTGTTGCTCAAGGACACAAAAAACATGTTACCCAGTACTCTGTTAATGATACCATTGCCTACCTTAAATTAAACACATGCCTTAATTGGAGTGGAATGTGTACCCTCACTCTGGCTCTGCCTCTACAACAAGGCTGACACACCTCCCACAGTTACTCCTACAACCTGTTGTCCTCCAAAGTGTTCACACTCTCTGTCTATGCCTATTACCTGCAGCAGCAGCTGCAGCCTGTAGCACACACATCTCTATGTAAAAGTAGCTGCTACAGACCTACCCTCTGTGATGACATAGTCTTCTCACCCAGTAATGTCTAGCACAACATATTAGAAAGGGCTTCTAATATACATGAAGGTCTTATATCTTGTACAGTGGTTGCATATCATTGGCTGGCTGCAATTAGTATTTCAGAATCACAGATTGGTTAAGAGGCAATCACCTGCTAATGAGAAATATGTTAAAAGGCAAAATTTCTGGCTATGTGGAACCATTCTCTATGCACACAGAACACGCATTTGCAAAAACTTAGATATCACCATATATCAACAGAGGAGTTTTGCACTCCATCAGGTATGTAGCCTTTTTGTTTACAACAGGATGCAAATGTGTGAATATACTTATGGGGAATATGGATTACAGTATTAAGTCTTTCTTAGAACTGTGATAATGACATATAATTAATCTCCAGATTTGTAGTACAATATGTCAAGGGTGGAATGTTTTTGTAAATGTGGCACACTGGTCTCGTGGGACTGTCCCTCGTGGTTGTAATAGCACACTGCTTTTTGTTTGGCACTGCTGTTTTGACATATTATCAAGCAGTTTGCCCCTAGGGGAATACACTACAATAGACTCCAGTGTTGGCTGTATGATCATACAGCAGTATCTGTCATGGCACACACAGGACTAACTGACTATTGTTAGTATCTTAGTTGTATTATACTCTTAGAATGTCTGCACACTGTGGAATATGACATGTGTGATCAAGCAGTGGATACTGCCAGCCATTCTGTTCTTGCTGTATCTCTACATAGTGTACTTCCACATATGTGTTACCATTCTGTTATCTTTCAGGAAACATGTACCCAAGACGCCGTGCACCTTTCTCAGATGCAGAGAATGATATTATACTTGAAGGCCTCTGGAAACACCATGAACTCTTACTGTCCAGGGGTAGGCAAAACAGGGAACAGTGGGCAGCATTGTGGGCTGACCTTGTCCATGACATGAATGCCACAGGTCATCAGAGAAGGACATATGAGCAGGTTCGACACTGCTCAATGGACATTATCAATGCTGCATGCAGAAGAGCAGCAGATGTAGCCAGGGATCATGGCATCACCAGTGGATGACCTGCAGTGGAACAACCACTCTCAGCCACTGAGGAATTCCTGGTCAACCTAGGCACACACGACAGCTCCCAGGCATCCATAACAATGTACATTGTGGATGTGGGTGCCACAGTTTCTATGGTAGTGGAGCATGCAGGTAAGATTAGTTTGATCACTATTGCAATACTGTAGCATTCAATGTGTCAAGGTATACATACTGTTATATGGGGGTCAGGTCTGTGTTCTTTGGGGGGGGAGTTAACTGCAGTTTGACTTTCATGCACAGATGTTGACCGATATAACAATTAACACAGTAGATACTGTAAATGTGAGCTATATGTATGTATTAACTTGTGGTGCAACATGCAGTGGTACTGACATTACCTCTCCCTCAGCTTTTCACATGTCTGTCAGGTATTAGACAAGGCTGTGGCCCTGCTCCTGGTAAGATTAACACTGTTTTGTTATAGATGTACTTTTACAGCAATGTAATCCCTAAAGGGTCATCCCAGGCCTGCTGCCTGGATTGGTGTACTTTCAGCATGATTGCCAACTGCACAGATATTTTCTGATTGTACATGTTAGAGTCATACATAGGTGTGACCACACTTATAGATGTGACAGTATTGTCAGGACATTGCAGATTGTCATATGTGTCAACTGTGCAGATTCTTTACAAATGTCAACAGTGTATCTCATTGTTGTTGATGAGATTGCTGTGTAAAGAGCTTTTATTTACAAGTAACTACAGCTGTTTGTGGAAAAGTAATGTCTTCTTTTCCTAATATATGTGGTTGGGGTTTCAAAGGGTCTGTAATAGTGCCAACAGTGTATAGAGCTGTAAATATATATATTGCAACATAGTACTGCAGAGCATAATAATGCAGGTATTAATGTACTGCTTTTTCCATTCTTATCACATGTGACTGGGGCGGGGGTCAGTCTCTTTCCCCTACACAACCTGAGGTCAGTGTGTCTTCAGACTCTGATGATGATGGTGGTCACAGTGAAGCACAGGTGGGGATTTCAGGGGCTGAATTTGTCCCAGAGGTTGACATCACTCTTCTGCTCTCATTGTCACTGCACACAGTCAGTATGCCTACACATACTCAGTCCCTGTAAGCCACAGATATTGGACAGTCAGAGGGTGGGGATATTGAACAGGAAAGTGTGGCAACTATGGCTCCACGGAGTGTAGATACTGGCCATAGCCAGAGAGCTGGCCAGGTTCCACACAGGCGGATTGATAGGGGTGCTTGTAGGAGGCCTGATGTCCTTCCACCACCTGTTGCATGTGTCACCTCATGGTTTGGGCCATCATGGAGGCACAGGCATGTTCTGAAAAGAACTCCAGGTGTATGTTCAAGGTTATGGATGCAGCACAGTCTGACATCTGTGACTGTCTCCACTGCGTTGGTTTCACCCTGGATTGGTTCACTGATGCAGTGAAAGAAGGTGGGCTGAGACAATGTCTGTCTTGGAATGCACAGTGTCTGTGCTGGAATGTGTGGTTGGAGTTGAGCAACAGCCTTGTGGATGTAGGTCAGCAACCTTATCTGCTGAGAGTCCATGTGGCTTTGCACAATCACGCTCCCATTGTGGCAGTGCATCCAGCAATACAGAGGGGAGTGTACTGTCCACACCAAGATGTGGCAGGCCATTGGCTTATGGTCCTGGGGATTCCCATGAAAGACACAGTCCCAGGAGACAGCAGTCACTGTCAGGTGCTAGCACCACTTCTGACCTTGGGCAAGGAGGTGCCAGTGTAACTCCTGGCACAGCCAGTTCCCGTGTTTGGGTCTGGAGACGGTGAACTGTCAGCTGTACCATGCATGGTTCAAAGCTGTCCAACATACACACATGTAGGACTAGCACTGAGCTTGACTTTGTACATGCACACACTCACACACCACTGTCAAATGCAGGTCACCTACAGACATACACAACACATTTCCATGGTCCATCTTGCCTGCTTCCCTTCCTGACTCACACACATGCTGTCAACCTTTTGGGTCAACCTAGGGGATTACCAGCATACCCAATTTGTCTTAATAAATTAAGTAAGGATTTGGTTAATTTAGAACAATATATCAAATCTAAGAAGATGAGAAAATTCCACAGGGACTCAACAAATTATGAAAAGGGAACTCGATTTAATAGTAACATTTACAGGTGAGGTTCAGTGACACGGGTACCAAAGGGGGCAAACGTAAGAGACCCAGATCAATCTTGAAAAGAGTCACACAGTCCAGCTCCAGTTATGAAACTTCTGCTGATGATTCATCATCTGCAACAGACCCCGACACACAGCACACTGTTGATTCCCCAACAGCCAAAATAAACAACCCTTTAGACAATGGCAGGTCGGGGGGGGGGTAGGAAACATACAAAGAATAAAAAATATTCATGGCCTACTAGAACTGATGACACGAACATAACTGATCAGAACAATGTACTTAACATTTCTAATGTTGTGTTAACTGACATACAAATAAAAGTGCTAAACAAGGGACTCAATTTTATTCCTGTTTTTTTGTGTCAGAAGACAAGCTAGCTCAAGATGCTATTGATTATTGTAGATTATTAAATCTCAGAATATTTTTCAAGGACTCTGATAATGCTGTATGTAATAACAGATTTCAATATCATAGGTCTAAATTTACATCCCCCATGCACCCCATGTTTTGATGTTTCAGACCTCTGTACTGAAGAATTACCACTACAATTTCAGGGAACATATATGTAAAACCAACAATTTCTCCAAGATGGAAACATTAGCTTTACAGCAATTGATGGATAACAGGGACATGGTTATTTTACCTGCAGACAAGGTGGGTCATGAACTGGACACAGTATAATGAGGAAGCTTTGAGACAATTAGGGGATGGACATTACTATACCTGTATGCCTTTAGATCCTACTTTCAGGTTCAGGAAGGAAATTGATCAATTTTTGAGGTCAGCTAGAGAAGAAGGGATCATTTCCGACCAGGATCAATACCTTTTAACTGTTACGGATCCTACTAACCAGTACATATATTTTCTTCCAAAAATACATAAGGACCTGAATCATCTACCAGGTAGACCTATTGTCTCAGGTAGGAGCTCGCTGACAGAACTCCTATCACAATTCCTCACTAGACATTTGCAACCCTTACTTAAGTAGGTTAGATCCAGATTGCAAGACACCACAGAGTTTCTCTAAATCATTGCGAACACCCAATTAGAATCTGGGTGGTTACTCTGCACTCTGGATGTCTCCGCTTTATATACCAATTGGATTGGATACCCTGGAGTATTGGTTGCGGAGGTTGGAACTTTATTCTCCATGTTTCAATACACTTTTTATTGGGCCTGCCAAACATGTACTGACTAAGAATGTCTTTTACTATCAAGACAAATGCTATTGGCAAACTAAAAGGAACAGCCATGGGGGCATCATTTGCCCTGATTTATGTGGATTTGTTCATGGCTTATATAGAAGAGTTCTTGATTTATGATAGTAGTCACAACATATACCTGGATGAAACTGACATCTGGAGACAATTTTTGGATGATTGCTGGATGGTGTGGAGATTGGATGTTATATACCTCAGGGAATTTGTAGAGTACTTGAATGATAATAAATGGGGTATTAATTTTACAGGTAATTATCATTCCCAGAGTATTATATTTTTGGATGTATTGATCACGAGGAATGAGGACCATACCCTAGTGACACAGGTATATCGTAAGTACCCTCAGTACATCTCCCTTCTCCATGCCTCCAGCTATCATCCACCCCATGTCTGCAGGAATATACCCAAGTCCCATTTTCTTAGAATAAAACGTATTTGTTCAGAGGATAACACTTATGAACTTCATAAGCATGACCTTATATCTAGATTTAGGGCCAGGGGTTATGCTATGGGGATGTTTTGACTGCTAGCAATTCTGTCTCCACTATGGATAGGTGGGAGACTTTACAATATAAACCAAAATCTGTGAATAACCAGGCAGGTACCTGCTTAGTGATCACTTATGGCAGAAATACAGATTGCTTGCTTAATAGCATGCAGAGACATTGGAATATATTACAGGCAGATGAATATCTTTCTACGATTTTGGATGAAAGGTGTTTCTTTTCATTTCATAGGGAGAAGAATATTGGTTCCAAGCTAAGTCATTATAAACACATTCTCAGAGGCCCCAATAATCTTAGTCAGAGAACATTGACTTGGGATCTTCTAGTAGGTTGTGTTCCTTGTGGGCATTGTGCTCACTGTAAGAATGTTAGCAAAACAAAGGATTTCACCAATCATAATATAAGCAAGGTTTTTGATACCCACTTTTTTGCTACCTTTGTGTCTGACTGGCTGGTTTACTTAGCCACCTGTACTTGCTCTGCATTCTATGTTGGCGAGACATCGAGGCCTTTAAGGATCTGTATCTCTGAACATCTAAGTGAAATCAGGAATAAAAAACCTACCAATGCATTATTTAAACATACATATAAACATCCCAGTGCTTCTTTTAAATTCACAGTCATAGATAAAATCTTGGGCAATAGGGCCAATAAAGTGGGTTGGCATAGCCTTTTAAATGTGAAGGAAAAGAAATGGATAGTCAAATTAGGTGCATTATTTTCACCTGGGTTAAATGAAAATTTGTGAGGAACCAATGGTTGTTGCACATCCATTTATATGAATGGTATTTAAATGCTTTCTAAATCATTCATTTTTTACACTGATGAAGGCTAAGTAACAGTGTTAACCGAAACCGGTTTGTTGTTTTTGACTTCCTATGTTTTCATAGGAGTTTAATAAATTCACAGTTTGCCATTGTCTGCTGGCTTTGCTTTTTTTGAATTATGCTTTTGGTGTTTTGAAGCCTTGCAGTTGCCGTACATGCAAGAAGCATCTTCACTTTGGGCACCTGCACCCCCACACAATACCCTGTGCAAGTGATGATACCTGTGTCACATCCCTATCATCCTCGTCATTGTTGCGGGGAAATTAAGCTATGTGTCTGATGCACAGGGTGACTATAAAAATTAACATGTACTTGTGTACTGCATTGTTATTTTGCTGAGCCCCTTGTAGTGGTTACTGACAGATACTGAATGCTGATAGTTGTAACGAGTAAGCCACATAAGTTTGTGTACCTTATGTTGCATGATGTTGTAATGGCTGTATACTTACACAATGAAAGGTATGTCATGGACCTGTTTCTGTTTCTGTTTCAGGATTCTGTTGGGGGCACCTATGGATACACAGTGGCAATAAAGCCATAGACATCACAGCACAGGACAGAATGTCAGCACAGAAGAAATATGTTTTCAGCAAGGTGTAGCACTATAGGTGCATGGCTCCATAGGTTCATATGTGTATAACAGGCTAACAAGGACAATGGTATCATTCATCATACTCATGCATCCCTAATCTGTGAAAAGCTCTGATACCCTTGATAAGTGTTACTAGGAATTTGGGAGCTAACACATCTACAAGTTGTGGAGCTGGAGATGACCCAGCTACAAATTTCCTGTGTCCAGTACAAACATTTGTCCAACAACAGCTATGATTGTCTTGTTCTGCATCCCACTGTGCAACCTGAACATGATGTGTATCACAGCAGATGTGTGCTTCACATGCATGGGGGACCTGTTACATACAGGGTGTACTGTCTGTGTTACATACCTGTCTCTCCAGCATGTACTATTTATACCACTGTGATGATGTATGTGTGCAGAACAGCTAAGACATGTGTTAGTAATAATTCCTAATAATCTTCTCTATATCATTCAACCTATTGTTGTAATTTAACACATACCGAGTTTTTTTATCAGATCTATCCATACCCCTTGAATATGAAAGATCTGAACAGTCCATCCTTGTCATAAAATAAGGAGCTGTTCTATTAGATCTTTGACTTATGACTTCATTAATTAACTCATTCACCGTATCTAATGAATATCCCCTTTCAATAAATTCCATTTCCATCTCTTTCTTCTGTTCTAAGTTCGTATCATCATTAGTATTCAATCTACTTACCCAACAAAACTGACTTTTCACTATGCCCCTGAAGATATGTGGGGCATGCATACTGGTCTAATGTGTATATTTATTAGCATGGGCAGCTTTCTTAAGTACGCTCATCTTGATAGTATCATCCTTCTTTTCTAGTTTTATATCTAGATATGTTATCATCTCTGGAGAGCACTCCATCTTAAAAGTAAGGCAATTAGTGCTATTCTCAAGGTGGACTATAAAATCTTTCAAACTAACTTCATCACCTTCCCATAACAGGAAGTAGTTATCCACAAACCTTTTATAAAATAAAATTCTAGGGTCAATGTAACCATTACCCTTAAAAATGTATTTCATTTCCCATTGATTCAATACCAGATTAGCATAAGTATTCGCCATGGGGGTATCCATAGCTACCCCTGATATCTAAAGATATAGTTCCCCATTAAACAAAAAAATATTGTTTGTTAAGATTATATCAATAATCTGGCAAATATTTTCAATCTGGCTATGACTCATATCAGTACCCATATTCAAAAATTCACGTATTTCTTCCACTCCATATATATTGGGAATTACTGTAAATAAAGAATTAATATCTAGACATACAAATAAAAAGCCAGTCTTGTTGTAATCTTTACACCGTCTGGATAACTGAATCAAAAAATCAGCAGATTCTTTAATATAACTCCTACACCCTGGTAAGTATTTACTCAAAACATCCTGTACGTAAACTGAAAGGGGTTCAGTTATCCAACCACTCCCTGATACAATAGGGGGGGGTTGGATAAGGACTTGTGTGCTTTCAGAAGTCCATAAATAAAGGGTATAACTGGACAAGGCACGGTGAAAAAATTAAACCATTGCAGAGGTATGATATTTTGAAACTGTATTTCAAATAGGGCTATGTTTATATCAGAAACCCGTCTCTTCACTTGATTAAAATCAGTCTTAACAAAGATCTTATCATCTTGCAAAAATTCAGACATACATCGCATATAGTCATTTCTGTTAAATAAAACAATAGCCCCTCCCTTGTCAGCTTGTTTCACAATTAAATTCTGTTCACATTCCAATTTTCTAAGTGCTGCACATTCATTAAAAAACAAATTATAAAATATACGTGGTTTAACATCATTGTAAAGTGCCCTAATTTCTTTCTCAAATCATGAAATGCTGATACAATCGGCATACTATAAGGAATAAATGTTCTTGACCTTTTACACACTTTATTATAGTCTGTATTAGAGTCTTTAAACATAGTCTTTAAATTTCTAGTGAAGAGCTCAAGATCAGTAAGCACATCTGATACCCTGCTGCCCCCACTAGGTATAAATTGCAGACCTTTTCCAAATAAATTCAAATCTTCTGTTGTTAAAGCAACATTAGACAAGTTTTCAATATTCTTTATGTCTTTCTGTAGACTACTTACTTGGGGTGCATAGCTTTGTTCCGACCTTGTGAGCTAGAATTCTTTTGCTTCAAAGATTGTGACCTCGAGGTTTTCCTGCCCCTCAATTCGGATCTGGTTTTCATTTCCACCTTCTCCAGTAACTTCACAACCACTCCCTTAAAGAACTTGGAAAAATCCGCCTTCATAGCCGTAGCATTCTTCAAAGCACTTCCTCCCTCATGGTGTGCACCTTACGTCATAGACAGCTCTACCCTTTCTGCTCTTTGAGAAGGAACCAATTGGCTGGAACTAGCTGCATTGTCACCAATCAACTCAGTCCATTCAGACACCATCGATGATGAATTTACATGGATACTTGAATGAAAAGCTGAGATGCCCCTAGGTTTGAATGGGACTACAAGCTTGAAACCTGTCTTGCATAAGAGGCAAATGGGCTTGCACTAGTAATTTTATTATTATTAATAGTATTATTAATGACTTAATGAAATCCTTATGTTGATTGGTTGGCTGTGTCAGATGTCATATATTTAAATGGTTTTAATTCATTATTGGTTATGCACTGATGAAGGGGAAACCCAAAATCTTTGTAGTCTTGTTTGGTTTTATGATTAAATTGTGAACGTTTCTGCTGTTCATTTTTTTGTTTTATTTACATTTATACTGAACACAGTTTGCTGCAGTATTCTTCTTTTTATTAAGATGTGTTAGCCCTGTCGTGGATACACAGAAGGTACACAGTGGGATCTGACACCTCCCTGTATGGCAGCCATACACATCCCCTCCAAAACATTTAGGAGACAGACTACCCATGTACGGTCTTGACACAAATTCCGTAGGACATGTTATCTACAATGTGTATTGCTGTACCATGGAACCTGTGTGGCTGCTACAGTTGTAAGATATGCCTGTGTAATGACATAGCAAGGGTGCCATTGTACACAATGATAGGTGTGATGCGTGCCACATTCAGTATATCAATGACAGTCTGGGATTTACATCACATACCTTTCTTTTTAGGTTGTACAACATTGAATGCATCCCCACATCTTACAGACAAGTGAAAGTCAAAGGCCACATTTCTCTCTGTGTCCATAAGTCAATAAGTAATGGCTCAACTGTGTATGGTATGTGGAAACAACTATATTTCCAAGGGGTGGATGACTTTCCAAAGGATAGTATTGTGCAGTCGTTGGCATTTAGTATTTGTCAGTGGCTCAGACAACAACTGAATGTGTGTCTCAGGCCATTCTGGATAACTGCTGATTCTGTGTGGGATTCAGTGGCAATTCCTGATATGCAATCATCTGCTAATGTAGTCATTGACAGTGGCTGTCACTGTAGAGAAGGAATGGCTAGAAGGGGTACACCATTAATGATGTATGGGGAAATCCACTGGTGACTGGCATCATTCCAGCATAGGTCTCCCAATGCTATCTTCTCAGATTATGACTGTCAGACACTTGCTGATGTAACACTCTGTAGATAACCTACACAGTTTCCAGCAAGGCCTGCTGGCCTAATATTGTCAAACACCTTGTCAGGCCATGGTAGGTTGAGTGAGTAATATTCCGTCATCCATTGCATAGTATAACACTCAATGGAGTCCACCAGTTAGAGTCACTAGGCATGATTTGGTCTTGAGCATTATAAACAGTGTTTGGTCCAGTGTCAGTAGGTGTACTACAGTTTTACTGCTCGTATCCATGCTAACTCCTTTCATGGCATTTTTTGTCACATGATTCAGAGATCTGGGGACACTGCTTGGCACTATATGCTAGTTGTCCTTTGTGCAACTAAGTATTGCAGTTACTTCGAGCATGTTCCAAGAAGACAGTCATCCAAGGTGTTTGTACAGAGTGCAGACAAACACTTTAGGGAAGTATAATCTGTATACCCTGTGAAGGTAAGGTGGGGGGTTTACACAGGTATTCTGCAGTTGGACCCTACCCAAGTGTTGTGCACTGGAAGGACACTATTGCCTTGTGAAGACTGTGTTAAGCATGGGAGTCCATGGAATTTACAAAACAAATCTAACTCCAAAGAATGTCAGAACTTTTATTGTAACAAAGCTTTTGGATAAAATCCTTCATCAGTGTTAATACATTTCAAAACCAGTTGTACCAAATTTATATTCAGTTTAAAAGAACATGTGAACACAGCCAGCCAATAAAACCATAAAATCAATCAACTCAATGTAAAAACATTTTCCTCTTAAAGAATCCTTTCCTTTACAAGAATTATAAAATCCAATGAAGCTTAATTTCTTTCTTAACTAAAATTGGTTTTATACTAACCATATTATTGAGTCCTGGTTGCGAGTCTGCTCTTAATCTAACTATCCAAGCATACTCTTTATTTTCCAGCACATTATTTAAATCACCAGCCCTTATCTGTTTTTGTACTGTTTCCATCACTCTAAACTTAAAGCCATGTTCATATCCATTTTTTATGGTGTGTTTACTCAATACATTTATACCAATTTGTCTACGCATGTCGGATTTATGCTCTGTTATGCATTCTTACAGTTTTCTAATGCTCTTACCCACATAAAATGATGAACACCGTGTGCAAATTGCTAAATAAATTATGTAGGTCGTGTGACGACTGCCCTGGCCCAGCAATCAAGGAGCCTCAATCCTCACCACTAACACCTTGCTCTCCAGGTCCCCAATAAGACTCCCCACTGGCACAGCTATAGGGTCCAGATCTCTGCCTAGCTGGAAAGCTAACCTCCAGCACCCTCTCAGTTCAACCAGTACTTCATGTCCCTGCCCAGGTAGCTGACACACACCCACACTTTTGAGATAAGTATTTCTTCAACTTCACCTTTCAACTGGGAAAGGCTGACACATATTCTCCAGCTGTGCCCCTTTACCCAGACTATACGGTAATAATTTCTGCCACTACCAGCTAATAATTATCAGCTACCCAAAGGCCATTGAAAGGGTGTCCAATTATTACTGTGCAATATTTTTATCCAATTGGTAATGTGACTATTTAGTCTAAGGCTTATTAGAGTGGCCTATTACAATAACCTCTATAAATATGCAATGCACTCTAGAGCCTACTATCTCTACACAAACCAGCCACAGGTAAAGGTCTTAAAATATTTAATTATAAATAATTAAAAACACAAGACAATACTACTACACCACAGAGATATCTAAGAGTTCAGAGATCACACAGAAACTTAGAACAATACAGTAGGACAGGTCTGATGTCAAAGAAAAATACTTAATCTAACTTTCTAATCTTTAGCTATTCTTAAGAGAAAACACAGTGCTATAATCCTACTTACATACATAAAGAGCATAAGCAGTGCTGGGGTTGATGGTCCAAGACAAAATGCTTTCAGTCTCTCACTGAACAATATTTTTTAAAACACTAACAAACAGCTCTGCTAAGGCCCCCCAAATTACATAATTTTGATACAAGTTTTCCCAATATTCACATTACATAATTTTGACACTTAGTCTGGAGTTTCCAGGCAAACAAACTGCCTTATTTAGCAAGCTAACACCTGATCAGAAAACTACAACAATAAAAGACATTTCACCCATATACTCTAACAATTATTCCTTAAGTTAAGGCAATAGAAAGAATGTGTTCAGCCATCCGCTTTGGCACCACTTTTTAGATAATTGTAACTTCAAAGAACATTTGAAATGCTTGGCTTGATTTTCCTTGCAGCAGATGGCAATGTTGCAACAATCTTGAAGTTTACGTTTTACAGTGTTTTCTTTCATTTAAGAATACAAGCCTGTATTTTACATTTATTTATACAAATGATAGAATTATGTATCAAATTCTATTTGACTAGGCTGGCAGCCTTCGCCCATCTTTTCCCAATCTTCACAGGTTGTATTACAGGTAGCTGCACATCTAAAAGTGTAGCTTTCTCCTGTGACTGGATGTACAAATATATTATCTTTCTTACAGATATCTGTACAACAGTTATAATTCAAACATGGATGTGTTCCCTCCTTATGAATATTCTGTTGTACATTATGAGTATAAAAATCTTTATAACATAACTTTCATTTTTATGTTCTCAGAATTTCTGTATGCAAAACTGGGTCTATCGTCCAGTAGTGATCGTAATTCTGGCATAGCTTTCAAGATACCCCAGTTTTTTTCTATAATTTTCTTAACCTCTGTTGTTCTTACATTATATGTGGTCAAGTATCTAAGTTTATCAATTTTAATATTGGTAACTACCGAATTATGCTGTTCATTACTAAAAATTGGTTTATTCATATATTTTCTTGTACTCAATATTTCATCCATTTGTTGTTTCACTATACATTCAGCATAGCCCCTATCTAAAATTCTTTGGCCATTTCTTCTACCTGGTATTTATATTTTCCATCATCTGAATCCAACCTATTCAGCCTTGCCATTTGTGCTCTTACTATTCCTTTAAAGACATGTGGTGGGTGCATACTCTTCTTGCGAACATAACAATTCACCTGTACATCTTTCTTATATACACTAGTTTCATTTACCTTCTTTCTTTTCCAATAGTATATCTAAAAAGGATATTTGTGTGGCAGAACATACTGTTTTAAATCTAAAAAAAGATGTAGCACTCTCCAGATACTTGACAAATTCCTTCAATGACCCTTCAGTACCATTCCATATCAAAAAACAATCATCAACAAATCTTCCATAGTATAAACCATATCTTTCATGACATTTTGTCGACCAAATATAGCATTTTTCTCCCACTGATGTAATACCAAGTTGGCATAAGTGTTAGCCATGGGCATACATATGGCTACACCTGCCAGTTGTAAATAGGGTTGTTTATTGAACAAAAATATATTCTTAGTCAATACTATATCCAACAAATGACAAATATTTTCTATTTCTCCTGCTAACATATCTGTCTCCTCATTAAGAAACATACAAATGGCATGTATACCATAATCATTTAGTATTATAGTAAATAAAGAATTTACGTCAAGTGTTACAAAAAGAAAATCATTATGTTCACTATGCACATACCACTCTCTTAACTGACACAGCAAATTGTTAGTGTCCCTTATATAGCTCTGACATTGTGGTAAAAACTTACTTAAAACTGTTTGAAGATACATTGATACTGGCTCAGTAATCCATCCACTTCTTGAGACTATTGGTCTCATTGGAGGTTGGGTTAATGATTTGTGAAGTTTAGGGATCCCATGAATTATGGGAATTTTAGGACAAGGAGTGGCGAAAAAATTAAACATCTCTATTGTCAAATTGTTATTAAATTGCATATCATATATTAACATATTATATTCACTAATACATCTCTTTACTTCCATAAAATTTATCTTTTTAAAAGTATTTTCATCATTCAAAAAAGTATGCATTGCAGTCATGTAATCATTTCTGTTCATTATTACTGTTGTCCCACCTTTGTCTGCTTGCTTGATAATTATATCAGTGTTCATTTGCAATTGCTTCAAACCCTCGTATTCATTAAATGTTAAATTAAATGTTAAATTATAATATTTATTCTTAACCTTTCTTGCATATAATTCTCTCAGCTCCTTTTCACATATGTCATTAAATGCTGTCACAACTGGAAAGCTTGTTTGCATGAATAAACTTTTTTCTTACAAATATGCATATCAGCATATTGTTCAGTTTTAAAAATAAGCTTAAGATTTAAGTTCCTAACAAAGATTTTTAAGTCTGTTATCGCATTTACAACATCATCTAATGAGCTGGGTATGAATTTCAGTCCTTTCTCTATTAAAGTCTCTTGTGCTGCTGACAATTTATAATTAGATAGGTTTACAATACCTGTTGAGTTGTTTATTAATGCTGTGCATTTTTGTTTTGTGAAAAGGGGCTGCTGTTCTTGTGTTTCATAGTGTTTGTGTTGCTTGGATTGCCATTTGATTATCAGTGTAAAGACCGGCTCCTTGAATTTCTTTGTTGTTGAGGTATTATCTTTTCCGCTACTTCTAACTGAAAAGGGGCCTTTGAGAAGTCCATATTTGAACTATCAGCTTTTCTCGTTGTTTCTTTATGTTGGAAGACATTCGGAAGCATGCGATAAGTCACCTGCTGTCTTTTGAGCATTTTGAACTATTCCTTGAGACCGCTCAGTTAACACTTCTGCTATTGGTTGAACTGAAGTTTCTCTGGTTACAGACAAGGTACTTTTCTCTGCTGCACGTGATGTCACTGAGTGAGCTGTCTCATGAATATTCATGTCACCATTGCTTTTCCATCGATTTCTACTAAGTTCCCCATTGTAATAGAATCCAAGCGATACATTTCACCCTTACAAGCTTTATTTAATAAAGTCGTTACCTCTGTTTTGGGCCAGAAGAAAATATGTCCCGTTTTATAATCATTCATGTCCCTTGTCAATTTTTGTTTTTACATAGCCTCTAACTTAGTATCAAAGACTTGCAGTCTAGCCAACATTTGCTGATAAAGGTTAGATGCCCCAGAGAGATATAGTTTGTTGAAAAGTTCATTTTCCATATTCAGGATTTTATTCATCATATCTGATTCTATAGATGTAAAAAACTCATTCATCAATAACATATAGTCCACACTGAGCTTTAAGTTTAACTGTTGATATTTTTTCAGGCCATGGTAGGTAGAGTGAGTAATATTCTGTCATCCATTGCATAGTATAACACTCAATGGAGTCCACCAGTTAGAGTCGGTAGGCGTTATTTGGCCTTGAGCATACCAAACAGTATTTGGTCCAGTGCCAGTAGGTGTACAACAGTTTTACTGCTTGCATCCATGCAAACTCTTTTCATGGCATTTCATGTCACATGACTCAAAGATCTGGGGACACTGTTTGGCACAACATGCTAGCTGTCCTTTGTGCAACTAAGTATTGCAGTTACTTCCATCATGTTCCAAGAAGACAGTCATCCAAGGTGTCTGTACAGAGTGAAAACACTTTAGGGAAGTGTAATATGTATACTCTGTGAAGATAAGGTGGGGGTTTTACACAGGTATTCTGCAGTTGGACACTACCCAAGTGCTGTGTACTGGAAGGGCACTATTGCCTTGTGAAGACTGTGTTAAGCATGGGAGGACATGGAATTGCCAGTGTCTGGCAACTACTAATGTTGTCTCACCGACACCACTCTCACATAGGATACCATCCTCTGATACATTTTCTGTCATCATAGGATACCATCCTCTGATACATTTTCTGTCATCACATGCAAAGCGTTACCACAAAGACCATGATGACAAGCAGGACACAGCCTGTTTGTTCTTCCACATAGCTGTCCCACATCATGAAAGGCTTTATAGGCTTCACATACCCTTTTCCAGGTAGATGCCTTGATTAGCAACTTCAGCACTCAGTTGGCTTTTGCATGTCTTATGCTTTCTGTTCCAGGGTTGGTGGTATGTCACTAGGAAATTGACAACAGGCAGATTAGTAGCACTGCTGTAGCACCACAATATAATGTACAATGAACAGTGACATAGATGTCAAATCTTGTTGAAACACAGCACACTGGCAATGAGCCATTGTAGGTGACAATTTCACAGCTAGTCATGGATCCTGCCCTTCAACAGATTACTGGTGGATATCTGCATGACATGGTTGTGAGGCCTACTGAAGCAGACTGGACACCTTTGGCCAACGTGTGTCCACCTGCCACATGTTCGCAAAACATGTCTGTGTTCCCACATCTTGTCACACAGCAACCAGTGTGCTGTCCAGTTGCTTGACAGGCATCGTACGCTTGCGAGGCCAAAGTAATGTCAACAAAGTTGAACAAGTCCTCTATGCATGCACGGGCATCCACATCTTCACTGCAAGGTGTGCCTGCAAACACTGTATATCAGGCTGTCAACCCCAAGGGTGTGGCAGCATGACCCTACTTTTGCAGGACCTGCTGCTGAGATGTTGGGAGTGTCCCCACCCCTCTACTCCTATGACATACAAACACAACGTGTGACAGATGTGACTGCATTACAAACCTAGCTGCCATTCTCCAACAGCAGTCATTACATATGGCAATGAGCATTATGCCAACATGCACATCTCACATCCTGCACCAGCTACACTCATATCACACACACCTGCATGTATGCAGCTCCTTACCAGACACATTGCCAAACAGACACCTCAGAAAATCCTGCCTTTGCAGTGCAAAGTACATATAATACTGCATGTACCAGTCTCTCACCAGTCAAACACCCAAGGCAAAACACAAAATCACGCTTCTTAGTCAGAGGTGATTACATCATGAGACACGTTGATGTCTGTGTCAAGTGGCTACATATGGGAAGGATTGCAGATAACTGTCTGTGGGTTGACACAATAGGCCTTACCACACATTGTGCCACAAATCAAGGAATATCAGTTCACATAATGTTGACAACATAGTTCCTGCAGGTGTGTATGATTAGGGACATATGTCACCAGCCTGTATGCAGGCACATGAATGTGCTTAGCCAGTCTGTGTCTCTTGTGGGTATATGGCTCTATACACATGGAAACTGATGGAAGTCAATAATTGCCTTATGATATAGTGTCATTGTCAGGGGATTTACTACATGTCTGCTAATCTCACTCCAGGCTACTTAATTTATGTGTGTGTGTGTGTGTGTGTGTGTGTGTGTGTGTGTGTGTGTGTGTGTGTGTCTGCCTGAGATGCCTTGCTCAACAGACATCAATGCTTCACCAGTGAGGGTCTTCATCTCTCATCCCTGAGATTTAGAATAACAGCCAAGGCTACTGACACCCCCACAATGCATCTTCAATGCACTGTTCAGGGAAAAGTTAGCAATGAGACCACCATCTTTATATAGCATTATGGTTATGCTGCTACAAGATGGGTATGGCAAAACTGTTCCCACTCTGGATTATACAGACATGTGTGCAGTGAAGGACATCTTGTTCAAGATTGTGGACAGCACCATAGCCATGCCAGACTACACGTCCATCCACATCTTCACACCTCAAAATGACAGTGTTCAAGGTAATGCAAGTGGTGTATACATACTCATTAAGGATACATACACCTCCAGATTTTGTGAAAGACTTTGATTTCCTGGAGACATTGCAGGTGCCATTCAGTACTGGAGGGGCACATTGTCAAGCAATAGCCGGCTACAGGAGCAGCTCCATGAATCCAGGCACCCATTCTGTGTATTTGTATGTATGTGTGTCTCTCAAGATATATCATTATACCATGGTGTGGGGTGGCATTAAGTGACCACCAACTGTGTTGCTTAGTTGTGCTGCAGCTCACTTGCCCAAAGGTTAGTCTATGTCCTTAACTACAATGCTCTGGTGCAGTGCTGTGACTTCCCCCCAATGTTTTGTATCATGTGTTTACCAATATGGGTGACTACTGCAGCTCCCCAATGTGAGGTCCTCCCTGGTGGGATCTGACCACAGATCACTGTCATTAAAAGTACCAGCACTAATCCCCCCTTGCAGACAATACAGCCATATATTTCAACAAAGCCATTTATTACCTCCTGTGGAATGGTTTACATAGCTTGACTGCACCTACCCTGTCTGATGGGACAGGCAAGTATGCAGAGCTCTACACCCATACATTATGCCAGCAGCATTACAACTACATGAACTCCGCTGTACCTGACAGGAGAAGCACAGACTCCTCATGGCACAGCAGACCTACCTGGTGGACAACTGCCATTAACAGGCTGTACAATAAACAGTGGACATTGCTGTGAGACAGTTGGGGTGAGGGTGCCCCCCCTAAACTGGAGGCACAACCTGCTCAGCTAAAACAAGCACATAGTGTTGTTGTGATGTTGTGTAGACACAGTAAGTGACAAAATTAGCCACCCACACAAAGCAGAACCACAATGTACAGTGCAGTTACATGTGTAACTTCAAAGGACACACCCAGATTGTCGGTGAACTCATACATAATGATACCATGTATAATGGGTCTGTAGTCATAGCTAACTTGTAGTCCCACAGGTTCTGCTTCAACTTCACTCCCCTGTCCCACCACATGTGACACAGGACATTCCTACAACCTGTCCCATAACTTCCATATCTACAGAGCAGGTCATAAAGGGCTTCTCTATGGAGGATACACAGCATCTATTGGACATCCTAACATCCCAGGCTGCATCCTACATGGGATCTGACAAGGATTACTAACACCATTGGGAACATCATGCAATCATACTGAAACCACTAGCTACACCCCAGTTGACTGGACAATGGCAACTGTTAAACCTTTGCACAGCGATGGTGCATGCACTGACCACCAGAACCATAGACCTCTTTGCCTGAGTATCCGTATCTGTATGGCTGTTCATCTTGGAGCTGATCAGCACAGATATATGTGATCTACGCACAGTTGACTGTACACAGTTTGGATGGCAGTCACCAAGAACTTGGGTGAGAGGACATCAGGGCATACAGCGCCCTGGACTGAGCCAAGTTGTCTGACTATATCCCCCACTCAGGCATAATTTACAATGCACCCACATAGGCATGCACAGTACTATCATTGTAGGGGTCACTGAGTGGCCCATTTTTGGCACATATACTCAACATAGGGACATCCACCAATAATATCTGATCTGTATGTGGCAGTGTTCAACAGGGCTCAGTCCTGGGTCTTCTACTGCTTGGAATCCATTTAACCATAATACACGTGAATACTGAATGTCTGTGGCTAACAATGCTGGTTAATACCTGCAAACTGTGAGCAGTCATGGAGTCTGTGAGTTATGTCAATATCCTACAAGACGGTATTGATGAACAAATTCCTGTTGACATAGTAATGGCCATAAACTCCATGCAACTATATATGTAGTATCATGTCCATCACTAACACCTATTTACCTGGTAAGTAGCACAGCAGTTGCAACATGTAATGTACATACTCAGGGGTGAAAGAAATGGGCACACAAACCTGGCCGCACAGGTTTACACCTAATGTACCTGAGATCATCATGTCTCCCCAGTGGTATGAAGGGAATAATATGTCATGGCTGAGGGCACAATCACACATAATTGACATACTCATAACTTCCATGTACTCTTCCATCTGCACGCCAATATCTGAATACAATGGCCATTTGGTAATGGATCCAAACAAAGAAAAGCACTCTGAAGGAAATCCAACACTCAGCCCAGTTAGAATCAGTTTTATTGTTCAAAAACACGAAGTGAAAAAAGCACAATAAAAATCACATAAACGCCCAATAAGCACTGTGTTTTCATCCAAGCAAAGACTTCATCAGATCATTTGGTAATGGATCTTTCCAAGCAGTACTAGCATTTGCACATAGCAGTATGGTTCCTCATAAGGGAACTTCATGTCTTCAGCATGTGATCAATGGGGATCATCTGAAATGGGTGTCATTTTAGCCTGTGGCATATAGACTGGTTAGAGGTGATCTCTGCTGTGCTTATGGGGCAATGTGTAACTGTGCTTGATTGTAAATGCTGCATATCTGTAGGTGGCATAGTAGATGGATTAATCACTCTAAGGACATTAACATAGTATGTGATGTTAGTAATACATGCTGGTGGGAGAGCTTTGTCTAGCAGAATGTAACTCACTTTTGAAACAGAACCCTGACTAATGGCAAGTAGAGCACCTCAGTGCACCTCAGCACATGCCATCTGTTTGATTAACTGGGCAACCGTCATTTCAACATAGAGCTTCTGCCTGTGTCCCTCTTGGACTGGAGCAATATGTGCTGATCATGTGAATAATGCTATATAGTTGTCTATGACTGTGATGGCTGTATGGCCATTATGCTAGTGAAGTTCAAACATCCTATGGTTCTATAAGCTGATGTAAAATGCTCTAACAGCCACACACACAAACATGGCTACATTGAGGATAGCAACACTTCCAATTACTGCTTACTGGATATGGCATGGCACACACATAGTGCAAGTTGGTTGTATGTAGATTAGAACACTTACTTATGTAATGGTACACACTACAGATCACAATATTTGATGCACTCAGCACACCTCATGTCTGATAGTACTATTGGTTAAAGACATATTATGCTTGATGACATCAGCAGGCCTAGTTGTGGTCAGGTATTTGGAGGGCAACATCAGCTGTTAGAAATAAAATTCTGCAAAACCATATCTATTTCTAAGTTACTAATGTGATCATATTTATGCCACATGGACATACCCCCATGCACCAAGTGTCCTGGAGTGAGTTTAGAACCCCTACCTATCTAGTCTTACACACTGTAGACCATAATACTTATCGCATGTGCCACAGCTTAAGTTGGATGCTACAATGGCAGCTGGTAGTCTTAAGGTAGATGACATCATCAGACCTTGTAGAAGAGGGCACTTTGGAAGCCAGTAGCAACTTACAGGGCCAAAAAGTGCATAACCATTGCAGTTTGATAGCCAGTGACAGATTCTCAGTTGTTTGGCAGGGAGATACACAAACACACATACACACACACACAAACACCCCCCCCACACACACACACATACATTAAGTAGCCTGGAGTGAGATTAGAACCCCTACCTATCTAGTCTTACACCATAACTTTCAACTGTACAGATTTTCACAAAATGTCGAGATTTCTGACTTATATTTTTGGTCCATTTTTCATAAAATTGTGTTTTTCAAGCAAATTAGTGGCAAATCATTAAAGACTGAAGTTAGAAAATAATGACAGACATTTGAGTTTCAGACTTCAGACCCTTCAGAAAATGGATGCTAATGCTATCAACTTTCAATGTTTGTAAGAGCAATATTTAAAAATTGTACCTATTTTGGGTCCTTTGTCCAGATTTTTTGCTCTAAGAAATTGAGAGGTATGTCTTACAAAGTATAGATCATAATACTTATCGCATGAGGCACAGCTTAAGTCGGATGCTACAATGGCAGCTGGTAGTCTTAAGGTAGATGACATCATCAGGTCTTGTAGAAGAGGGCAATTTGGAAGCCAACAACTTACAGAGCCAAAAAGTGAATAACCATTGCAGTTTTATAGACAATGAGGGTTTCTCTGTTGTTTGGCAGGTGAAGACCCCCACACACACACCAAGTATCCTGGAGTAAGATTAAAGCTACTAGCTATCTAGTCTTATACACTATAGATCACAATACTTATCACACGTACCACTGCTTAAGTCAGATGGTAGAATGGCAGCTGGTAGTCTTAAGATAGATGACATCATCAGGCCTTGTAGAAGAGGGCAATTTGGAAGCCAGCAGCTTACAGGGCCAGAAAGTGCATAACCATTGCAGTTTGATAGCCAGTGAGAGACTCTCAGTTGTTTAGCAGGTTGATGTATACACACACACACACACACACACATATATATATATATATATATATATATATATATATATATATATATATATATATATATATATATATATAGGTATACATAACAGGTCATTTTGATCAAGGGGCAACAGGACTGTGCACAGTTTACTAAGTGTATGGGCATGACAAGTGGGACTGTCAGTACTTATAAAGTGACTCCAGCCCACACCTACCTGCACTCCAGTTTGGTCATTGGTGTGTTACAGATACTGACATCTGTCCTGGTTTCTGCAGATATGCATTTTGCTCAAAATATTCATGGCATTCTCCAACTGTCTTATATAATTAATATTTGACAGAGGTTCATAATGGTATATCACACACAGACTGACAGTCTGTGAAAACACAAACATAATAATGCCTCATGTACAAAAGATGTGGATACTTACCAATCTGAACCATCAACAGCATCACCCATGCTAACTTCCCTAGTCCACTGAGCCACCAAAGCTACCAGCCAAAGAGTAGTCATTAATCACACAATCAACAGTGTACATATGCACTTTGTTATTCCTGTGTTAAGTGAGACATACAATCTGTGATCAATTTCTATGTTATTGCCCTGAGATTGCCTGGACTGCTGATATACTATTGATGACCTACTGTTAAAGCAGTTATATGGGAAACCTGCTGCGTTGGGTGTGTAGGAACAATAGCACATGTTCTGCTGGAGTACACAGTAGTCCAAGTATCATGTGACCCCACTGTTTAACATCTCCCTTGACTGATGTAGTGCATATTCCAACCATGAGGCCTAGAGAATATTAAGGGACACATATTAGTGGACTGGGTAACTGCGTAACTGTAGTCCAATGTGGATGTTACTTGTGTCCAAATAGCCCACTATATTTCCTTGCACAAATGCAGCAGATCCATACATACCATACCATATTATAGTAATCCTTGCAAGTAGTGTGTAGGTTAGGGACTTACCTTGTGAATACAGCAGTTGACAGAAGTGCAGTTCAGGGCTGACTCTGTCTGATGCAAGAAGTACACAGCCAATACATGGCTAGGTACAGGTTGTGTGGGTTACCTGGCATCAGTTTTAATATATGTATGTGAGTAGGAGTAAGGTGTCAGTCCCTAGAGTCTAGGTTGTCAGTGACTGTGCTATGTATTGTCTCTTAGCCAAAGCTAGGTCGTACTGGTCATGCCTATATCTGCCTACAGGGACATCATCAGGGGGTTCCTCCTCCAAGTCCTCCTATGACTGTAGCTGTGGTGACCTAGGCACTGGTGGGTGGCTGTGTAACGCTTTCCTTTGCTGATCTTGCTGCAACTCTTTCCACAGAATCATATTGTGTAGTATACTACATACTGTGAACATATCTGCACATGTGGCTGGAGAGTACTGCAGTGCTCCACCAACCATGACTTCAGAAGCCCAAACACATGCTATATGATGTTCCTAGTTTCTGCATGTGCCTCATTATGGGATTTTTCCATGGGTGTGAGTACATTTTTGATGTGTGTCATCATCCACAGTTCCAGTGCATAGCCAGCATCCCCCAGTAAATGGCCATGTGTGATGTCTACCCAGCAAACAGCTTGTACAGCTGTGATGCATGCCAGATATGGAAGTTGTGATAACTGCCAGATCTGCTAGCACACACATTCATGATAATCTCCTGGGCATTGCACACAATGTGGCAGTTGATGGAGTGGTACCCCTTGTGGTTGACATAGATTCTACCCTCCTCACTGGGTGGTGCCTTGATGCATACATGAGTGCAATCTATGGCACTCAGTACTTCAGGGTAGTGTGCCACTTGGTAGAAGTGTTGCATATTGCTGGCTCTCACCTCAGTGATGAGGGTAAAAGAAATGTGCTCACTGCATGTGGTAGCATGGCATCCAGGAACTGGTGGAGTACCCTGGACACTGATGCCTATGAGACCCCCATCATGTCCCCAGTTGGTTTTTGGAAAGTACCTGTAGCTAGCATCCTAAGGGCTACACATACCTTTGTTTCCACTGGGATGGGTTCTCATTTGTTGCTCTGGGTCTGAGATGAGGGCAGCAGAGTTAAGTGAGTTCTTGTAGTATGTCCCTGTCCACCCTGTAGCACTCTACAATCTCCATCTCATGTAGCTCATATAAAGTTACCCTGGGCCTGAACACTCTTCTCTTTCTCTGTCTAAGCATATTTTCAGCAGCAGCATTGATGTCACCATCTAGCACATACTGGTGTAGCAGACCTGTAGCAGCCCCTAACATTTTCTGAGTTAAAATTTCCAAGTATGTACTCAAGTGGTCCAGAGTACCGGGGAAAAATCAGAATGTAGGGTTTATGCATACTTTATACAGCTCTGCTGTAGGTCCAGAATGTGTGATTGGCTAACTATGATGCATTCCACCTGCCTACAATATAATTAACATAATTTACAGACATTTACTCACATAACCCACACTGTGAAAGTAGCAGACTCTAAATCCAACTTCAGACCAGTGTCAAGTGGAGTACCACAGGGTTCAGTCCTAGGTCCTCTCCTGTTTGGTATCTACTTCTCTGAAGTACAGGCTAACACAGAAAGTCTTTGGCTAACAAAGTTCGCAGATGACTGCAAACTAGGAGCCATAATCAAAACACCTAACGATGTGGACATCCTACAAAAGGGGCCTCACTGAGACATATGCCTGGTGTCAAAGCCATGGCCTCAAGCTCAATGCCAAAACGTGCATTGTCATCCATTTTGGTAAAAACTCTGTACCCATGAACTACCACATAGGCGGTAATCTACTTAACACCAAAAGTGTGATGAGACCTTGGGACACAGGTGGACAGTAGTCTCTCCTTTGATAATCACATCACCACAGTAGTCAGGAAATCCTTCTACATGGCACACCTCATCACAAAAGGTTTCTAATCCAGAAAAAAAGAGGTCATTGTTCCCCTCTACTCATCACTCATTAGACCCATTATATAGTACAACGACCCTTTTGGTATGTACCTCACAAGACATCTACAACAACTGGAAAGGTCACAGAAATATTTCACAAAGAGGATTACTGGCCTCAAACAGATGCCCTATGCTGACCATCTCAAAAAACTCCAGCTTTACTCTTTCACATATCGCCTACTCAGAGGCGATCTCTGCCTAACATACAAAGCTATGTCAGATCCAGAGCTGTTGGACATGCTCCACTTAAAGAAATCCCAATCCCTCCGAGCTACATGCTTTAGGGACTTAAACCTTGTCACCACAATAAACAGAACATGCTGGAGGGATAGATTCCTGTCCCAGAGACTTCCCATACTCTGGAACAAACTACCTATCTTTATCAAACAAAGCTCCTCATTAGCACTCTTCAAGAAAAATCTTGATGATTGGATGGGAAATAGGAAATTCACCCCAGGGATCACTTCTGTGGCTCTGCTTGACAAGGGCACAGGAAAATAATTTTCTTGGGTGGCAAAAGCCAGGGTATCATTTGGCTAGGCTTATATAGGCCCTAGGGCCAATAGCCTAGTACCTACCTACCTATGAACCTATTAATGTCCCTAGTTTAGCTTAAACAAGGGTTAAAACTAATTAAATACATTTTTTTCAGACATGCTCAGCATGGCAGTGGGCCACGCAAACACGCGGACCGAAGGTAAGCAAAGCTTAGAAGTTAGTGGACACACCCCCCTGAACGGACACATTCAGCCAGGCAGTGTGTCATGCAAACATGCACACTTAAGCTGAAATGAGCTTAGAAGTCAGTAGACACCCCCCCTTGTGTCAGCTACATCCTGTGTAAACAGCAACACGGGTCTAATTGCAAACATGATTACTCCTTTCTGCTATTCAGTAACTCCACCTCATTTGCATAGGAACCCTTGCTCACAGCCTGGAAACTACATGCTTCATAGCCCAACCACGTTAGCAACAGCACCAATGCACCATTGTAGGGACTCCACGCACAGTCCTGTAATACATTTCTGTCACATAATATTAATTTTTTTTTCTATAAAGCATGTTTGCACAGTGCGGCATGCCATGCAAACATGCCCAGATTATTGAAAAAATAAAATTAATTTAACTTATTTCCTTTAATTTTTCTGACATACAGGATAATAGTTCTGCTCATATGTGTATGTGGTATGACATTTCTGTCCATATATCTCCATTTATACAGCCCCTTTTATCTGTCTACACTCCTGTATATGGAACATACTACAAACACTGACACGGGGTCTAAACAGATGCCTGTCTATTTGCTGGATTTCTCTACCTGCCTCATTTACATGGGATTCACCTGCTTATGAGGTGATTTACATGCCATGTGAGTTTTGTGTTGGAGCATGCGTGCACTCCACTCAGCAGCTATTACTGAATCTAAAAATGTTCATGCCTATGTAAGCAGCGTGTGGCAATGCCTACACAGAAAAAAATGTGTAGGCTTTATTAAATTCCCCCATTGTATTTAAAGAAATAACATTTAATGATTCAGTAAGCTCTGTTTGTATGAGATGTTGAATATAAAGTAGACTTCCATTTTTTAAAGGAGACATAGCATATAAACTTGCATTAAAAGAATGACAGTTATGCGTGATGCAGGTTTAATTTGTAAAAGTGTGAATTTTACTCCGATTATTTAATATCATTCCAATAATAACTTTTACATATGTACAAAGCTATATTTTTCCACTTTGCTTATTGCATGTCTTTCCTGGGTGCTATTGGATGTCAAGTATACTATCAGTAGCACACTACTGGACCAGTTTAAGAACCCAAAATGTAACATAACATGCCTCTTTAGTGTCACTTGTTGCATCTTGTATCATCTTTAATAGTACATTACTCAACTATACCAAAATATCAGAAAGAGTGCCACCTAACACGTTTCATCATAATAATGATTAACTTTTAATAAAATTAATAGTTTAACCTTTTTAAGCTTTAAATGAAAATAAGTGACTTTAACTTCATATATAGCTAACAGAATCAAACTCTAACATTTTAAAAAGGGAACTAAACCATTTGAAGTAGATAAATAAATAAATAAATGATTTACCTTGTAAAAAGTAATATTCAGCACCTGTTCATAAGTATTCTAGCACTTCTTTAAATTAATAAGAATTCATAACTTCATAACCTAATACACTGATTTTCATTTATCCTTCAGCTTTTTCCTGTTTTTGTCTTTTATTAACCAACCATCTCTTGTTGCATTTCTCTTCAAAGAAGTTGATAGATTCCAGTCCATTTCTTCTGTTTTTTTTTCTAGGATCTTATTTTTCTGTAAAAAGTCCATTACATCTTTCACGGTGTTAAAATTTTTCTTTCCTTCTGTAAGGTGAATCCTTATTTTGGTGGGAAAAAAGATTTGTGCTTTAATATGTTTTCTAAGCTTTTAACAAGTGGCACACATGCTTTTCTCTTTGACATCACTAATGTTGAATAGCCATTGTCAAATCTTATAGTATTATCTTTCATTTTAACTGGATAATTAGTCCATGCAGCTTTTAAGTTTAAATCCTTATCTTGACTTGAGAAAAATCTTACGATCAATGACCTTGGTGAAGGTGTTTTTTTTAATGATGAGTTGGAAAGTGATCTATGTACCCTTTTGATGCCAAAAGGAAAAGCTTCAGGCAGGTTCAAAGTTTTAGGCAGCCAGGTATTAAGGAATTGAATCATATTGCCTCCCTCTTCTTTTTCAGGAAACCTGTAAATCCTGATGTTATTCCTTCTAGGTCTGTTCTCTAAGTCTTTTATTTTTTCCCGGAATAAGTTATTTTGTTTCAGAAGAAGTCCAGTGTTATTCTCATTTTCAAGTAATCTTCCATCAAAAGCAGACATTACCTCTTCTATAATTGAGATTTGTGATGATTGTTGTTTAAAAGATTCATTCAGCACTTAAACTTGTCTTTCACATTCCTCTTGAAAATTGTCCATTTTGCTTTCTAATTTATTTATCTTTACAGATAACTCGTTGATATTACTTAGTATAGCCTGTATGTTTTTTTTTAATTGTACTGGTCTGTATACTGGGCGTAGAGTGGCTCATTCTGAGATAATTAATTCTTTCTAGTTTTCTTGACAGGAAAATCAATTAAAAGAGTTTCAAATTTGTTTTTTTTTTTGTAGTTAAACTTTCAGCAGCTGTTCAACTATAAATCCATCAAGTTTTGAAATGTTCTATTGGAGTTTTTTAGTAAAAATCCTGTCAGAGATGGTAAAATGAAGCAGAGCTGTTAACTGCTCACCATCTTAGCTACACACACCCACCTCTCTCTCATTACTTTTTCTATAACTGCTGCTTGCAGTCAGCACTTCACTTCTGTGAATTGATTGCTCCCATGCAGCATGCCATAAGCCTGTCTTGAGTTCATTCCTTGTCCATCCTCATCCTTAACCACCCTATTTCTCTTTACTTAAATGATGTAGTTATCTCACTGTGATGTCCCTCCTCTGGGCCAGTAATCAAGGAGCCTCAATGCTCACCACTGCAACCAGTGAGGAACATTCACTTGGAACAAAAATAGGTGCACACAGTATTTCCAGATGCAGCTCTCTGCACTAAGCACAATGTCCCTTAAGAGCACACAGGGAACACACTCAGGCCTGGGGCTGGGTTTCTGTCTCTCTCTCTCACTCTCTCTCTCTCTCCAGGCCCCAAATAAGATTCCTCACTGACACAGCTGTAGGATTGAGTCATTAGCCGAGTTTTCAAAGCTAAGTCCTTCACCACCCTCACTGTGAAATGAGTGCTGTGTATCCCTGCTCCAAGTAGCTGATACATAGACTCTTTGAGATTTGATTTTCATGCACACATACACACACCTGGGAAAGGCTGGCACAGATTTACCAGCTATGTCATCTCTGCATGGACTACAAAGTAGATACTGCCACTAGAACACTCCAAAGCCAGCTTCTCTAAGGCTCTTACCAGGCTATTCAATTATACTTAGCAAAATTAATACTAATACAAATGGTAGTGTTTGACCAATGCAGCAAGGATTTCAGGAGCAGCTACAGTGTCACCAAATATTAAATATAAGTACTCTCAAAAGTTAAAGTATTCTCTAAAAGACCAGCCACAATGAAAAGTTTAAATATATTTAATAAAAAATAATAAAAGAACATGAACATACTAAATATCTATTTACAATAAATGCCAGAGTTTCAGTCACAGGAAATATTTAAAATAATACAGATAAATATATTCACACAGATACAGAAAAACAGTATGTAACTAATTGCATTATATTTTCCTGACTGATCTAAAGAATTACTGTTCCCTGGTTACTTACTAAAGCAAGGCAAGATGACATGGATGAGGGTGTCCTTCTTTGTCAAGTTTCATAAACAGACTGCCCTAAGACTTCTGTCTCATCTAGTATTAAAGCATAATTTCAGTGCCAGCTTAAAGAATTACATGACACACATCTGGTAATTTGATTTCTGGTTCCCACACTACCCCTTTACTAGATGCTGAACCAGAATCTAGCACATATGTGTCATCATACACACACATAGAGCTTTGCTAAGATGTGTTATAGCATGTGGAAGCTATAATATAATTTCAAAAGCTTCCACCCTTCCAGGGTAGCAATTAGTTCATCCCTAAGGACAATACAGTAGGATTCCTAGTCCTGATTTTCACAGAAATTTTGTCTCTGGTTGCAATCAGAACTGTAGGATACAATCTTTATGGCCTAGATCAGGTAGTTTAATTTCAGACTGTTTTTCAACATTACCTGGACTGAGGTTAACCTCCTTTCTTCTAGTATCCTGTGTTACAGTATATTCATTTCAACAGTTACAATATAGTCTGACATGCAGGTGTATTTATTTTCTGTTTATCAGGACCCACTATTGATACATTTTTAACACAAGCACCTTTACAAATCAGTTTGATATACAGGTGACATATAATTCTTTACAAAACTCCAGCTAGCTGTGCTGGCATATGTTACACATGCACTGCCCTACTCTCTCTGGCATAGCTGGCAATACCTCACATCATCACACTCACCACATCATATCAACAGATGCCGTTATAGAGTCACAAGCTATAAGCAAATAGTGCATTCCTGAAGTATTATGCCAGCATACAATATTCTTATATTATACTCTCAGTCCAGCTTATCAAGTTTTAGAATGAACACATTAATGGTTAATAATGTATCTAATACTGTATTAAAAGTTTACCAACTTTTAAAGCCCATAATTTTGAATCTTACTATATACTACTACTGCACTGAACACACAAAATCTTACTAAATTATAACACATATTTTACTACTACAAACCAAATAGGAGCAAATCCTAGTAAAATATATTTACATTCTCTGACATCTTCAAAAACATACACTGTCTAATTTATATGCCATCTCTCTGTGCTTGAGATAGTATTGTAAACCCTAGACTATCAAAAGCAAGCCAGAATAAACAGCTAACTACTACAAAATGCAAAATGATTAAGGATCATACATTTTAGCTGTAGAAGCATTTGCAACAAGATACCAGAACTCCAGGTGTGGATCCTCAACATGAAAATCAACATTGTGGCAGTATGAGAAACATGCCTCAAACTTCTTATAAAAAGATTGTGGATTTACAATGCCAGGCTTCCCAAAACAGATCACTGGGAAAAGAAAGCTGAAGGTTTGCTAATCATTGTCAAAACTTCACTACAACCAAAACTCCATGCTACTCAGTCACACAAGAGGACAAGAAGAAATGTTGTATTTGTAGCTATCAGCATGGAAAACACCAGAAACAAGTTATTGGCTATATATATCTTAAATAACACAACGAGGACATCCTGAAAGTAGAAAAACTCAGCTAGTATTCCAACAACTGTATCAGTGAATTCATTCTATATAGTGAATTTAATATCACCTTGGTATCAGTAGACTGAAGAAAATGTTGATTTTCAATAGCAGTCCCTGGCCTTCACTCAGCTATTCTAAAAATTTCACATGAAAAGACCTCCAAACTGGAACAAAAAATATCTTCGACTGGATACTGATAAAGCAGGATCTATATCACATTATCGCAAATTCAAAATGTCGAACGTTAAAATAGTGAAAGTGCTGAAAACTCGAAGTTCCGTTTTTCAGATCTCAGTACAGTGAAGATTGGAATGTTTGCCCTTTCCTCACTGTAGTGTGATCCCAGAGTTGGAATATACCCTTTCCTCACTGTAGTGCGATCCCAGAGTTAGAATATATATTTAGCAGGGGGGGGGGGTGTGAGGTGCAGCCCCCCACAATACGGAGTTACAGTTTTGGAATTTTCGCTCTTCTGAGCGTTTGACATTTTGCATCTTTGATAATATGATATAGACGCAATAAAGCACCCACAGAACTTCATCAGTAATGGATCACTGTTAAGCCACATCAGTAATAATGATGTAACCTGTGCTGTTTGAAAAAGCAAAGCCCACTATCAATACTAAGAAAGAAAAAAAACTATTGAGGCACTTAAACTAAACAGGTTCATCATAATACTTGCTCTGCAAAAACTAAAACACATAAATCAAGCCCTAAATATTATTTAACTTCAGTACTAGTATAACTTGTTTATAAATATGTTTAATTATAGTACGTACCTTTTGAGGTTGTTGCGGATACTCTTTGCGAGTGCAATGTCTGGGAGGACTTTGTGGTTTAGGAGGATTGCATTTAAGAGCCTCAGCATATGTGGATCTATGTGTCTGGCCCATATTATGTGTAGTGGGCATAATGTGTGTATTTCTGATAACCTGTCTAGTATTATAAGCACTTGAATGTGAGAACCTTGCCTCCAAGTGAAATTATGTAAGTACATCTCTCACATACCGTATCAGGTTTTTAAGAATTAGGTGGTTGTCTGTAAACATGAGACATGCTGCATTGCCTCAGGATGCCCATATTCACCAAGATGGCTACAGAATGAGTAGGAAAGTGCATATTCATTGTTACACAGCCTTATTACATGATCTACAAGGGGATGGTACAGGAAAAGTTTACAGTAGGCTAGCTTGGCTGCTGTAAGAGTATAGACCATGATCAAGCCTATCTAAGACTAAACTCATGGGGGGTGCTTCTCAATGTGCAAACTAGTTATTCTTTGCACAATTAAGTAGGTAGTTTCATATGGAAAGTTTAAATTCTAGGTGCTTGCATCTATACAGGACACAGCTAATCACTGCTGCCCAATGAGCAGCTTTGCAAAAATATGGCAACTTTATACAGGCAAAGAAAGTCCCAAACAGGCAAACTAGCCCTTTGGCCGATCAAAAACATATGCTCTGGGATTTCAAACAGTAATTCCCATCTCAGAAGAGACCTGGCTACCCTTTTCTGCCATTAGAGTTTAGAATGAAATCTTCTTAATATAAAAATACCGTAAGAGGTCACCCAGAATGCAACAAATAACAAAGCTAAAACGATAAACCAAACAGAAGTGCAGAAACTCACAGGCAAATCTCAAAAACACTTATAAGTAAATCAAAGTGAAAAAATTCAACAAATACTATAAAGATTTAAAAGCAGCACAAGTATATTACACAATAAAATGCAAAACAACAATGGAGAGCAAATATTCAGAGGGGAGGGTTCCCAGGGATCGCTGCTTGACCTCGTTTGAAAAGTGATTATAAACATGTTGAGAAGCCTAGATTTCCAGTCTAATATTCTTATTAATGCAGCTGATACTGTACTATACTCAGCAAATACCACTGCAAATACTACACTAAAAATTCTATAGAAACAGTTTGATAAGTTGCAGTCTTTCACCTGTAGACATAATTTAATGATTAATATTAACAAAAACAAAGGCTTTGTCATATTTCTCTAAGCATCTGACAGGATATTTTTATACCCTCTTGTCCCCTGAGTCTTGCTGAATAATTCTTTTTCCTTCACCCAACTGACCCATTCATCTCTGTCTCAGAGTGACGGCCATCCACCTTCCAGCTCAGGTGAAAGCCCTAAAGCCCATTTGTTCCCTGGCTGGAGGGCCTGATCAGTCCATTGATTCCCTGGAGAGGCAAGAGTTTTGTTGTAGGGAACAGGTCTATCTTCTGGACCCAGTGAACTCCCATCTCACCCTCCAGAGCTCCTAACTCCACTGGAAGCATATATATACTGTCACACATGGCTTTGCTGGATATTGTTATGCACATCTTTGTAGCATCTATTTAACCACCTGGATATTTATCAGATCTAAATCATGACATTATAGAATGAACTGAATCATTTGTGATCAGAGGACTGATACTTGATAGTAATTTGTCTTATTATGAGTATATTGATAAGCTATGTAAGAATATGTCTGAGAGGCTAACACCCTTATGTACTATAAGCAGAGGCATAGATGATAACACTAGAAAGCTATTGGGAAATGCATTGCTGCTTTTTGTATTTTACAACTATGTGTTATCATTTTAATCTTTTGTGACTAAATTATTTTAATGTACACATTACGGTGCTCTTTATTTTTTAATTATATTTAGAGAACATAACTGACTATTTGCATGCCTTGTTAATACATAAATATATAAAGAGTATATTTTGCATTTAGCCATGCTGTTGTTTGAAGTGGTGTCTGCATTGTGAAACAGGTAAAGAACTGATATGTATTTGGAGTGCATCATTTTATACTAAAGGAAAAAGCTAGAAATAACCTGCTTACAAAATTACTATAGATGTTAATAACACTTCAAGATGTGCATTTTCTCATAATTCATTATGATTTTTAAAGGTATAGTTTAGAATTAGGTATAAATTTGTTAAGATGTGGCTGTTTTTATTTATTTTTTGTATTGTGCTGCCCCTTACAATAGGTTGATCTGTTTCACTGGCACATAGAGAACGAAATTAATCAATGTAATGAATGAACAGCATTGCTTTTCTTTTTTTCCCTTTGAATGCTGTTAACTTATTTCTAACACTTTTTAAAAATTGCTTTGCATCTTACTGTAGATGAAAAACATAGACACACGTCTTGCAATGTATTTCTTCCCCATACCTCTCAACCTTAGGTCAAGAAAAACAGACAAATGATGGAAGGACAAAGGCCCAAAAATAGGAACAGATTTAAAATTTTGCTCTTATAAACTTCGAAAGTGACAACATATTTTATGTTAGCATGAATTTCCTGAAGGATATGAAGTCTGAAAATGAAATGTATGTCATTATTTATTGGCCTGGTTGATTTGCTAGGAAACTTCAAATGTTATGAGGAACAGACCAAAAATATGAGGCAACTATCTAGAAATTCTGCTAAAATATGGACAGTTGAGAAGTATGTACCTTGTTGAATAGAAAGTGGATGAGATTCCTTGTGTTTGAGTTAAACTCTTCGATGTTGAACACACCTAACACTGTTTCCACAGGGAATCACTGCAAGGTGCAGTTTGTAAGTGACCAGAATCACTGCAAGGTACAGTTTGTTAACTGACCAGTAGGAATGACTGCAACGTGTGTTTCCCATGTTGGTACAACTGCAGAGTTGGTGTATATAAGTTTGGGATGTAAGGGGTACAGGGGCTTCCATCCCACAGAAAAAAAACACGCTTTACAATTTTTCATGAAGTGAAATTCTCTGTGTTGAGCTTGGTAAGTTAAGATTTTGTCAAGCTAATTGTTGGGGACTCATAGATGAAATATTATTTAATGTTGATCCTGTGGGAGATACCCATTATATATTAGATAAAAAATACAAACTCTGTTTTATATAGGGATATATGTCTATCTCTGTAAATACTCATCTTGCCTATGAATATGTCAGACAGTTTTAAAGAAATTGTTGAAATATCGTTTATTTATTATATATGTTTTGATTGTGTTACATGACTTATTAAGTGGATGATTGTAACACAAAATCATGGTAAAGGTTATTTTCTATAGATGCCCAAGTATAAATAAAAATAACATGTTACTCAGAAAAGGTCACATGCAAAAGAGTGTTTTGTTTATTTATTTAAATTTATTCATGTGTTAACCAAGTAAGTGAAACACAAACCCTTTAAACCTTGATCCTTGCAACAAGGGAAAGTATAAATGTAATGTATATGCACAGCATAGAGGAGCTAATCAGCTAGAATGTTTTGGAGAGATGGGAGTACACTAAAGTAGCTGGAGAAACCCCAGACACTGGGAGCATAGGAAAATTACGCAAACACACACACACACACACACACACACACACACACACACACACACACACACACACACACACACACACACACACACAGTGACCAGAGGTCAGGATTAAATCTTAGGGCTGGGAAGCCAGGATCCTAAGCATTAAGCTGACATTCTGCCTTCACTATTCCACACAGGCATCACATTAAGATATTCTACTTAACTGTAGAAGGTTATTGAAAATGTCAGAAGAACATGCAAAACATCAAAGAATGCCATAGTTGACAATCACAGTGTACAAAATGTCATGTACAGAGAGGACGAGTATAGCAGTAGATCAATAGTGGAAACAGTCAAAGGCAAAACGCTTCATAAGGCTGTAAACATCAACACCAGAGGACAGATGTTTGAGGGCAAAACAATGATGAGGATATGCAGAATATCAACAAGTGACATTCCAAATAAAACAACTACTAATTTGACATAAAAGTCAAAGTCAAGACAGTAAAAATTAAAACTTAGAAGCAGACCATAGCAGAAGTATGCACCACTGCATTTTATAATGTTACATTAAATGTTTGATGGGAGAAGGAGACAATTCTATGAAGTCTGTTCCATAAGAGCATTTAATATTTTACATCCATTCCACAGCAATCATCCTCTTTGTCCTTTATCCACCTGTTCCGTGCCTTTTTCAATGTCTTTGTAAATTCTTTCCTGTTCTTGTGATCTCTGTTGAGAATAGCTGTTATCTCCTCTTGTCACACTGACCTTTCTCTTCCATCCCAGAAATATTTCTATTGGCTTTCTCCTACATTTTTTCCAGCAGATGGATGCTATTTTCCTTGTATAGTCACCAGAATTGCATGCAGTTTTCAAGCTGACCAAGTCCTTGAAGAGTGAAAGAATTATTTAATTGCTTCTAGAGTCTATTTCTCTGAGGATGTACCCCAGCATTTTGTTTGCTGTTGCCATTACCTTATCACTGTGCTCTAGGTGGGTTTATTCAGGTGTGATCAACACCCTAGGACCATTTTCTCATTCTGTAACCATCCCTTCCACTATGTCTTGCCAATATGTCACACTTGGGCATTTGTGGCCCAGCAGTAGAACATTGTATTTGCCTGTATTGAATTTCAAGTTACACTTTTCTGGCCACTGGCTCAGCTTCTTCAAGTACTTTTGCAGACGTTGATCCTCTATCTTCCTCTTATGCATTTGTCTTTGTATCATCAGCAAAAAGGAACACCCTGTTCTCTATTCTTAGAAACATGCCAGTGCAAACTAAAGAGCACCAGCCTCAGGACTCACTGTATGGTACACTGCTACTCACTTTCCTTATTCCGGACATTATACCCGTCAACACAACTCACTGTATCCTACCACTGAATCAGGGAACAATTCATTTTTTCAGTGATGGCACTAAAAGTTTATTATCAAATTGTCCAATTATATATCTCCATCTATGAACCCTCCAGAGGATGCAGAATATCTTAATCAGTTAGAAAAGACAATTGAACCAAATACCTTTCTTATAGGTGACTTTCCACTATCCACACATTAACTGGCAAACATTTACTATCAACAATAAATTTTCCAAGAGAGTTCTGCACTTTATAAATTCCAGTACAGTTGAATTAAATTGTCACCCTATTCACCAGAGATGTTAATCTTGTCCTATCAAACACATAGTCACCAGAAACATAGGGCGAGGGGCAGGGAGCACCCCCCCACTTATACAGCTACAAGACCTGTAACAACATGGAGTTTTTCTTTAAGAAGGATCCAATGGAGGACTCATGCGTGCACCGCACGCTAACGTAATTTAAACACAAAAGTGCGCGTCTGTGTGTGCGTTGATTTTCCTGTCCACGTGCAATTTTAAAACATTATGCCTGTCAGAGGAGGAGAGTTTTACTGCTGCTGCCGGTTCTTGCCTCTAAGGAAAGTCTGCCCGGTTTGATTCTTTTATTGGTGAGTTTTCTAATTGCTGCTGCCTGATTTGAAAGAGTTTTCTAATTGCTGTTACCACCCTAATTGCTGGTTTGTGTTTTGTAATTGCTGCTGCTGCCAGAGTTTTCCAGTTTCATGTGTTAGGGCACCAAACGTTGCATTTAGGAAGAGCAAACAGAACAGCTTTTTTACATATAATTGCTTCTTGACCTATTAGCATCCACTGGCACATATAACTAGTTTTTCTGTTTAAAAAAAAAAAAAAAAGCTCAGAGGTCGTCATGTTTGATTTGACCCAATTACCTCATACATTCATGCATTCATTCATCATAAACACTTAATCCTGTTGAGGGGTACAGAATAAGATTTCCCCAACAGTCTTTGTCTCTCTGCATTATCTCAACCTGTTTACATTCATTGCAGTAGCAGAAACAGATTCTGTCTTGTATTTCTTTTCATAAAGTATTTGCATATGATACCAATATGTATAAATAAATGACATAATTTGTGGAGTGGACACCGCTTAGCTATTTAAATAAATTTTCTAACAAATCTACTATGGTCATTTGATGTCTGTGCTCAGGTAACTGCTCCAAAGCATTCTATATTGCAAAAATCACAACAAATAGCAATATAGCTGACAATGAAGTCTGAAAACATATGCACCCGGTATCTTCAATAGTTTCTACTTGGGACAACACATTGATTAACCCCTCCACACCAGAGGTGTTGCCTCCCTCTATCAGCCGGAAGTGTTCAGCAGCACCTCTTTGCTTCTCTGGTATGAGGATCAAGCAGAAGTCGACTTAGATCGCTTGTTCCTGGGACCAGAGTGGAGTAGAAAATGTTGTCTTTATCTGTTAAAGATGAAGAGTACAAACTGCCTCGATTCAATCTCGTTGGGAAGATCTCTGGATGGCTTAGGTAAGCAGAAACCTAGGAAACTGTCATCACTTTCCCAAGTGTATAAGTAGCGGGTCTTGTAGTGTTACTTTCACCAGATCCGAAGCTTCTTCTAGGCCAACTCCTGCTTTAACAGGTGAGGCCTCAAATGTCTGTGATGGAAGTCATGATAAATGAGAAACGCAGTAGTGATTTTCCTTACCACTGATAAAGAATTGCATGTTAGAAATTATCAGTATCAGTTCTACAGTTGTGCAGTAATAGAGATTACTGCTAACGGTTCAGACTCGTTTTCAGTACGGTGTGGTTTGTTGACAGTGGTGACAGCCACACTGAGCATAATTTCATCTTTACTATTCAGATTATAGCACTTTAAAATGATTGTATTATGTTTCTGTGCCTGATAAAATGGTAAAAGACACTGCCCATGTATAGTATGCTATCCCTGAACTCTGTTACACTTGTTAATGATGTGGTTGAAGTTTTATTTAGAGTTATAACCAGAAATCTTGATGTCCTTTAATAAGTGTTTAAGAGTTTTCTAATTGCTGCTACAGCCTTAATTCCTGGTGTGTGTTTAATTGCTTCTAATTGCTGCCCGAGTTGCTGGTGTATGTTTTCTAATTGCTGCTGCTGCCCGAGTTTTCTAAGTGGGCATTTCTTGAATGTAAGTAGAGTCTGCCCAGTTTTGATTCTTTTACTGGTGAGTTTTCTAATTGCTGCTACCACCTTAATTGCTGGTTTGTGTTTTCTAATTGTTGCTGCTGCCCAAGTTTTGTGTGTGTGTTTGTGTGTGTGTGTGTGTGTGTGTGTGTGAGGGGAGAGTGGGGAGACCCCTCTCAACTGTCCAGATTTTCACAGAATGTCTGGAATGTTTGGCTCATACTTTTGGTCTGTTCCTCTTAAAATTTGTGGTTTTCTGACAAATCAGAGAAGTGAATTCCCTAAATTATGATAGCCATTTAAGTTTCAGTCTTATTATCTTTCAGGAAATGCATGGTAACACAAAATACTTTATTCTAGTAACATTCTAAGATTATACAAGAAATGTTTAAAACGTGTCCATGGTTTTGGGCTTTTGCCCCCCCCCCCCAATACATTTTGGCTTTTTCCAGATTTCTTGTGCTGCAAAGTTAAAAGATTTATTTGAGTGTCAAATGGGTTTTTCAACTAGCTGAGAATTTCAGAGTAAAAGAAGTTTAGTGCTGCTTATTCCAAGTCTGTTTGCATTGTTAGTAGCACAACAGGTAGTAGCCTTACTTTTCATGCAGAAGGATGTGGGTTCTACTCCCACAGTATGCAGATGGATCACTGATACTGTACTGTATTGTAATTTAGAGAGTGGATGCTGCAGTCCTGTGAATGTCCTCCTTTGGAGGAATTACCCAGTAACTATGAACCTGTTATTAATTTGCCATCCATTCCCTATTGCAATATTACTAGCTGTTTTTAATGTAACATAGGCAATTTATTCTTCAAGGGCAGCAGCCACTTTATTTGTAGATGAAACAATGCAATATAAAGTTGTTTCCTAGCAGCAACCTTTTCATTAATTAGAGATCCCTTAAATGTGAAATTATTTAGATGACTGACTTCTGCAGAGATTTTGCATATTTACTGATATTGGTGGATTACTGCGGTGGTGGTGCTGTGGTAGCGTTGTCGCCTCACAGTTAGACGTTGCCCGTTCGATTCTCAGTTAGAGTGTCTTCTGTGTGGCGACATGCGTGAATGGGCATTCCTTCGTTGAAGGTTGTGTGTTAGGCCCGGCAAGCCAGCACGTAAAAATCTACTGCCAATCATTAGCAGACCAGAGTTCCACTGTGGCGATCCCTAACCAGGAAAAGCCGAAAGACCCAATCAAAACTGATATTGGTGGATTGTAATGACAGAAGTTTGAGTGGCCTTTTATGGTTGAAATTTTCTGAAATGGGTAGTTTTGTCATTATTGGCTCATACATTTTGTTTCATTGCTTACTAGAAGACTGTTCAAAACTATGAATTTCAAACACATTTCAACAACTGGTGCTGTATTATACAAGGAATATAATTTAATACAATCAGGAAGGTGAATCATATAATGCACACATGTATGCAGGGCCCTAAAAATGTGTTTGAAAACAACCCCGAGGAAAGTGTGAAAGCTCAAAATCATGGGCAAATTTTAAGCTTTACTCTTGTTACCAAAGCAATGGATGCAGGTAAAACAGTTCACACTACATTACCTTGACCTGGCCAAGTCTTTTGACACAATCACCTACTCAGGTGTAGTACAAAAGATGAATAATGTAAGAGCAAGCACTTGCATCACTTGCTGGATTGCCAACTTGCTCACAGGATGCAGGAGATCAAAATAGGGGAAGAGACCAGTCACCAATGGAGTCCCCCAGGGTTCGGTGCTGAGACTTTCTCTGTTTGGCATATACATCTCAAAAGTAAAAGAAAATACCAAAGGGCTTTGGCAGGCAAGCTAGGAGCAGTTATTGAATCCCCAAATGACTTAACCATCATGCAGGAAGGTTTGTCCCAAATAATAACTAGTGTCAAAATCATGACAATGTCCTCTGAGAATTGACCAAGTTGTTTGGCATTTGGGAACTTGTGTGTACAGTGGCCTAACTTTTGACCAACATGTGCCCAGAGTTATAAGAAAGCATTTCTATATTGCACAGCTTATAAACAAATTGACTGTGACTAGATTTAGAGATGTTGTTGTCACCCTTTACAAAGCTCCCATTAGGTCAATCATTTTGTATAATGCCCACTTTGGCATGTATCTGTCCAGGCCCATGCAACAATTGAAATACCTTCATAGATACCTTAGTAAAAGGATAGAAGTCCTAAATAATAGGTCTTACATGGACCACATCAAAGATTTATTACTATACTCAGTATCCTACAGAGTGCTTAAAGGTGACATGTCTGGTATACAAGGCATCCTCCGACCTAATACAGATGGACCTACTGAACATCAACAAGTTAAATGGCATCAGACATACTCAGTTCAGGTATCTAAACTGAATGTTGTGGAGAGATGGATATATATCACAGAGACTACCACTCTTCCAGAACAGACTAGCCATAAAAATAAAACAAAGCTCATCTGCCCATATTCAAATGCAACTTGGATCTAAGGATGGGCAATAGAAAATGTACTCCAGGATTGCCCCTCATGCCACTAATGGATAGAGGCAGTTCCTAAATGCTTCAGTCTTTACATGGGTCCCCTCAAATTATCTATGGTATAATCACAGTTATTCTCACTAGGGCTAATATACAAATATCATCCATGGGATAGGTAAGACCAATCAGAAAATCTTAATTCAAGCACCAACAGAGAATTTTAATGTCCTTGAGGTGAAACTATGTTGTGGTAGTAAATAGTTATAAAAAAATTGCCCTTTTGAGATCACTAAGTGCCCCTCTCACCCTCTGCCCCCCCCTACACTCTTCAACAGCTTCCGGCGCCTATGATCAAAAATTTCTCTCAGTTACAAAACCCCATTTATTATCTCATCCCTAGTCAAATATGTCCATCTTCCTGTGATCTTGTTGTGATCTTCCCTATGAAAAGCTGCTTTGTGCCAATGATAATGTGTTTATAGGTTCATAGGTAGATACTAGGCTATCTGCCCTAGGGCATTTATAAGCCTAGCCAGAGTGTATTTGGCTTCCGCCTCCCTATTAGATTAGCCTACTGTGCCTCTGTAAAGTAGGTCACAGAAGGTACCATTTTAAGATTAGTTTACTGTGCCTCTGTCTAGCAGGGACACAGAAGAGATCCCAGGGGTGAATTTGCGATTTCCCATCCACGCGTCCAGATTTCGCTTGAAGAGGGTCAGCAAGGGGCTATGTCTAACATGAATTGGGATTCTATTCCAGAGTGAGGGGAGCCTCTGGGAAATGAATCTGTCCCTCCAGCATGTCCTATTTATTTTTGTGCTGAGGTTTAAGTCCCTGGAGCGTGTAGCTCTAAGGGACTTGGATGTTTTGAGGTGGAGCATGTCCATTAATTCTGGGTTTCACATGGCATTGTACGTCAGGCATAGATCGCCTCTGAGTAGGTGGTAAGCAACTGAGCAGAGCTGGAGTTTCTTTAGTCGAGCTGCATAGGACATCTGTTTGTAGCCCATGATCCTCTTGGTGAGGTACTTTTGGGGTCTCTCCAGTTGCTGCAGGTGTCGGGTAAGGTACATCCCAAAAGGGGCATTGTATTCAATTATGGGCCTGATGAGTGATGAGTAGAGGGGCACAATGACCTCTCTTGATCTAGATGTGAACCCTTTCATGATAAGGTGGGCTATATAGAAGGTCTTTCTAACCACTTTGGCAACGTGATTATCAAAGGAGAGATTACTATCTACGTTGGTCCCCAAATCTCTAATTACTTCTTCCGTGCTTAATGGATTACCACCTATGTGGTAATTTGTGGGCACCTTGTTTTTCCCAAAGGGATGACTATGCACTTTTTAGCATTTAGCTTGAGGCCGTGGCTCTGGCACCAAGCATCCGTCTCTGTGAGACCCTTTTGGAGGATGCTTGTGTCAGCTGGAGATTCGATTATGGCCCCAGTTTGCAGTCATCTGCGAACTTTGTCAGCCATAATCCCCCCGTGTTAGCCTGAACCTCAGCGAAGTATATACCAAACAAGAGAGGTCCCAGAACTGAGCCCTGTGGGACGCCACTTGTAACTGGTTTGGATTCAGACATGGCACCTGCGATTCTGACCATGTGGGTTCTATCTCTGAGCCAGTTTGCAACCCATCTTGTGATATAGGGGTTGATATTTAAGCTGGTAAGCTTATTTATGATGCCTGAGTGGGGTATTGTGTCGAAGGCTTTTGCAAGGTCCAGGTAGGCTGTGTGGACTACCTTGCCCTCATCTATGGCTTTGGTAACTGTTTCAAAGAAATCAACTAGGTTTAAGAGGCAAGATCTGCCCTTAACAAAGCCGAATTGGGTAGGGTCCAGTGTCTGGAGGCTCCCAATGTCTTTGTTTATGAGTTCCATGATAATATGCTCCATAGCTTTACAGACCAGACTAGTCAGGCTTATGGGGCGATAGTTTCCGGGGTCCATTGTGGCACCACCTTTGTGGAGTGGGACCACTGTAGCTGTACGCCATTCTTTGGGTACTTATCCTGTAGTAAGGCTAAGTTTGAACAGTGACTTAATGTGAGGGTTCAGTTCTTCTTGGAGCTCATGTAAGACACAGCCTGGGACACCATCCAGTCCCATAGATGCTGTGTTTTTTGCTTTGGAGAGGGCAGCTTTCACTTGTGCATCTGTGATGTCAGGGAGGTTACATTCAGTTGGGATAGGCATTTGCTCCTTTGGGGGGGAAGGGGGGGAGAAGTTTGTGCTGAATCTGTCTTCCAGGATGTTGGCTATGTCTGTAGGTTTGGTATATTTTGTACCGTTATGCAACAATTCAGAGCATATCTGGGAGTTTCCACCCATATTCCTGACATAACTAAAGAAGGCCTTGTGATTATCTTTAGTGTCTAGGGCAATTTTTCTTTTGAAACTGGCCTTTGATGATTTTATGAGGGATCAAAGTTTTTTGCTAATACTGATCAGAGATGCCTTCCCTTTTTGGGATTTTGCTCTGTCATGTAGTAGCTTCCTCCTTCTGTTGTATAGCTTATTTATGGCCGGGGTCCACCAGACCCGTCTCCTGTTTTTGGAGGAGTGAGTCTTGGTTTTATTTGGGATAGCACGATCCATGCATTCCTGCAGGTGCTCATAGAATGCATTTGTAAAGGATTCTGCGGATTGGGCTGTATTATCCTCTGGCCCGGGGGCTTTGAAGGATTCCACCTCAGTCTTGAGAAGTGCAAAGTTGGCTTTTGAGAAATTCTTTACTGTGATTTACTTGGCTGGGGGTGGGGACGGGATATGGATGTCCAGGGAAATTTGTTTATGGTCTGATCTTACCAATGAGGGGTTTACCTCTGGTGTGGAACATAGAGTCCCCATGTTGGTGATGACCAGGTCCAATATGTTGTTCCCTCTTGTGGGAGTGGTGACCAGTTGTTCCATCGTGTTAGAGTTTATAAATTCAAGGAACCATTGGGCAAGGGTGTTTGGGCTTGAGTAGTTTTCCCAGTCAATGTTTGGGTAGTTGAAGTCACCCAATAACATAGTGTTTGGAGAGACCTTCATATTCTCCAGTGTTCTCAGGAATGCCAAGTGGGGTTCCTGTAATAGGGAGGGTGTTCTGTAGCAGGCTACAAACTGAAAGGCAGTTTTGCCCCCTGTTAGTTGCACATGGATTGTTTCTGATGCTTTGTGCAGTGCCACTAACCTGGAGGTGTAGGTATCTTTGATAAATATAGATACTCCCCCTCCTTTTGTGCTTCGGTCCGAGTTTTGGGGCCGAAACGCATGGTATGAGTTATAACCTGGTAGTGTTGGGGTGCTCTCAGGAGCCTTGAACCAGGTTTCTGTTACTGCACAGACATCGATTTTCTCCATACTGAGGAGAGACTCGAGTGCGTGCATCTTAAGGTTTAGACTTCTGGCATTGAGTAGCATTACCTTTAGTTTTTTTATCCTTGGGTTGTCTATGGAGGTGGGTTTGTCCTTTGAGCCTTGCCTAAAAAAGGCACTATGGGGGTGGCAAGAGCCTTGGCCAGTATATGAAAGCCTAAGGGTGACAGGTGCAAGCCGTCCCTAGCGAAGCAATGTGGCTTGTCGAGCATGTCATCCCAGGCTGACAGACACTGGATCCCCTTTGAATGGCACCAATACTTTAGCCAATTGTTGAAACTGATAATTTTGTCTTTATATTGTGGCATCATTCTTGGTGAGGGCAAGATGCAACTCAAGGTCAGGGTCATACCAGCCTGGGCTACATGGTCAGAGAGCTCCTCTATGTCTCTTTTCATGTAGTCCAGGGAGGTACGTCTCAGGTCATTCACACCAGCATGGACAATGACGGAGTCATACTTGTACTTGCTTTGGAGTGACCTGAGTGCTTGCGTTATGTGGTGGATCCTGGCACCCGATAGGCAGCTTACAGTGACCTTCTCCTTGTTCAGTCTGGTGAGCAGGCCGTCAGTGTGCCGGACAATAGAGTCCCCTATAGCAAGTGTATTTGGTGTGTTGTTTGGCCTTAAGGGCTGTGACTGTGAGGCACACTGATTTTGTGAGATATGTGATTTGTGGGTATTGTTGAGGGTTGGCTGTTGCTTGGATATCTGCTTAGGAGGTCTTTGCTGTTTAGGCAGATATTTATTTAGAGCCTCCAAGTATGTTTATGTGTGTTTATGTGTTGGGTATGCAGATGCAATAGGTCTGTGTGAGACTGTATTTGTGGTGCGGGTGGTTGCCTTTTCCCCCTGACTGACTGTGCCAGTCTTGCATTGAGAGAGCTCTGCCTCCAGTTTGGCTGTGTAACTGCATCTCTCACATGTATCAAAGTTTGTTGGAAGGAGGAGAGGGTTGTCTGTGTACATAAGGCAATTGTAACATTGCCTCAAAATTCCTAGATTCACCAGCTGGACTGGAGAGTAACCTTGAAACTGACCCTTGGACATACCAGATTAGTATAGGGTTTTTTACTGATCAGATTAGGGAAGGGAACTGAATTTTCACTTGATCAGGAAGGACCAATCGGGAGCCTAATACTTATGAGAAGTCAAGGAGGGTGTAGTACTTTAGTTAGTTAGTGTTTCCTTATAAGAGCTGAGCAAGTGCAGGGCTTTAGAAAGAGAATAGAGTGATTACTTTGAGAGTTTGAACAGTTCTAAGGGAAAAAGTGAAGTGCAGACTTTGTGGAGCCTGGAATAGTTTAAACCTGTTTATGTGGCGCTGCCCGACGCTGCTCAGTCATAAAACCGCAAAAGAGAGTTGTAGGGTTTTAAGAGAGAGAGATCAAGGAGTTTAGAATTGACCCAAAATCATAGCTGTCAACCTTCCATCTTTAAAATGAGGAACACTAGCCCTCATAATGTGGAACAAATAACAACTTCAACTAGGAAGGCCATAGGATGGTTAAAATATTTGAGGAACTTTGAGGAACATGAACTTTTTAAGACCCCAAATGAGGTACGTTCCTCGCAATGAGGTACACTTGAGAGGTATGCCCAAAATGGCCAATAAAACTACAGCTTCTAGGTAGTAACCACTCCTCCAAGGACAGGCAGGCTGTTCAGTGTTAACCACTCCCACTGGTGAACACAGAGACTTCCCTTTAGCCCAAGCAAGCACTGGCCTTCTAGAAACTTCCAAACAGTTCAGAACAGCAAATCTGTAACTGAACTTTCTTAACTTTCAGAAAGTGGGGAAAAAGCAAGATTTTTTTTTTGTTTTGTTTTTGTTGTAGTTTAAAGGTAGCAAAGATACACAAGCAGCAAAATAATCACAACCGTGCAATAAATAACCCCACACTTGAGTGCTAGGCCAAAATCAGGTAAAATGCAGTTTTTAGAGAAAAAAACAATTTTAAATTAAGTGCAACACAGGAAATGCAGTAAACAGGCTCTAGATGTGTTCCAAGTACTGTTACTGTTACAGATATAAAATTTAGCAAGCCGGAAAATGCCAAAAAGTAGGCAGCAAAGCAGCAAAACTTAACAAAAAATCAGAAGAAAATACTTAAAATCACAAAAGTGGCTCCTTTTCTTCTGTCAGCATTTTCTCCCCTTAGTAGGTGTTTCAGCAACAACTAGCAAGCCTGAAAAGACGCCAAAACCATGAGGCAGCTGGGTTTTAAGAGAGAGAGATCAAGGAGTTTAGAAATGACCCAAAATGGCCAATAAAACTACAGCTTCTAGGCAGTAACCACTCCTCCAGGGACAGGCAGGCTGTTCAGTGTTAACCACTCCCACTGGTGAACACAGAGACTTCCCTTTAGCCCAAGCAAGCACTGGCCTTCTAGAAACTTCCAAACAGTTCAGAACAGAAAATCTGTAACTGAACTTTCTTAACTTTCAGAAAGTAGGAAAAAAGCAAGATTTTTTGTTTGTTTTTCTTTTTGTTGTAGTTTAAAGGTAGCTGAGATACACAAGCAGCAAAATAATCACAACAGTACAATAAATGACCCCACACTTGAGTGCTAGGCCAAAATCAAGTAAAATGCAGTTTTTAGAGAAAAAAAACGATTTTAAATTAAGTGCAACACAGGAAATGCAGTAAACAGGCTCTAGATGTGTTCCAAGTACTGTTACTGTTACAGATATAAACTTTAGCAAGCTGGAAAATGCCAAAAAGTAGGCGGCAAAGCAGTAAAACTTAACAAAAAATCAGAAGAAAATACTTAAAATCACAAAAGTGGCTCCTTTTCTTCTCTCAGCGTTTTCTCCCCTTGGTAGGTGCTTCAGCAACAACTAGCAAGCCTGAAAAGACCTTATATTCCAGAACTACTCCAAAACCAATTGTTTGCTATTTACCAATCTAACTGGTATTCACAAATAGTATAGTTCCCCAGTAAATTTTGCAACTGAGGCTGCTACCTACTCCTCTCCCCTTTACTTCTCCTTGGAAGGATCCATTGAAGTATTGGCACCAGTCTGATGAAAGCATAATAGCAAATTTAAAACTAAACCTGTGTTGTAGAACAACTGCATCAGTAAGCTCTTTAATACAAATACAAAGCTGATAGCCATCCCTCAAAGATGTCGATTTCATCATTAAAATGGATGTAAAACTGGTAAATAAGTACCTCAAACTTACCATTAGGAAATGTAAAGCCAGCTATGAACTTAGGATTGCAAATAATCTAAAGATAACCATATTGCCTTCTTCAGATATATTAGGAAGCTTAGAAGTAAAGTACAATTCTGTACTGAAGTTATCTCCAGTGGTACTTTCTCCGATACCAAAAACATTGTTAATATTCTTGCAAATTAACTTCTCTTCTCTTCTAACTTCACTCCACCAACCCTCCACTCTGTACCTTCCATGTCTCCCTCCTGTGATCAATTTGTGCCACTTTTTTTTTTTTAGTATCTAAAATTAAAACACTTCTTCCATGGGTCTTGACACTATCTATGAAACTCTGCTGAGAAGTATGAAGTCTCACTTAGAAAAATCCCTCCATCAACTCTTCAACCTGAATCTTCCCACTGGTTATGCCCCTAAAGTATAGAGAATGGCAGTTGTGATATCCTTACATAAAAGTGGTCTATTTACAGAACCTGGGAATTACAGATCTATTAGTCTTAGTAATATTTGCAAGGCTATGTAACATATTATAGGTGAAATAATAAACAATGAAGTAGGTGACTTTCTTTCCCTGGACACATGCCAGTTTAACTTTATAAGAGACAGATCATGCCTTCTTAACCTGGTTGAGTTCTTTGAAAGTGCTACTGAACTCATGGATAAGGGACATACAGTCCAGATTGCTTATCTGGATCTTTCTAAGGCCTTTGATGTTATCTCCCATGTTGAGGTTATTGACAGACTATACCAACTCAAAATTAATCAATACACAGTTTGCAAAATTGGTAACTGTCTGCCTGACAGGACCCACACTATTAAGGTCAGGTTTATTTGCTCTGTAGAGAAGAATGTCACCAGTGCTGTCTCACAGGGAGCTGTCCTTGGCCCTTCTTAATATATGTAAAAAAAGTGGCATATATTTCTGTGACATAAAAGCTGGTATCAAATGACTATGGTTAACCAAGCTTGTTGATTATTCTAAACTGGGGGTGGTTTTGAAATACCATTCTGTTACTCTAATTCTCCTGAAAGGGCTGGATCAAAAATGCTTGGTGAATTAATTATGGACTTACTCTTAACACCAAGAAATGTAGCATAGTTTTCTTTGATAAATCTTGCATCACCACTGCTTACTTTGTAAATGATATTCCATTACACTTAAATGTGACACTGTCATCAGGGATCTGGGTAATTATGTTGATAAGAGACACTCCTTTGTCCATCATGTTTCTGTGGTGGTTAGAAAATCCTTCTGCCTTGCACAGCTTACCTTTCCTGGCATCTCCTCAAGGTTCAATGAAAATATAATCCCACTTCATTCATATCTTGTTAGGTCCATCACTGAATATAATGTGCCCTTCAGCATATACATAACTCAGCACCTGAACCAGTTTGAGAAATCTCAAAGTTTCCTCACCAAAGCTTCTTAGGTCTCAGGACCCTTAGCTACTCTGATGGATTAAAAGCATGTCCCTCTACTCAGTGTCATACAGACACCTGACTTGAGATCTCTGCATAGCCCTCGTAGGTTCATAGGTAAGTACTAGGCCATCTGCCTTTGTAGACCATGTAAAGCCTAGGCAATTTGCCTTTCAAAGGTGAAAATCTTAACCACTATATGAACCACCAACCCCTTCTCTACTAGGAATGGTATGAATGCCCCAGTAGTCTTTGAACTCCTTCACCTAAATAGAGCTGCTGGTAAAGTAAACACTCATTATAGAGACCTAATCAATATTTCTACATCAACACCACCAAATGGCATGACCAATACTTAACCCAAGGTATACCCCGTTTCTGGAATAGACTGCTTTTATCTATCAAGCAGAGTATTTCCATAGCAACCTCTAAAATTGTCTGGATGACTGGATGGGTAATTTCCAGGAACATGTGCATAGAATCTATTTGTTGGTTGACATTGTTAGTCTTTCACACTACTGGGTGATGTGACTGACCTTCTCAATGGTGTATTTTGGCTATAAGTTAAGTGAAAAAAATATATAAAATCCTTTTGTTTGAATTATGCACTCTAGATATAGCATTTGACTATCCTTGTGCTTTCTTAGCTTTGGAAAGGTTTATATATTTCAGATGAATGGTTGTATGATTGTTCTGTAGGTAATCACATACTCTAATATTATCATTGGGGTGATCAGGATGGAGGGAGGGAAAGAACAGCTGCTGAACCAGTGATCTATTTGAACACTGTATTTTTATCATTCAGACCTGCCAAAGTATCAGTGATAGTAATTCTCTTTCTTATACCCAAGGTAATACAAGCATCTTTGCTTACTATACATAATATATAATCCTATCAATTAAATACATCAAATAAAACATATTTAATATGATTTAACAATAGACACTCCCAGGAAAAAAGCACATTGCCCATCCTCCAGCTATCGTTACTGCAATGTTTTAATCTAAACCTTAAACACTAATCCCCAAATATATTAGCCCAGTCAGACAGCCCATTTTCCCTAAATACAGCTAACATATCATCCCTTCTATAATATTTTTACCCAGTTTAGGCATGTCCTGTCCACTTTCCTATTCATCCAACAAGCATTTAATATCAGTCTACTGCCAGTCAGTTGCTAATCCCTCCCAGTAAGCTAAGAAACAACAATGGAAAGCAGATATTCCCCATTGTGAGATATCTGATCTTATATCCTAAACAGGCTTTATTCAATAATTCAGTTCTCAAGTGAGGTTCCCTATTATACGTCTCAAATCTCTAATTGGGAGTCACTGAATTATGACAATCACTTTTCTCCTTTGCAAGTATTTGTTGCAGGGGGCACCCCCCTGCATCTCTTAATGTGGGAAGTGCACTCCTACATTCCTCTTACTAATACATACATATATATATATATATATATATATATATATATATGTATACATGTATGTATATATATATATATATATATATATATATATATATATATATATATACACATATACTACCAATAAGATTCTCATATATCAGAGAACAGGGAATACTTCAAGACACAGTGATCTTGGACTAAGCCCCCATTTTCAGACACTCACCTTCCTGTTTTGGCACAGGCACACGTACAAGGCTTAGAATTAATCTATTTGAACATCTACTGTTACTCCAAGTTTAATTACACAGCTGTGTTATGTTCATCATTTGACCACTGCTGCATTAGGTTAAGCTATATGGATAGAATACCACAACTTAGAAGCATGAGGGTTTAAGACTCCTGGAGACTGGTCCAAACAAAGCCTGTTCTAGACCTGGAAAAGGAGTCTTGTTTGTAGTGCTTTGTAAAAGTATGTTCTGGAGCTTTATTGCTGCCTTTAGAATAATTCTAGAGTCCAAACCTTATCAAAAAAGCCACTGGAGAAACCAAAGCCTTTGACCCTGTCTGTTAATTGATGTATTATTGTAGTAATAACAAAAGGAAATAGCTGGAGGCAACCATTTGAAAACTTTTTGCTTTGCCACTGGTTGTTCTTTTTTCTTACTTTCATAAGAAATTATCAGAATTTCCTGAATGTTTTAGCTCTGTCAGGATAGTATCTGAGTTATCCTTGGACATCCAGAGTATGAAGAATCGTTTCTCCCTCGTGTTTAGGTTCTGGAAAGAAGACAGGGAGATGGATATCTTGACTCAAAGTAAATTTGCATAACACTTTAGGCACAAAGGAAGGATTCGTTCTCAATGAAACCCTTGATTTATGAGAAATGAGATATGGCTGATGCACCATAAGAGCATGCAACTCAGACACTCTTCTTGCAGAAGTCAGAGCAATCACTAGCAATGTTTTCCATGTTAAGAACCTCAGATTAACCTGATGAGCTGGTTCAAATGGAACAAGCATTCAATTTTCCAAAACAAAATTATAATCCCAAGGAGTCTACTGCTAAGTCAGGCAGCCCATTGTCCCTAAATACAGCTAACACATCATCCCTTCTGTATTATTTTACCCAGTCCTGTCCACTTGCTTATTCATCCAACAAAATGGAGCAAGTGTTAAATTTTCCAAAACAAAATTAAAATCCCTAGGAGGAGCCACCTGATTTCAAGGTAGATGGGAATGCAAAATTCCACTCAATAACATTTTGACCTGGAAATGCATTGAAGGAAGGGGATCTTTGGCCAGGCATAAATGGCTGAAAGATGAACCTTGATAGAATGATAAGAAGGGCAAGAGGCTAATAACTCACACAAATATTGAGAAACCAGAGAAATACTAGCCTTGAAAGGGTTTTGGTTCTTACCATTGGACCGACTAGAACCTTTTATCCATGTGCTAATATATGATTTCCTAGTAGCAGTTTTTGCCTCCATTAATATCTGCTGCATATCTTCAGAAAATAGGTGCCTAAAATCTATTAAAATTCTATCAAAACATCCTGTCTTTTTTTAGTTGGCCCAGTCTTTGAGGAGCTTGCACTAATTATTCTTGCCCATAGCTGAAAGAAGGAAAAACCACTGTTGCCTGGGCCAGAAGGGAGTCACCTCAATGAACTTTAGAGAGTACTTCTGAATCTTCAGAATGATGCTAGAAATCAATGGAAAGGATGGAAAGGCATACGGGAACATTCTCATCTAATGCAAAGAAAATATCTTTGTTTCTCAGATCTGCTTGCAAGGATTTCAGGAGCAGAATTTTGCGAGTTGTTTCTTGTGAGTGGAGGTAAAAATATATGCCTAACAGGTTCCCACAACTGGATCAAATCCTAGAAGACCTCCCCCGTTCAATTTATATTCTTGAAGGTCTAATCTGATCACGCTCAGCTTGTCTGCCACAAAGTTTTCCTCTGATAGAATGTAAGATGCCTGTAGAGTGAGATTGTGTTGAGTTGCAATATCCCAGGCTATTATGGCTAATCTGCACAGAGTATAATATGGAACAAGACCCTGCACTTTTACTCTCAAACACACAGCTCCCCAAAGTCTGAAGCATCTGTTGTTATAGACTGTGTTGGAGCAGGAATAGAGAATGGGAGACCTGGATTCAGCTAAAACTGTTCTCTCCACCAAAGCAGTTCCCTATTTACAAATACCAAAACTGGAACTTGAAAAGGTTGGGAGTTTGGGACCATACAGATTTTAGGTATAATTGAACTTTTGTCATATACAATCTGTCTAGAGGACTCATGGGAACCACAGATGCCATGAATGGAATTCCCTTGTTGAAGAGCTGGAATGAGTAGAAAAACTCAGGAATAGCTCTAGATACAGATCTACCTTTTCCTGTGGGAGAAAAGCTCTTTGAAATGATGTATCCAGGAGACCCTCTAGGAATACTTTCCCGTGGAATGGAGTAAGGCAAGATTTTTGATTGTTCTTCTGGGATGTCAGTCTGTGAATATCATTTACTCAAGTGAGAGATTCCTGACACTTTGAAAAAGAGATTACAAAGATAAGGAAGTTATTTAAATCAGTAGACCTGGGAATACCTTGTATTCTGCAGTTAGCTACCACTGGAGATAGACAGTCTGAGAACACTCTTGGAGGAGTTGATAACCCAAAGGGTAATACAGAAAACTAAAAGTGCAAGCCACACACAGAAAACCTTAAAAAACACTGGAAATATGTTATTATAGGAATGTGATGATGCATCTTTTAAAATCTAGAGTTATCAAAAACTGAAAGGGGGAGATGATGTTAACAGCGATAGCATTTTGAACTTTGGAATTTTCATACACTGGTTGAGAAAGATCTGGGACAGGGCTCCAGGCAATGTCTTTATTTGGTCCCAAAAACTTCTTTGAGTAAACAACATTTTCCTGCAAGAAAGAGAGAGAGAGAGAGAGACGAGTTCTATTCCTTCTTGAAGAAGCAGATGTTGAATGGCAGAAGGAAATAAAGGAGTATGATCTGGAGGATGAGGTGTAATCTGATGAAAAAGGGGTAGGGACTCCCACTGCCATCTGTATCCCAGAATAAGAACTGTCAGTGCCCATTTGTCAGAGATTATCTGTTGCCAAAGAAAAGTAAATACCCAAATTTTGGGAAAGAATTAAAAGGATTGTCAGGGTGGGGGTAAGGGGTACCATTTGTAGAAAGTAATTCAGATTTTTTGGACTATCCTTATTTCTGGAAGGTTCCTGCCTTTTTTTTATAGCCTCCTTGACATTGTTTCTCACATGCCCGCATGCCTGAAATTTGCTGAGTGTTCTTATTTTGTTTTTTTTTGTAAAAGGATCCTGGATTAGGAATGAAACTTTTACTAAACTTGGAGAAGGAAGGCTTAAAAATCTGAGTTACTCCTTAAATCAGTTTTCTTCTCTTGTCATGTTTCTTCAGAACTTCAACAGCAAATGGCCTAAATATAACCTCTCTATCAAGGCGAGAATTCAAAATTTCAGCTTTTACATCTATAAGCACATTTTGAGAATGTAACAATGCAAATGTTCGTATAACAGACCCAGTTGATGTTGCTCTGCAGGAGACATTAGCTGAGTCATAATAACACTTCAAATAATGTTTTGTTTCATGAGAAACAGAAGCAATAATGGCAATTAGAGGAAATTTACCCTCAGAAAGAAACATGGCATTAATGTTCCTCACATTTTTAAAAGAAGCAAGCAAAAACTTTAACATTTGAGTTGAACAGTTAAGAGTTCTGAAAGTAAGAGTGGTAGAAGAACAGACTTCTGGGGTTGCAGTGGAAGAGGCTTGCACTCCCATCTTTGCTAATATTTTGTTATGCTGATGGGAACAAGTCCACATTTTTGAGAGTAAATCCAAATAATTTCTCCAAATGTATGCAAGGTTTTTTGATGACATGTTTTTGTATAGTAGGGTACTAGGAACATCTTCACAGAGTTCATTGTATATTTGGAGGCTTCCACTAACTTCTTGGAGTTTACATTCAAAGTTGAAGATTTTGGTATTGCTTTTTAAAAAATATTTTTATACAGGCATGAGGGTGTGGGGGTAGTATGAATCTGACCTGTACAGGAAAAGTATTTTTGTCTAATAGTTATCTGCTGCTGAGAGTGTACACACATATGCTCAGAAGAAATATTGTAAAATGTCAGTATATATGCCTCTCTAGGTTGATCTCAGAACAGGAAATGTTTTGTGCACAGTGTGGTCAAGTGAGAACAATGCTTGTCAACAGGAAGACCCCCCCCCCAAGCTGTTTTATGAAATGTTGGTCTTTGTTAAATCTGGCAGAGGTGACAAATATGAAACTGTTCCAAATAAAGCAATGGAGGGCAAAATTCAGGGTTACCTATTATATCACTGAATGCTTAAAATAGCGAATGCTGTTTTATCAACCGTTTTAAATCGAAAATGCGAAATCCCGAACACACAGAACAGTGATTTTTTTTCCAGGGGAAAAAAAATCACTGGACCGTTTTCGGGACTTTGCCATTTCATCCACTGTGGTGTGATCTTGGAGTTGGTATATTTAAGTAGGGGGGTGGGGGAACAAAGGCCCCCCACTTTATTTTGTGTTTATGTTTTCTTTTTTTATTATGGAGCAGTGATTTTTTTCTCTGGGAAAAAAATTGCTGTTCCATGTGTTTGGCATTTTGCCGTTTAGATTTTTAATGGTTGATTATACAGTGTTTGCTATTTTAAGCATTCGCTGTTATAATACAGACCCAAATTCAGAACAAGACTGATCATTGTTGCAGAACATGCAATTGCTTCAAGGGGCTATGGGTCATTATGGTGAGGAAATAGGACTTGTTTGCTAAGAAATAGGACTAGGTTGTTAGTAATAACCCTGATCTCCAGAAACTGATCCAACTCCCAGTTTAACTTAAAATCTGCCTATAACATCAAAGGCATTTTTGAATGTTATCATCATCATCATCAACCCTCTTTTCAACATTTTTCTACATGGAGTTGGGGTGTCGTGTTAACTGTTGCTATCTCTCTCGATTCACTGATACATTCTTGCTTTCTTCAACATTCATGCCTGACTGTTGCAGATCTTCTTTCACACAATCTATCCACCTCTTTGATGGATGCCCTCATTTCCTATTAACTTCTTCCTGTCTGTCCCAAATCTTCTTCACCAGATTGTCTTCTGCATTTATGCACATGAGTCCAAACCACCATAATCTGTTCTCTTTGATCCTTTCTGCAATTGGAGCTACTTTGGCTTCTGCTCTTATGTCCTCAATTCTTTGTCTGTCCCACAGTGTGCATCCTACCACACTTCTCAGGCACTTCATTTCCATCACCTCTAGCTTTCTCCAATGGTTTGCCTTTACTGCCCAGGTTTCTGTACCATACAGTAGTACTGGTCACATCATTGTTTTGTGCACCTTACTTTTCAGCTTATTTGGCATTCTTTAGTCATACACTACACCTGACACTGTATGCCAATTGGCTCCAGCCCCTCTGATTCTAGCTTTGACCTCTTCATCCAGACTTCCCTTCTCATTAGCAATCCCTCCCGGATACTTGAAGCTGTTAACATGTTCCATTATTTTCCCTTCTATCTCAATTTGCTGCCATTACCACTGTCTTATCTGTACTTAGTTTCATCCCATGTGCCTTCGGTTTTGCATTCCATTCCCCTATCCTTTGCTGAAGTTCTTGCTAGCAGCTGCCTGTAATGCCACACCATTTACACGCAGCAACTATGTTGATCTGTCCTAGTCCAGCACCAGTATAAACAGTAGTTGACTCAGAGCTGAAACCTGATGCACACTCACTCCCACTGGGACCCCTTTTGTGAGACCAAACACTGTTCGTACTTGAATTCTTGTGTCCTTGTACATAGCCTGCGCAAAATTCTATTAATGTCTCTTTGTCTTTGAACCACTGCAAGACTGCCCAAATCAGCTTTCTTGGGACCTCATTATATGCTTTCTCCAAGTCTAGGAATGCCCAGTTGGACTCTTTCCTTATCTCTAGCTTCTTCTCAACTATCTATCTCACTGCTAACATCAGGTCGATTGTGCTGCATCCTGATTTGAATGAGAATTGCTCACCTCCCATCTTATTTTCTACTACTCTGTGTATTTGTTTATCAATCACCCTCTCAATAACTTTCAAGAAATGTGACAGGAGTTTGATACCTCTGTACTGCCCTCAGTCAGGGATGTCCCTTTTTTTCTTGTACACTGGCACAAATATATTTATTCTCCAGTCATCTAGGATATGCCTTTCTCTCCATACTGCTATGAGTAACCTCAGGAGCCATTTCTCCCCTATCTCACCCGGCATCATTATCATTTCTGATGTGATCTCATCTGAGCCTGCTGCTTTCCCTGACCTCAGTTTTCTAAGTGCTATTCTTACTTCTTCTAGGGTGGGCTCCTCTTCTTCTCTCATTGTAGGCTATGTTTGGGGCAGTACAGCTTCTTTGGGGTGTTCTTCATTCAGAAGCTGATGGAAATACTCCTTCCATCTACTTTTGAATTCCTGTGGACTGGTGAGCAGGTTGTTGCTGGAATCCCCTTATGAAGGCTGTCTGACTATCTTCTTTATCTTTCTGTCTTTGTCTTGCGACTTGATATAGTTTCTTTGTGCCATCTACTGAGTCACTTTCCAGAAGATGCCAGAGTGCCTCTGATGATTTGTTCTTCGCAATTGCAACTCCTCTTCTAGCCTCTTTGTTAGACAACTAGTATTCCTTCTTTGCCTGGTCCATCTTTTCTGTCTCCTACTTTTTCCTACACTTCTTCTTTCTTTTGATGACTTCCTGGACTTCTGCATTCCACCACCAGCTTTCCTTATGTACCTTATTTCTGTACCTGGCTCAGCCACATATCTGTTCTGCAGTCCTCACACATGTCGTTTTAAGGCACTGACATACTTCTTCAGCCTCACAAATTTTCTGTTCTTTCTGAGGTGCTTTCTCTCCAGTCAACTTCCAGGTTGTCAGCCTTGTCTCTGTTGACCTTAAAGCCTTCTCTGACCATTGCATCTGATTGTAGTAACTAAAGGTTTATGCTGTGGGCCAACTGTTTTACTTTGCAGGCACTGATTCTACCCCAGTGCCCTTTCCCTACTAGGAGCAAATCTACCTGAGTTGCATGTTGGTCATTTTTGTATGTGATCTTGTGCCTGTCTCTCTTGCTGAACCATATGTTGGCCATCATCTATTTTCCAGATAGATGTCCAGAATGGCCTCTCCTTTATTTCTGTTGCCACATCCATATTAACCAAGGCAGTCCTCATATCCTGTTCTGACTTCCCCAAAATGTACGTTCAGATCACCCATTATCAACACCAATTCATGTTATCTTGCTTGATCTAGAAGGTCCTACAACTAGTGTCTGAATATACTCTATTCTTCACTATCACAACCCTGCTGTGGGGCATAGACTGAGATTATGAATAGTGCCCTACCCTTACATTGGAGCCATGAGTGTATCACTAATCCTGATGATATCACTCACTGACTGTCTTCTGAAGCCTCTCCTTAACCATAATTCTCACACCATTTCTATTCTGTCTTCCTAGTGAGTAGTAGACTCTGGACCCTAAACCAAGTGACTTTGCTACACTGCCCTTCCATCTTGTCTCCTGGATACATGGCATGTCCAGCCACCGTCTTATTATCATACCATCCACTTTCAAGCTGTGTCCTGTCAGTGAAACTACATTGTGTGTAGCAATTTTGAGTTCATGTTTGGCAGGCTTTCACTCCACAGAACTATCCCAGATAACTCAAGCTTGGCAACTGGGCATCAGCCTGCCAGTAGCTTATTAACACATGGCTGCTGGGCTTTTTGGTGGGCACATGCTGGCCAATAGGGGCACTTACACCCTTCCCACCATTAGCATGGACCCCTGGCTTAGGTCAGAATAGGCCAGGTTCTCAACCTACATATCACCAGCAAATACCCATGTCCATTTGCTGACATTAGTCAACATGGACAAATCACCTAGAGCCAATTTTAACACACTCAAGTGGCTAGCCCTGACATGGTGCTTAGTCTGTGATCTGTGTTCTCCTATTCGAAGAATACTGGGCACCACAGCTGATGCCCAAAGCAGTTGGTCTACGGAACTCTTCCCCTATAAGGCACCATCTAGAGTGTATGCTGCTGCTCACAGCTCATTCTTTGGTGAGTTTGAGGTGGAAACATTTAGCATGTTTTTGTGAAGTAGGACAAACTCCACAGAGACCCAAGGAGAACATGCACACTCCATACAGGCATTGGTCAGAGGTCAGGAATGAACCTTGTACCTTGTGCTGCATGGGAGGCAAAGACCTTAACCATTATGCCAACTGGTCCATATATATATATATATATATATATATATATATATATATATATATTTTAAATATATATATATATATATATATATATATATATATATATATATATATATATATATATATATATGATTTGTATCTTATTTTATTCAGAAAATGCATATTAATCTCTTTGTATGATTACTGATGTTTATTTCTCCACTGATGACTTCAGATTAGCAGAGTTTGTGTAATGGATCATGTAAATAAAGGGAAAAAAAATCACTCTTAAGCTGGAGTGACATAGTATGATATAGTAATAAAAATTTAAAATAAGCCAAAGTGATTTTTTTTCTTGTCTTTTTCTTTGTCTTCCTCTTGTTTAAATACCACATTCTTGCATTGTAAAAACATAGATATGACAGCAGTATTGTTTCATGAAGACTGTTCCTGAATAATATATATTTTGGAAATTAAACCTGCGGTGGTGGTGCTGCGGTATCGTTGTCGCCTCACAGTAAGATGCTGTCCGGTTCGATTCTCAGCTAGAGCCTCTTCTGTGTGGAGATATGCTTGAATGGGCGTACCTTCATTGAAGATTGTGTGTCAGGGCTGGTAACTCGGCACGTAAAAATCAACTACCAATCATTAGCAAACCGGAGTTCTGCTGTGGCGACCCCTAACCGGGAAAAGCCGAAAGACACAACAATGTGAGAATGCCCAAGACACGCCTGTGTACTGTACTTTGAAAGTTGTTACCCCTAATATCTTTCCAGGTCTGTAGTCATGACAGTTGCATCTTATCCTTTACCAATAACTGCATGAACAGCTTCACTTTTTATTCTTTCTAGCATCATTATTTTCTTTAGGGGTTATGTTCCAAGCATATAGCAGAAACATTTCCATCAAAGATTTATGTAACAAGTACTGCAGGCACTTGCCACCCACTTATATACACCCATCGAATGATATTTAAAACATTTAATGGGATAAGTCATCAGTGATTTTAGAAAGTGTTAAGTGATAGCTGAAGCTTTGCTCTTCTGGTACATGGTCCCTGTAAATATTCTTGTGATCTCGACATGTTTGCCCTACATCCTTGATCAGCATTCACTGATGACAGTGCCAGTTTGTGAGAAGCCCTCTGATTTGAGAAAACACTCTTAAGGGGAATCTGCTTCATCAGCAGAAGCCTGTGATATAGGACTGATTATTCTGCTGAGTAATAAAATTGTCACATAAACTCCTTCCACTGCACTGCTACTATCAACAGCCCACATAATGTGACACTGCTGATAGTGTTCTTATTGGTGGAGGCCTGGTTTGCTACGAGTCTGAAATTCCCTTTGCTGGCTGAGCAACTGCAGGAACATTTCTATTATTCTGACAGTCTTTGGCACATTGCTTTTCACCTGTTGGCACACAGTCTGACGAGAGTGGGATACTTTCCTGGTCTGCGTCACTTGCAGCTGTAAATTGTTTGTGTTTCTGCTGCACCTCTGGCTTGTTACACAAGTACTCTGTTATTTCTCATTATATTATAGTTAATGTTCAAGATTTTGTTTTAGATGTTTTGGACTTCACAGAAAACATCTTTCTTTGCAGTCTCCTTTTGGCCCCACAGCAACTTTCCACGCAACTTTTGGCGTTCGAGATAGATTTTCCTATCATGCTTGTATAGACCAGAAAAGTCCAAAACAGCAGAAGTAGGAAACCAAAACTGGGACAAAGAGACATATGCATGTTCTGAATATGTCTTGTTTGCTAGTATAGTGCTCCTTTTCCATAAGTGCAAGATATGTCTTATTTACCATACTAGTATCTTAATTTTTTTTCATTCTATGACACTATGCAGAACCTGTGTTTAATTCCTATAGTAGTCTAGGAATATATGTAGTGGGTGCCTACAGATACAAACTATGAGATGTTTTAATTTAGTCTTCCCCTGAGTTAAGATTTGGAGGAGGCTGTTTTTCACTTTAGTAATATACCTTAGTGCATTCAGCTATTTGTAAGGCACATGGAATATATTTTCAAACTCTGTCTAGCTCTGATAAGGAATATTTTTGCAATTTACCCTTGTTTATGAGGACACTAACACTATTATTTCTGTCTATAACTCTTCTACAAAAACAAGTTCCATTTCATACTCAAGGAAACTAAATAATATGGAAAACAGACTTTTTCCACTATTACTTTGATTTTATATGTACTTAAACTGATGTGTCATATTCTGCACTAAAGAGAAAAGTAAAGAATACTTTCCAGGCTACTGTATTTTTTTATTGACTTACTATTATGGAAAATGAATAATGCCTTGCTGAAGTTGTTATAGAAGATTGTTTTGCTAATGATTTCCACTGATAGTGTTTTATTAATAGCTAGATCCAATTATTTGTTTATTTAACTTTTGCTGACCATAATCATTTGGTCGATGTGATTACATGGGTTTTGTAAAACTCAGTATTAGAGAAGGCTTGGGGAGAAAAATTCCACATAAAGAAAATACATTTGATAAATATTCTAGGAAAATATAGGTTGGCAATAGAATGATTAGATCATGTTGTAAGAAATAAATCAGGTAGTTGAATATTACTTGAGAATGAACAGTTTATAGACAACTGTAGTGCATGTAGAAAGGTAATTATGCTCTGACATGCAGAAAAAGGCAAATCAGTTAAGCGCTACTATGTTAAGTAACCCCTGCTTAAATTGTTGAGGTCAGGTCTTGCACTAGGCAAGCAAATCTGCCAGCACTGACTAGCAAATGACAGTGACAGAATAAAAACAGATTTGTTTCTGCCTGCTGCCTGTGCCAGTAATGTATCCCTGACTATAAACTTAGAAAGTTGATTGAATAACAGAATTTGTATTAGCCTGAATTTTCTGAAGGATAAAAAGTCTGAAACTCAAATGAATGCCATTATTTAGTGACTTCATTCCTCGGTGATTTGTTAGAAACCCTCATATTTTATAATATCTGACCAAATATACAAGGAAAAATGTGTGCATTCTGAGAAAATCTGGACAGCTGAAAGGCATTGCAAGGTGAGTGTAAACATAAGAGACATTTTTTTATACTGGGCAGGATTCACGAAGCCTCCGTGTAAGAGATACAAGGCTTACACGGAGGCTGCAGTTAAACGATGTGACGTCAGCATGTCATGCATATGCATGAGGGCATGCTGAATCATACCTAAGACTAACACGGTCCGTGGAAGACAGTAGGGGGCGTGTCCGTAGGCTGAGCCCTGCAAGTGGACACGCCCCCAGAAGAGTAAAAGTGCCCAAAGTAAACCCCCACGATAGAGTACATGGAAATGTGAATAAACACAACACAACACATGCCCCCACAGACTATGAACATAAAATCATATAAATGAACATGGTATATTTTTTTTTAAACTGTAAAGATGTTTGCCCGTGAGTGAGCTTGTTTGCATGGGTGTGCTCGTAGCTCAGCCACAGTTAGCAGTAAGTGGAAAAGCATATAAGAACTAACTATGCAAAGTAAGCCCCAAAGCAATAGCGTAGCGGTAGAGACGTCGGCTGAAGAACAGGCAGTCATGGTTCGACCCCCCACAGCATCAATTTTTATTTTTAGTGAAATAAGCACGAAACAAGTCCCTGACATATATGTACACATATAAAATTATATTTTATGTAAAATGTAATGAAATAGGCCATTTATTTTGAAGAAATGTGAGATAAAATAATAACAAATGCCAGATGTGCCCATAGCTGAGCTATAGTTTAACAAGTTGAGTGAATCTGCCCGTAGGTGAGCAGTGGTTTAACAGGTGCAAAATGAGTGCCCGTAGGTGAGCAATGGTTCAACAGGTGCAAAATGAGTGCCCGTAGGTGAGCCGTGTTTTAACACGCTGAAACTGTGTGCCCCTAGCTGAGCTGAGTGTAATATGCATGCTGACAGCCAAATGAAGCGGAAACCAGCGTAACCCGTTTGCGCGGAGCTGCGCATCGCGCCAACAAGCTGATGGGAAACGTTGAGCAAGCTGTAACAAAACTGCCTTTACACAGACACACCCCTAGCCTGTCTAGACAGTCATAAAATATAAAAAGCAGTGGCCAGGTTCAAACCCAGGATACCATGCACCATAGTCAAGGTACTGAACCACTAAGCCATGACATCTGTACTTAGAAATGCAGTAATAGCAAATATATAGGAATGAATAGAAAGAGGAGCATGACAAAGCAGGTTTTGTGAAGCTGATACAATTCCAAAATGGCCAATCACAGATAAGTGCGGGAAAAACGGCATATATAAGCCCCATAGGCGGGAATACACAGCATAACTGATTGTAGAACTAACTTGCAGCCAGAATGTCAGGAGTAGGTGAGGGTAGTTGCTTCCGAGCACAGAGGTGGGGCACTGAGGAGTCCAGATATATGGTCTGGCTCCTTGTCCACAATCATGAGGCCCAACTCATGCAGGGCCAGGTCCTGTGGGGAGCATATAGGGCTGAGGCGTGGGACCGGTTGGCTCATGATCTCACCAGTGCCACAGGGATTCCAAGGACTGGTGAGCAGGTCCGTCACCACCATGCGGACCTGAAGAGACGTAAGCAGGACCAACTGAACCTTTGGATCCAGGAGGCCCGGCAAATGCCCAACACCCCACTACTGAGTAAGTTACATTTAATTATGTATGTAAGAAATTAACCTAGCTGATATTATGGAGATGTGTATTCCAATATTACTTTATTTATATTACAGCTGCAGGTGTCCGTTCTGCGAACTGCAGAGCCTATGGAGATAGGCTGGTGCGGTTGCGCCACCAGGCAGGTCAGTAATCCTCTCCCTGTAACTGTAAATAAATATAAAAGTATGACAGTTATACTCACTAAGTAATAAAATGTGCAAGTAACAGTGTAAGAGTGTTTGCAAGTATTGCTTGATTACAAAAGTGTGTTGCAGTCTGTAATCCAAACAGAAAAATGAAAATGTAATAAATAAAGTCTGAAATAAAGATGCCCCACCTGTAATATAATAGTATACAACCTGCAGCAGGCAGAAAAGTACAGCTGCAGAAGATGAGCAAATCACATGTGTGAAATATATCCCTGTTGAAATACTGAAACATGACAGAAGTGAGACTGTTGGAAAGGATTGTAATAACTACAGGTAAAACATGTCAATAAAGCCTAGAAGTAAGTACCATCCTGAATTGAAAAATTAAAAGAATTGAGAGAGTGTGAGAAAGAGTTATGAATCCACCAATAAAGTAGTAATAACCCCTGAATAAAGTATACTGCAGTCAGTACAGAATGAAATGAACGTGACAAGCAGAACCAAACTGCGAAATGTGTTCAAAATGTTGCTGCAGCTGGAATGTGTATCCCAAAATCTGGATATGTTTCTCTCAGTCTGCAATATGCAGATAGTATGATAGTCTGAAATACCAAACATCCACAGTTGTCTATAGCTATATAAAGCAAATGTAGCAGGATGATGTAGCTGAACAAAGCCAGATATGAAAGTGTATGAATAAAAATGAAAATGTATATTGATGTAGCAGTAACATTCCTATCACCAACATGAAGTAGTTATCACATAGGAAACTGTAGGTAGAACTGTAGTGTGTATATATCTGCAGCTATTAGAAATGTACAGCATATGTATTGGTATTTGAAGGTGTTAATTATATTTTATTCACCCTACCCTATAACCACATATAATCCATTACCCGTGAAATTGGTATGTGCAATCACAATTAACACCCCTGGACATTTGTCCTGTTGGGTCATACATATTTGCATGTACGTTGATGCATCTGCCCTGTTCATACATCCAAACCTGATGGCCTGTTGCCATCAATCAACCCTGCATGTTGTTGGACTGTGTATTGCTGTTCAAATTATGCATGTGTTATGCTCGCTGTTCAATGGTGTGAATATCTGGGTGTTTGGTTAATGGGAATACTAATGCATGCTGTTACAACTAATTGCGAATGGTATTGTATGTTACTAACCCAAACTGTCATGACATAATGCAAAACATAGGATGACAGGGAAGGCGGGTTCCAGCGGACCCACCTCTCCCACCTCAGCTGGCGAGTGCACCTGGCAGTAGTGCCCAGTCCGGACCCTCCTCCGGTGGCCCTGTGCCACCTGTGGGTGGAAGCACTGCAGGGGATGGGGCTTGTCCCCCCTCTGCAAGTGTGGCCGGAGGAGAACCACCACTCACCCTCCGTAGCGTCTGGACTGTGGTGCGTAGGGAGATCCAGGAATCTGTTCTTGGGCCCCTATGCCAGCTTGAGGCACAGGTGGCAAACTAATGGGCATGCCTGTTGCCCGGCCTACACAGCCCCCAGCACAGCCCCATCCTGGGCAGTGAAGGAACAGTGGCAACTGCCCATGGGTGGGGATATCAGTTCCACTGTTGCCATCTGTGGGCTCATGGGCTCTGGATATCCAAACATCCGTCCTCGTCAATTGTGTAACCCCCCAACACGTGTCATACACCGCCCCTGTATGCGTCTTGTTTGTCTTGTCTGTTGACCTACCCAACCTACCTCCCCAGCTATACCAACTTCCTTTACCTGACATACCACTCTCACCTGAAAAAAAAAAAAAGGGCACTCTGTACCCACAAAAAAATCATGCCCCATACATAGCTGCCCATTTTGCACACATGTCTGCTGGACATGGAAACTATCAATTACAATTGGCTGTACAACAAGTATTATTGTTGTCCTGACACCTCTCTCAGGGGTGGAAGGTTTCAAATGTCACACCAAATTACAAACATATGCACAGCTGTTGCTGATGAAGAAATGGGCAGCTATGGGCCTTACCTACATCCCTCCTGCAAAACCCAAGCTTGTTTCCCTACTGTCTTACCCTCTTTGTGACCCCTTTTTCACCACTTTCCTGTCTCCCCATTTTCATTTCTTTCAAAGAAAATAGCGCGGGTGTGTGCCAGAGTAAGCACTGTTAAGCGGTTGTAAGCGGGTGTGCGTGGAGCTGAACGCCAGTGCGCATGCATGAGCTCCACGCAAACCAGCGCTAACCCGGTTACAACTGCTTAAAAGTGCATTAGTCACTCTGAATGACAGGTCCTGTAGTCAGTTCAAAAGCAAAATAAAATCCCACTGTCAGTCCCGAACCCAGGACCTTGGAAACAGTAGTCTGCATGACTTACCACTAAGCCATGACTGTTATATAAGAACATTGTGCTACAATAAATATATCATGTAATAGTAGGAATGAATGTAAAGGGAATATAGGATGTGTAGTACACAGAGCATGTCATGTATATTTACTGTCAAATCTAGTGAATTTCTATAATAGCAGTGTGTGAACAGAAACAGCCATGCTAGTTGGTAGCTAGTAGGTAATAATGTCAGTTATTATACATATATATATATATATATATATATATATATATATATATATATATATAGTTGTAGGTGTCAGTGTACATACACACTTAGTACAGGAAACAGGAGAGATGAATGGAGAAATGTTAATCTACAGCACAGCCTGAATTATGAGAGAGATACTAACCTTTACACTCACAGAACAGTGTCCACAGCATACCAGCATGGTCCCCGCCCTTACAATCTGAAAGGGCAACGCCTATCTCACATACCCTTTTATAGCACTGTCCTGAAATCACAGTGAGAACTGCAATCAGTACACAACTGGCTGCATGCAATTAGCAAATGCTGGCTTACAATTGGTGCAGAGGCCATCACATGGACATATGCAGATACCTACAAAAGCATCCTGTACTCCCACTCCACACATGCAATACTTTCATTGCACCATCTGGAGGCAGAGAGAGAGAGAGAGAGAGAGAGAGAGAGAGAGAGAGAAAGAAAAAAAGAAAATAAAAACACAAACAAAAACCACATGTAAGACAAACTAAGTTGAAGCTGTCATCGGTGTCAGTATCAAGCTGGGCTAGCAGCAGCAGGAACCTATACTAACGGTAATGCAACCAGCTGCGACAAACACAGGTAATGTAAAGTAACAATTTAATAGTGTACATACTGTGAACCCTCCATATGTGTTATTGGTCTGTATCTATATGTATGTCTATGTGATAAGTTGTGTGTACGTTGTTTTACCCAAAGGGGATGACTATACATTACATGTCATTCAGTGTTAGGCCATGATTCTGGCACCAGTTGTCCGTTTCAGTGAGGCCTGTCTGTAGGATGTGTGTGTCAGCTGGTGTAACGACTATGGCGCTTAGTTCGCAGTCATCTGGAAACTTTGTCATCCACAACCCGCCCATGCTTGCTTTCACATCTGAGAAGTAAATGCCAAACAAAAGGGGTCCTAGGACAGAGCCCTGTGGGATACCACTTGGGACTGGCTATGAGTCTGACATGGCTCCCGCAACTTTGACTTTATGGATTCAGTTGTTCAACCAGTTTGCAACCCATCATGTGACATATGTATTAACATTTAAGCTGATGAGCTTGTCTATGATGCCTGAGTGGAGTATTGTGTCGAAGGCCTTAGGCAAGTCCAGGTAGGCAGTATGGACTGCTTTGCCCTCATCAATGGCCGTAGTGACTGTTTTGAAAAAGTCAACCAGGTTCAAAAGGCAGGATCAGCCCTTCACAAAGGCAAACTAAGTGGGATCAAGTGTCTGTAGGTACCCAATATCGCTGTATATGAGTCCCATAATGAATCTTTCCATAGCTTTGCAGACCAGGCTGGTTAAGCTTATGGGGCGGTAGTTACCAGGGTCAGTAGAGGTGCCTCCTTTGTGGAGTGGGACCACTGTTGCTGTATGCCAGTGTTCAGGTATATATCCCGTAGTAAGGCCAAGGTTAAATATCAGTTTTATATGCGGTTGTAGCTCCTCTTGGAGTTCACGTAGCACACATCCAGGGATACCATCAGGTCACATTGATGCTGTGTGTTCTGCTTTGCTGAGGGCGGCCCTCACCTGGACATCTGAGATGACAGGGAGGTTACATTCAGCTGTGATAAGTATTTCTTATTTTGAGGGAGAGGGAGGGGTGATATTTTCACTGAACCTGTCTGCCAGAATTGCCAATATCTGTGGGTTCAGTGAATTTTATGTAGTTGTGTACTAACTCAGAGCATATCTGAAGCTTTTGGTCCATGTGTCTAACAAAACTGAAGAAGGCCTTGTGGTTATCTATAGTGTCCTTGGCCATTTCCCTCTCAGAGTTGGCCTTGGATGTTGTTATGAGAGAACTTAGCTTATTACTAGTGCCGACCACAGATGCCTTCCCTTTATGTGATTCTGCTCTGTCCTGCAGTAGCCTCCTTCTATCGTTATACAATTTGTCTTTGGCTGGGGTTCACCAGACAGGATGCTTAACCTTTGTGCATAGGGTCTGGGTTAGAATTGTGTGTGCATGTTCCATGCATTCTTTGGGATGTCCGTGGGAAGCATTTGCAAAGGGGTCAGCATTGTGGGTTGTGGTCTCCACTGGCCCAGTGGGCTGCATGGATACCATCTCAGTCCTAACAAGTGAAAATCTGTCTATTCACATATATATCAAAGTAGTCTACTGTGCTGGTGGTGGTGGTGGGATATGTATATCCAGGCCGATTATTTTGTGTCCAGATCACACTAGTGGATGACATTCCACATACAGTACCTTGTTATGAACTCCCAGAGTGAGGTGGTGCATTGGACCTGTCTCAGTGTGCTGACCGATGGGGCTTCGTACTATGTTGTATGGAATGTGGCGGGTATTGTTGCACAGGTGTTGGCTGAGCACTGATATCTGGCCATGTACATGTGTATCCACCAAGAGACACACACGTGCTACATATGGGAGTAGTAGTATATCACTACAGTTGAGTATCATGTATAGTATGTGTGCCATATTTTGCTGACATAGTTTGCTGATATCCTGTTTGTGTTCTCTTTCAGGGACATGGCGCGTCAGTGAAATCCTGCCTACTCTGCTGCAGAAGATGAAGAGATATACCAGAGCCTGGTGCGGGATTATGACATACTGTTTTCCCGCACCAGCCAGAATCAGCAGGAGAGGGCTGCACTGTGGCAAGACCTTGTCCGTGGGGTAAATGACATTGGCACGCATAATAGGACATATGAGCAGGTACGACATCACTGCAGTGATTTAATCAGAAATGTCCGTCAGCGTGCGTCGGATATCCACAGGCAACAGGTCGCCACAGGAGGTGGGGTGGCCACAGAACTCCCCCTCACCAGACTGGAGGGGATACTCCTAAGTGTTGTGGCTCCAGCCCAGGAACATCAACAGCAACACACCTGCATTATGATGGAGGCTGGATCCACACAGCAACATGGCATGGAGCGTGCAGGTAATATGCCATATGTACACTTGACTGTTCTGTACACTGTTAGTTTATGCATGTGTAAGGTGTGTCCTTGGTATGTAGCTGTCAACATAGTATGTAATTGTGCAGGTGTGATATTGCCAATATCAGCAGCTGACATGTGAAAGGCAACTGGTGTACTACTGAACTGTATCATACGCAGTATCAATGGCACAGTTGTGCCCACTGACATTAATCCCCTCATTTCTGCAGGTCCCTCCAGTGTTACAGCAAGCCAGCCCATCCATGCTGGTGAGTGTGTTTTAACAATACCTATAATAGTCCTGATAGTGCTAGTAATAATAGTGTAACTCAGTAGTGCTCTGTGTGTATACTGTGGAGTGTGCATGTGTGCGTGTGTCCACGTGTGCACATGTGCATGTGTGCATGTGTGCATGTGTGCCTGTGTCCACATGTGCATGTGTGCATGTGTGCATGTGTGCCTGTGTCCACGTGTGCATGTGTGCATGTGTGCACATGTGCATGTGTGCATGTGTCCACGTGTGCATGTGTGCGTGTGTGCATGTGTCCACGTGTGCATGTGTGCATGTGTGCATGTGTCCACGTGTGCATGTGTGCATGTGTGCATCACTGGTAACATTGTGTAGACATTGTAAACTGTGTTTCCTGTCTTCCTCCCACAGGTTCTGGTGCTGCTCTGGTGTCCTGCAGCAGGGAACCTGAATCTGGTGCCACAGGTACTGATAATGATGATATCTGTGTAATGGCACAGGAAGGTGTGTCAGGGTCCGTCATTGGTCAGCCAATTGACAGTACACAGCTGTCAACCCCATCATTGCGCACAGTCATCCTGCCAGTACATCCTATGTCACCAATGTCCCTAGGTGATGGACAGGATACAGTGGGCATTGACCAGGGTAATGTGGTATCCGTGGCACATGCTTCCCCACACAGCAGCCATGGGCAGAGTCCTGAGATGGTACCACACAGACAGTTGCCCATGGGTTCTCATGAGAGCATCCATGGGTATACTGCCTCTGGCAGACGTGCCCAAAGAGGTCTGTCAACCTCAGCTATGTTTCGGGCTGTCATGCAGGCACAGTTACTTATGGAAAGGTACACCAGACAGGGTCTGAGGGAGCTGAGAGCATGTCGCACATCCATGACTGACAGTATGCGTGACATCGCGGATGCTATCCGTAATTTCACCAATGTCATAGACAGACTTTGTGGGGACACAACTACATGTCCATGAGCCAGGGCAATGGTGGATGGTTGCGGCGTCGAAGTTGCCGTATGCCAGCAACAGCAGCAGCTGGCAGTCGGCACGGATGACAACAGGCCCGCGGATGCCCCCATAGTGCCAGCAGCAGCCCCAGCAATGCTGGGTCTGTGCTGTCATCAGACCGCCCCAGGAGACCACGTGCACGTGGCTCTGGACAGTCCCAACAGGGACCTGTGTCCAGTCAACAAATTCCCGCTTCTGATGACAGTACCCAGTCTGGCTTAGTACCGGATACAGTCTGTAGCACCCCTGCCAGGCACAGGTACCATGTCCGTGGCCACAGACACTGATCTGTATGACCTGCCAGGTGCAATCTGTGGCTGTCCACAAACACCAGTATATGGCAGCCATGAGGTGGAACTGTGTGCATGCATACACAGATGTGAAATGTTAACACCTAGGGCTACCACATACACGCACACACTGCACCAACAGTGCCCCACCCTGTACTGCTGTCCCTCACCAACACACATACACATACATGTCAATTGGTGGTATCAGTGGCAGACTCAGGCATACCTAGTTCACACCCTGTGCATATGATGAAACTGTGCCACCTCCTGCAATCTCCATCAGTGCAGGAACAGGTTAGCATGTTGCTGATGCACAGGGTGACTACATAGAAGTGTATTACTAGTATCATGTTGGTAACAGTACAGTGTGCTGATATGATTGTGTGTATATCCCAGCATGCCTGATGCAGTAACTGTATGGCTGTCCTGAATTGTTATCTACACCCATAGTAAGTACCATAGTGTAACAGCTGCACATTATTGCATACCGGTGGTAAGGATGTCAACAGATAGCCACATACATAGGTAGCATAGGGGAGAAGGTAATGCAAGTAGTGATACGCAATGATGGACATGTACACTAATGGTGGCATGTTGCCCACAATGACTATGCAATGTGGATGTTTGCGCATGTTGATATGTGTGCAGTACCAATTTAATTTATATTAAATTAAATATTAAATAATATCAGTTGTACCATGGACATCTGAGCTGTGCATTCCTGGGTACATGTTTACAGTGCCTGCATATTTGCACTGTTACCTACTGGAAGTGGTACCCCTTCTTTGTTGTACAATGGACTACTTCCAGCCCTGCTTACTGTAGCTTTGTTTGCATGCATGTTTGCTTGAGGTTCCCTGGAACACTGATTACACCTGCAATGCAGATTTACAGAGCTTCTGTGGATTCCTAGTGACATCTGCATAGCGTACTATATGTATGTCAATTTTCCACTTGACAGAATGTCACTGTCTATTCTGTTCGCATGTACGTTGCCTGCGACACATTGCATATGACTTACCTGGCATTTACCCACGTCTGCAGTCATATATGCCAGCGCTATGAAATCAGTAGCAGTACACCCACACATACTCACCATGGCAATCACACTACTATGGTAGCATGTGCAAAGGTAACCTGTGAATCACCTCTATGGTCCAGTTGTGGTTTATGTGAGTCATGTGGCAATGTCACAGCTGCCACATGTATGCAGTCAACCCTCTCCCCTGGCCAGGAACGTACAACACATGTGTGAGATGCAACCACATAGCCGATCTGGGGACTGAGCACTCTGAACCCAGTACTGCCATACCCTGTCAGGTGGCATGACATACTACAGTGACTACAATACCAGTCTGACATAGACCCGCACTGACAGCAATCCGAACACACTGGGGCATACTTGGAGCCTCAGAATAGCATACTGCCTGAGCATCACACACCTCCGCAGCTGGCACACAGGCATATGTTAAGTCGGAACAGAGCACATGCCACACATGGCACACACATCCCATGTGCCACACTCACAGCCTGTAGGGCTACACAACACACCTGCTACAGATGTGTCAGGTACCTCTCTTGGCCGCTGCAGTGGGGTCCTGCTCAACAGGCTGTACATGGTGAAGGTCACAGTGATTTGCCCGTGGGGCACTATGGTCCACCACATAACACATGCATACAGGTCAGTCAGAGGCATGGACACATATGACTCAGTCATTGTCCATGCCACTATGGATGACCTGAGACATACCTCCCTGGACTACATGATAGGGAACATAGAAGGGCTCTCTCAGCATGTGGCATGGGCTGGTATGAGCCTGACCTTGGTTGCCATTATACCCTCACCAGGTATGCTACCACAATATGTAGGAAGGGTGTTCTATGTCTACATTCTGCTCAATCTCCAATGTCATTCATAGGGTATCCAATGGTTGTAAGCATGTGCTTACATGCTAGGGAAGCCACAATGATTTGCGAGGGGCAGCTTGCACGTGTCACCCATGGGCCATTGTATATTGGTGAAGCCCCTTGATACACACATAGTGCCTTTTGCTGCAGGGCACAGATTACATAGCCACCTCCACGGGTATCACATGGGATAGGACACTAACAGTAATGCTACACAACACCAGCAGTGTACACCGCAAGATGCATGCACTGGACACTGTCCTCAGCACGGTAAACTGCAATATCTGTGCAGTAATAGATTCCTGATTCACAGCTCACAGGTGCAACCCATCACTGCCAGGTTATACCTCATACCATGCCTGTCATCCCCTACACATGTACCACACATGAACAGGGGGGTGGTATCTCAAGGCACCACAGATACACACACCTCCAGGTTGTTGGCACAGCACAAAGCATCAGGGCCTATCCATGAGCAGCTAACAGTGTGTTGGACTGCCTTCTGGTTCATAGCCTGGCACACACAACCCTCCCATACACAGGAAACCCACCTGTCCTCCCTAACAACACTGGGAATATGACAGTCTCTAGATATGTCTTTATATGGCTGGACTGCATCCAGCCGAACATTGTGTGTGAGCATTACTGTAGCTACAACACATTAGCTGAAAGGTTCCCAGCATGTAGTCACTGAATTGCAGTGGAACAACATGTTACCACTCCCACAACAGGTGGGAACATGCAGCACCTGTTCATCGACTACATGAAGACTATATGGCCCAGACCAGATGTGTATCCCCCGCTGTTAGGATGATACCATATACAACTCACACTGTATATACACATACCGCATGCAGCCCCTGCACAGCAAGACACAGTCATAACGTTATGCATTGCAAATACCATTTATCCACTTGAGGCATGTGTCAGACATGGTAACTACTGAAGGTCACAGGTATATATGTGTATGTGTCACACACATACATCATGTGTGCATTGCCATTGCTGGTTTAAGCAATGTCATGCATTGTTATGAACAACAACCCACACATGGTCATTTTGTGTGACGCAACCACATGTGGCAGTTGTGGGTTTCCACAACATACCTATCTGTGCTCTGACAGTGGTAATAGACCCAGTAGCGGAGCGCACTATTGGCATTACTGGGCAATTAGCCCTGTTTGGCTGTACTGATAGTGTGGTGACATCACCTGTGTTTACTGGGGGAATATGCAGCATCTGGTGTATTGTAGTAGTTGCCAAAAGGAACTGTTCTCTCACACTTGCAATTACACACACCCTACTACCCCCAGTGTGGTGACATCACCTGTGTTTACTGGATGAATATGCAGCATCTGGTGTATTGTAGTAGTTGCCAAAAGGAACTGTTCTCTCACACTTGCAATTACACACACCCTACTACCCCCCCCCCAGTGTGGTGACATCACCTGTGTTTACTGGGGGAATATGCAGCATCTGGTGTATTGTAGTAGTTGCCAAAAGGAACTGTTCTCTCACACTTGCAATTACACACACCCTACTACCCCCCCCCCCAGTGTGGTGACATCACCTGTGTTTACTGGGGGAATATGCAGCATCTGGTGTATTGTAGTAGTTGCCAAAAGGAACTGTTCTCTCACACTTGCAATTACACACACCCTACTACCCCCAGTGTGGTGACATCACCTGTGTTTACTGGGGGAATATGCAGCATCTGGTGTATTGTAGTAGTTGCCAAAAGGAACTGTTCTCTCACACTTGCAATTACACACACCCTACTACCCCCAGTGTGGTGACATCACCTGTGTTTACTGGGGGAATATGCAGCATCTGGTGTATTGTAGTAGTTGCCAAAAGGAACTGTTCTCTCACACTTGCAATTACACACACCCTACTAGCCCCACCCCCAGTGTGGTGACATCACCTGTGTTTACTGGGGGACTATGCAGCATCTGGTGTATTGTAGTAGTTGCCAAAAGGAACTGTTCTCTCACACTTGCAATTACACACACCCTACTACCCCCACCCCCAGTGTGGTGACATCACCTGTGTTTACTGGGGGAATATGCAGCATCTGGTGTATTGTAGTAGTTGCCAAAAGGAACTGTTCTCTCACACTTGCAATTACACACACCCTACTTACCCCCCCCAGTGTGGTGACATCACCTGTGTTTACTGGGGGAATATGCAGCATCTGGTGTATTGTAGTAGTTGCCAAAAGGAACTGTTCTCTCACACTTGCAATTACACACACCTTACTACCCCCCCAGTGTGGTGACATCACCTGTGTTTACTGGGGGAATATGCAGCATCTGGTGTATTGTAGTAGTTGCCAAAAGGAACTGTTCTCTCACACTTGCAATTACACACACCCTACTACCCCCCCCCAGTGTGGTGACATCACCTGTGTTTACTGGGGGAATATGCAGCATCTGGTGTATTGTAGTAGTTGCCAAAAGGAACTGTTCTCTCACACTTGCAATTACACACACCTTACTACCCCCCCAGCCCCAGTGTGGTGACATCACCTGTGTTTACTGGGGGAATATGCAGCATCTGGTGTATTGTAGTATTTTCCAAAAGGAACTGTTCTCTCACACTTGCAATTACACACCCTACTCCTCCCCCAGTGTGGTGACATCACCTGTGTTTACTGGGGAATATGCAGCATCTGGTGTATTGTAGTAGTTGCCAAAAGGAACTGTTCTCTCACACTTGCAATTACACACACCCTACTACTCCCCCCCCCCATATGCAGCATCTGGTGTATTGTAGTAGTTGCCAAAAGGAACTGTTCTCTCACACTTGCAATTACACACACCCTACTACTCCCCCAGTGTAGTGACATCACCTGTGTTTACTGGGGAATATGCAGCATCTGGTGTATTGTAGTAGTTGCCAAAAGGAACTGTTCTCTCACACTTACAATTACACACACCCTACTACCCCCTGGTGACATCACCTGTGTTTACTGGGGGAATATGCAGCATCTGGTGTATTGTAGTAGTTGCCAAAAGGAACTGTTCTCTCACACTTACAATTACACACAGTGTGGTGACATCACCTGTGTTTACTGGGGGAATATGCAGCATCTGGTGTATTGTAGTAGTTGCCAAAAGGAACTGTTCTCTCACACTTGCAATTACACACACCCTACTACCCCTGGTGACATCACCTGTGTTTACTGGGGGAATATGCAGCATCTGGTGTATTGTAGTAGTTGCCAAAAGGAACTGTTCTCTCACACTTGCAATTACACACACCCTACTACCCCCCCACCAGTGTGGTGACATCACCTGTGTTTACTGGGGGAATATGCAGCATCTGGTGTATTGTAGTAGTTGCCAAAAGGAACTGTTCTCTCACACTTGCAATTACACACACCCTACTACCCCCAGTGTGGTGACATCACCTGTGTTTACTGGGGGACTATGCAGCATCTGGTGTATTGTAGTAGTTGCCAAAAGGAACTGTTCTCTCACACTTGCAATTACACACACCCTACTACCCCCCCCCGGTGTGGTGACATCACCTGTGTTTACTGGGGAATATGCAGCATCTGGTGTATTGTAGTAGTTGCCAAAAGGAACTGTTCTCTCACACTTGCAATTACACACACCCTACTACCCCCAGTGTGGTGACATCACCTGTGTTTACTGGGGAATATGCAGCATCTGGTGTATTGTAGTAGTTGCCAAAAGGAACTGTTCTCTCACACTTGCAATTACACACACCCTACTACCCTCTGGTGACATCACCTGTGTTTACTGGGGAATATGCAGCATCTGGTGTATTGTAGTAGTTGCCAAAAGGAACTGTTCTCTCACACTTGCAATTACACACACCCTACTACCCCCAGTGTGGTGACATCACCTGTGTTTACTGGGGAATATGCAGCATCTGGTGTATTGTAGTAGTTGCCAAAAGGAACTGTTCTCTCACACTTGCAATTACACACACCCTACTACCCTCTGGTGACATCACCTGTGTTTACAGGAGGAATATGCAGCATCTGGTGCATTGTTGTAGTTGCCAAAAGGAACTGTTCTCTCGCACTTGCAATTACACACACCCTACTACCCCCCAGTGTGGTGACATCACCTGTGTTTACTGGGGGAATATGCAGCATCTGGTGTATTGTAGTAGTTGCCAAAAGGAACTGTTCTCTCACACTTGCAATTACACACACCCTACTACCCCCTGGTGACATCACCTGTGTTTACTGGGGAATATGCAGCATCTGGTGTATTGTAGTAGTTGCCAAAAGGAACTGTTCTCTCACACTTACAATTACACACCCTACTACCCCCTGGTGACATCACCTGTGTTTACTGGGGAATATGCAGCATCTGGTGTATTGTAGTAGTTGCCAAAAGGAACTGTTCTCTCACACTTACAATTACACACACCCTACTACCCCCTGGTGACATCACCTGTGTTTACTGGGGGAATATGCAGCATCTGGTGTATTGTAGTAGTTGCCAAAAGGAACTGTTCTCTCACACTTACAATTACACACACCCTACTACCCCCTGGTGACATCACCTGTGTTTACTGGGGAATATGCAGCATCTGGTGTATTGTAGTAGTTGCCAAAAGGAACTATTCTCTCACACTTGCAATTACACACACCTACTATCCCCCCTAGTGTGGTGACACCACCTGTGTTTACTGGGGGAATATGCAGCATCTGGTGTATTGTAGTAGTTGCCAAAAGGAACTGTTCTCTCACACTTACAATTACACACACCCTACTACCCCCTGGTGACATCACCTGTGTTTACTGGGGAATATGCAGCATCTGGTGTATTGTAGTAGTTGCCAAAAGGAACTGTTCTCTCACACTTGCAATTACACACACCCTACTACCCCCCAGTGTGGTGACATCACCTGTGTTTACTGGGGAATATGCAGCATCTGGTGTATTGTAGTAGTTGCCAAAAGGAACTGTTCTCTCACACTTACAATTACACACACCCTACTACCCCCTGGTGACATCACCTGTGTTTACTGGGGGAATATGCAGCATCTGGTGTATTGTAGTAGTTGCCAAAAGGAACTGTTCTCTCACACTTACAATTACACACACCCTACTACCCCCTGGTGACATCACCTGTGTTTACTGGGGAATATGCAGCATCTGGTGTATTGTAGTAGTTGCCAAAAGGAACTGTTCTCTCACACTTGCAATTACACACACCCTACTAGCCTCTGGTGACATCACCTGTGTTTACTGGGGGAATATGCAGCATCTGGTGTATTGTAGTAGTTGCCAAAAGGAACTGTTCTCTCACACTTGCAATTACACACACCCTACTACCCCCAGTGTGGTGACATCACCTGTGTTTACTGGGGGAATATGCAGCATCTGGTGTATTGTAGTAGTTGCCAAAAGGAACTGTTCTCTCACACTTGCAATTACACACACCCGTGTTTACTGGGGGAATATGCAGCATCTGGTGTATTGTAGTAGTTGCTAAAAGGAGCTGTTTTCTTATACTTGCAATTACACACACCCACACACACACTTGCCATTTGCAGGATTCATACCCCTACCTAACTATGTTATGACATGTGAGAGAGACGCATTAGCAAAAAGCACTATTCGGATTACTGGGACGCTCTTCTTCTCCGGCTGTACTTATAGGGTGCTGACATCATCAGTGTTTGGAAAGGGTAATGTGCATCATGTAGTGTGTTCTCCTGATTGCCAAAATGCACATGTCTTTCATTCAGTATTGCACTCACACAAACTTTCTTCATCCAAACACACACACTTGCAGGATTCAAACTCCTAACTAATTATGTTATGACACTTGAGAAAGACGCATTAGCAGAGCACGCTATTTCGATTATTGGTAGGTTTCCTTTCTCCAGCTGTACTTATAGGGTGCTGACATCATCAGTGTTTGGAAAGGGTAATGTTCATCATGTAGTGTGTTCTCCTAATTGCCAAAAAGGCATGTATCTTTCATACAGACTTGCAAGCACACAAACTCTTCTCATCCACACACTTGCCATTTAACAGGATTCAAACCCCTATTTAGCTATGTTACGACTCTTGAAAGAGACGCATTAGCAGAGCGCGCTATTCATACACTGGGAGGTTTCCCTTCTCCTGCTTTACTTATAGGGTGCTGACATCATCAGTGTTTAGAAAGGGGAATGTGCATCCTGTAGTGTGTTCTCCTAGTTGCCAAAAGGGACATTCCTTTCATATAGACTTGCACACACACTAACCCTCCTCCACACACACACTGGGCATTTGCAGGATTCAAACTCCTACCTAATTATGTTATGACACTCAAGACGGACATATTAGCAGAGCACGCTGTAAACATTACTTGGAGGCTTCTCTTCTCCTGCTGTACTTATAGGGTGCTGACATCATCAGTGTTTAGAAAGGGGAATGTGCATCTTGTAATGTGTTCTCCTAGTTGCCAAAAGGGACATTTCTTTCATACAGACTTGCACACACACTAATCCCCCTACACACACACTGGGCATTTGCAGGATTTAAACCTCTATCGAGCTATGTTATGACACTCGAGACAAACGCATTAGCAGAGCGCGCTATTCACATTACTGGGAAGTTTTTCTTCTCCTGCTGTACTTATAGGGTGCTGACATCATCAGTGTTTAGAAAGGGGAATGTGCATCCTGTAGTGTGTTTTTCCAGTTGCCAAAAGGGACATTTCCCTCACACACACAACAACCCCACTCACCCACACACACAAACTGAGCATTTGCATGGTTCAAACCCCTACCTAACTATATTATGACACTTGAGGGAGACGCATTAGCAGAGCGCGCTATCCAAATCACTGGTCACCTGTTCTGCTCCTGCAGTATTTATAGGGTGCTGACATCTTTATTTCTACAGAGGTATGTACATCTAGTACTACCTGTCAGGTGGGGGATAGCATATATATGCATTTGCAGCCACCTACTTCAGGGTCAAATATGCACATCACACTGGCAGGTTATGTTCTATACCATGCTTCGTGACCACAGGACCTGTAACACACAACACAACCAGTCCAGAACACCCCTCCCACATCCAGGACACACACTTTGCTTCCCTGGGAACAGTGCCGGGATATGCAGGTGTTCACATACACCATTCCAGTTGTTAACGTCAGGTACAGGCATATTGTGTGTGGGAACTACTCAGGCCTCTACAACATTACCCTACAGCCACTACAATTTGTGGGTCCATGTGCTATGGCAGAACCACTCACCACAGCCACATGGGGGAATGCATATTGCACCTGACCATCTGCAACATGGGTACTCACTGTTCCACACCAGAGGTAGACCACCATTGTTGATATCTGACCATACCCACCTTTCTCTGGACATCCATATCCCATCCCCACCCCCAGGCAAGGTTGTCACTGCAAACAAACTGTATTTATCACAAGCAGACTCTACACTTGTGAAGACTGGGGTGGAAGACTTCAAAGGACCCATGCTGGGGGACTATACTGGCCACTCTGCATAATCCCTGACAATTGCATTCTATGAGCATGTGTAAGGTTTGCATTGATCATGCTATCTCACATATACCCATGACTGCTCCACAACAGGTCACCTGTCAGGTGTACACCAGCCATATATGAGCTGTCCAACAGACAGAGTGAGCTAATACATTGCAGAGCTGCAGCCCACAGAGGCAGGAAATCTCTGAACAGTACCGGCATGACACTTCAATCCCACATAATCATCATGACACAGTGTTGACAGTGAAATTGTCCAGACAATGCAGATAGGGCTCCCCTCAGTCTGTTATTGATGCCCACTTACTGTTAGAGGTCCTCAGCAACCCTCTTCCAGCACACACCAACAACATGGATGTGGCTTAGCACATTCAAACCCTGGGATCTCCACTGTGTCCCTGCTTGACAGAGGCACAGCACACTAGCCTCACACAATGCCTTATGTGACCTACTTTACAGTGGCACAGTAGCCTACTGTACTGGGGATGCAGATGCCAAGCACACTCTGGCTAAGCTTTCATTCCCTAGGGCAAACAGCTTAGTATTGACCTCTACACCCATATGTTTAATTGTCAGATGCACAATATTTGTTGCTGATAGACTGTTTGCAGGTCTTTATTGCCATAGCATTCCCTGTTTCTATGAACAACTTGTGTATCTGTGGAAGATGTTTGAATATTAGGGGGATCCACTATATCACTTATGTCTCTGTAGTCATTTAACTGTGTGCACTGGGCAGATTGCTGTGATGTGATTGGTTCCTGGAATGACACGTACAAATACCAGATATGTGTGGCCAACTGCTAAACGGAGATATGGCCTAAGTGTGTGAGCATGCCCAGTTCAGCCTTTCCATGGCATGTTGTCTGACATATGTCTCATTTATCAAAGTGTGCGAGCATGCCCAGTGTGAGCTTTCCATATGTTGAACTCTGCAGTCCACCACATATGTGGATGAGTGTGAACTTCAACAATATCTCACGTTTATGGTTGTGTGTTGGGTGTCATGTTGTGTACTTAGTGGCCAACTGCTTCGTGTCTGAACACAACAGGGATTATACTGTGCCTGCAGGGTTTGCATGGGATACTTTGCATACAGTTGTCAACATCCTTTCATACTGACCTAACACTGTAGTACCATATAGTGTACTGGTTCAGTACTTTCACTGTGGTGGACAGTATCCTGGGCTTTAGTCCTATCACTGCTTTAAATTTTTATAGTGAGCACAACAGACTGTTTAGGGGCTAGTTGTGCACATATGACCATGTTGCATTATGTTCAGATATGGACTACTTAAACCAGGCTTGTCCAACATTGGTAGTGTATTCCACAACATAGGTGGACATTGGCAAACACTAGAGATGTGCCCTAGGCCATTTCTAATGCTAGTCAGAGAGTGTGTTTGTCCTTCGACACACATTGTAACTGGAGTTTGCCATGACATATGTCATGGTTAGTATACTGTGCATCCGTCTACCTGTGACATAACAGTGATACCCAGGGTAAACCTACCATCTCCCATCCATTCATCAAGATTCCTCTTGAGGAGAGTCGATGGGTGACTCTCTGGCTAACCTGTACTGGGAGTTTACTCAAGAGTGGGGGGTGGCTTCTGTGTTATGGATCATTCAGTACAGCTTGTCCTATGTATGTCAGTGCTGGGGTTCAGGTCTCTCATGTGCATAGCTCACTGCCATTCAGATTGTACAAGGTGCAGCATGTTCATTGATTCCAGCTTGGACATGGCTTTATACATCAGGCACAGCTTGCCTCTGGGTGGGCAGTATGGCAGTGTGTGGAGCTGCAGTTTGTTTAATCAGGCAACACATGGCATCTGTTCAAGCTCTTTGCTACTCCTGGTGAGGTACTGTTGGGGACTTTACAGTTGATGGAGGTGTCTGCTGAGGTACATCCCACAGGGGCTATTGTAGTCAATTGTAACGCTGATGAAGGATGACTGCAGAGCCACAATGACCTCCCCTTATCTAGATCTGACAACCTTCATGATTAGGTGGGTATATGGTATGTTTCTGTGAACACTACAGCCACATGTTTCTACTTTCTAATATCGGAATATCTGATGTACCTGGTAAGGGTGAGGAAACAGGTCGAGTAACTTTGAGAGACAATATCCAGCCGTTTGGAGAGGCCGAGAGGGGAAAAGACACTAGTTTATCGAACTTGTCTTTTAGGCAAGGTGCACAGGATAAACACTTTTTGGAACATTCTGACAACCAGTATGTCAGTAGGTTGGTTTCCAAAAACGACAGTATTTCTGAAAGTTCAGTGAAATCGTCGGGCATTCCAAATGGGCAAGGAGAAAGGAGACATGGAATTAATCCTATTGATTTACCATCTGGTCTTCAAACCAATGAACTTACGAATATTAGTAGAGGTGGTCTTTTGGACTATACGTTTGACTTTTCTTTTTTGGACACTGATGAAGAGTCCAAAAGGTTAGGTACTAAACCTAAAAGAAATGTTCCTTTAAGAACTTATGCTCATACTGTGAAAGATCATGATAAGGAAAGAGTAACTGTATTGAAAAGACAAGAAATGGACAGTAATGACCAAATGGGTAATATTAACAAACTGAAGTCATTTTTGGATAAAGATTGTGGCTTTGATCAAGAAAAAGGTGATCAATTAATATCTGACATTTATGTACCTATGGGATCATTGAAGGATATTATTTATTCATTTGGAAAGAAACTTAATACAATTAATTCATTGAAACTGGATAATGCATATTTAAATAAATGTATTAGTAGTAATATCATACCTAAGGGACTGAGATTCTTTAAACAACCCATAGGTATTGTTATTAATGAAAATGTTATTAATGAATTTAATAAGTTTTTTGACAAGTGTGGGATGGAGTATATACAGTTATTGGTTAAATATAATGATGAAAAGTTAATTAAATGTATGCAGGAGGTGGAGAGTTTGAATGAAATGATTTTAAATGATTTATTGTTTCCACAATGGGATAGATTGTATGCAAAACAATTTACTATTGCTGAAAGTAATTCCAAGAAGGCTTTTGAAAGAAAGAAGAACAAGATGGAAAGGGATAAACAACAATATAGTAAAGGTTATGCATACAGATGGGGACAGGATATTAATGATGGTATTGAACAAATATATTATGATAAGGGTAGTGAACAAATATATATAATGAGGCACCTGTTGAAGAAAATAGAGGGAAAAATCAGGCTGGGAGGAACCACCATTTTTGGAAACACAATCAGATAAACAGGACCAAGGATTGGAAATGGGGAGTGAACTGGAGGAACTATCACTGATAGATTTAAATATGAAAGGTGAAAGGATAAGGAATGTAAATTTAACGAAAGATACAATGAATTGTGGGGTAAACACTGAAATACATGATGGTATTATTACTACGGGAGTTATTAATAGGTATAAAAACTTTAATATTTATAACTATACTGATAAACAACTAAATGTTTCCCACTTTAATTTGTTTGCGAAAGGTTTTAAATACATTCCAACAACTAATTTTAAAGTGGTAGATAATATGTCAAGTGAAACTGTTTACTAGGAAGCTAAACCTTGCTATTATGTTTAATACCAAACAAGAGGATATTGAAGTGAATGTGGATAACAGCCTAAAAGTACTTAAAAAGAAAAGTACATTTATACCTGTATATCATCCAACAGTAGGTGTTTATGAAAAATCTGCAATTCAACAGATTTATCAATTAAATAATAAACTTAGAGGCAAAAAAGGAATAAATAATTTATCTAGGGAGGAAGAAATAACGTTAACTGAATTGAGGAATGATAGATCTGTTTGAGTGATGAAACCAGATAAGGGTGGTGGTATAGTTTTATATGACCAGCTTAACTACACCTCTAAGATTTTTGATATATTACACTCTACAGATAATTATGAAGTGGTTTCAATAAATGAAGTTAATGTAGCTTATAGAAAGATTAATATGTACATTGAGGAATTTTTAATAGATAAACAAATTGATTTGGATATATACAATTATTTAAGAGTAGAACACCCAACAATGGCCACACTAGTAGGGATTCCCAAAGTCCACAAAAATATAAATGATCCTCCATTTAGACCAATTGTCTCAGGAAGCAAATCAAAAATCTTCCCACTAGGGGTGACAATTGACACCATGTTGAAAAACATATATGAAAGAATTCCCCATTTAGTGAAAGACTCCTGGGAATTTCTCTCAAAATATCCTATTACATTGTGTAAGGATGATATTTTGTTTGTTACAATAGATGTAATAGATCTATACACATGTATACCGAAATCTGAGGGATTAGAAGCGTTTGTTAGAAGTTTGAGAAAATACACAGATTTTGAATGGGACAAAGTTTGTCTAATTATGGAGTTAATGAGTATTGTTCTTGATCATAATTACATTTATTATGAAGGGGAGAATTTTAGACAAAAAAGAGTGTAGCTATGGGGGCGGCATGCACCCCTGTGTTTGCGAATTTAGTCATGCTAGACTGGGAGGAAGCAATCATATTTCAAAGTGAATTTTATAAGAATATTAAATATTATTCATGCTTCCTGGATAACATTTATATATTATGGGAGGGAAGTGTGGAATATTTACAACAATTTTTAGAGTATATAAATTCTAGTAGTGAAGTTCTCAAATTCACTGTGTTAACCAATGATACAGGTTTGGCATACTTGGATACGTTTATTTTCAAAGAGAAAAATCAATATATATCTAGAATTTATAGAAAAGCAACGTTTTCTAACAGTTACCTCGAATTTACCAGCAATCATCCTAAAAGTATGATGAAAAACATTTTTAAAGGCCAATTGATACGAGCTGTAAGAATGACTTCTTCTTATGCACTTATGTTGGATGAAGTTGACTTTATAACTACACTATTTAAGGATAGAGGATATGATACTAAAATGATGGAGAAAGTGAGGAAGCAGGTAGTGAAGGAATGGGGTAAAAAATACACTCCATTATTGGGTTTAGCATATGGAAGTTCACATAATTACAGTTTAAGGAATACATCCAGCCTGATGTCCAAAAAACTGAACAGGGCATGTATATTGGAATATGGACCACATGTTATGAAGGTCAAGGATATTATAAGAAACAATTGGAATATTATCCAAACTGATGCTTATATTTCCAATATAGTAGGGACGGAACCAACTTTTGTATACAAAATGGGCCCCAACCTTAAAAGAATTTTAGAGAGGGACTCTAGTAGAATAGTTAATATTAATACACATACATATAGATGTGGGAATTGTAATTACTGCTATTTGATTTTTGAAAAAGATGAAGTAAATTTGAAAAACATCACCAGAACCAATATAAAATTCCGATATGGAAATTGTAAGACAAAATTTGTGGTCTATATTGCACTATGTGGTGCATGCCCAGCTTTCTATATTGGAAAGACTGAAAGGCATTTCAACAGGAGAATTTATGACCACATATATTGTATGAAAAAAGGTGATGAAAAAAATGCACTCAGTAGGCACATTAAACAGTTTGGAAAGGAGCATAGGTTCACATTTGGTATTGTAGATATTATTAGACCGGACCCTAAGGGGGGTGACTGTAAAGGATTTTTATCTTTTCGTGAAATGTGGTGGCAATTATATACAGATGCCTCCACACCCCCTGGATTGAATGATAATATTTCAATAAAACCCTTATTAAAGTATAAAAACTAATGACCATTATATGGAATAGTTATTATGAAATAATGATTTTATTTTAACATTTAATTTTATTATTAGTTGTAGTTATGTAATAATATATATATAATATAGAATATATTATCTATCCACCTTGCCTAAGTTTTTATAAGCAACAAGTATTAGTTATTTATAAGCAATAAGTATTAGTTTTTCACAAGCAACAAGTATTAGTTTGTACAAGTATTAATTGTTAGAAACAATTTTTTAAGGTAGTAGTTTGTTTTTATACAAATTGTAATATGCGAAAGTATTTACATATGATTTTATTGAATAATTAATTAGATGTATGATTCTGTTACTATTATCAATAGTGCGATGTATTTGTATAGGATTTTATGAGATGATATACCTTTAAAATTTATGAATGTATTTGGCGCCAAGAAAGTTATTTAAACTTGTTTGTAGTTAATGGCAGTTAGTTCTGAGGAAGCCTGAAGTCTAAGCAGGTGAAAGCGCTTAACTGACTGTGTGTTCTCGAAATAAAATAGTGGATTTTATTCAACGATTGCCATCATCTCGTACTTTTTGGTATATTCTCGATTAAGTGTGTGCCGGTTCCCAAGAATACATAGCAGTAGCGTAAGCTATTTTCGTTTTGGTTATCTAGTTGTGGCGAACGCTTGTTTCGGTTTATTGTTGGGGTCTTGTATGTAGATGTTGTGGCCTGCATAAGTGATCTCATTGTCCCTTCTAAGAGGCAATAAGTAAGCTTCTGTGATTGTGATCACATAATGTAGGTATACCAAGGCACTTAACTGTTCCATTTTGCTGCCAACTGTCTGCTATTCATAGGTTCATAGGTTCATACTAGGCTATCTGCCCTAGGGCATTTATAAGCCTAGCCAGAGTGTGTTTGGCTTTCACCACCCATTTTAAATTAATTTTGCTATGCCTTTTTTGAGGTTAGTATACTGTGCCTCTGTCTAACAGTGACACAGAAGTGATAGCCGGGGTAAACCTACGATCTCCCATCCACTCATCAAGATTCCTCTTGAAGAGAGTCAATGTGGGACTCTGCCTAACCTGGACTGGGATTTTATTCCAGAGTGAAGGGAGCCTCTGGGTTATGAATCTGTCCCTCCAGCATGTCCTATTTATTTCAGTGCTGAGGTTCAAGTCTCTCGAGCGTGGCTCGATGGGATTTGGATTTTCTGAGGTGCAGCATGTCCATTAATTCTGGGTTGGACATGGCTTTATACGTCAGGCACAGATCGCCTCTGAGCAGGCGGTATGCCACTGAGTAGAGCTGGAGTTTCTTTAACCGGGCAGCATATGGCATCTTTTTGAGCCCTTTGATCCTCTTGGTGAGGTACTTTTGGGGTCTTTCCAGTTGCTGCAGGTGTCTGGTAAGGTACATCCCAAAAGGGGCATTGTACTCAATTATGGGCCTGATGAGGGATGAGTAAAGAGGTACAATGACCTCCCCTGATCTAGATGTGAATCCCTTCATGATTAGGTGGGCTATATAAATTTTTTTCTAACCACTTTGGCCACGTGGTTGTCAAATGAGAGATTGCTATCAACTTGGGTCCCCAGGTCCCTAATGACTTCTTCTGTACTTAATGGATTACCAACAGGGAATATTTGACACTTTGTTGTGTTAATGAAATGTGATCTCACAAAGTGAACAACAGGTGGTGTGAAAAGCAGTGTATGGAGTTAGGATACTTGCAAATCCTAATAGAGAGAGTAGACTTAGAAATTCTTTATAAACTAACCAAGAAACTAAGGTAAATATCCATAGAGAAAAGCTTTGCTGTGTTATTTGGTGTTGAAATTTATAGCTAAAATATTTGAGGTATGCTCAAAATCTCAGGACCATGGTTGTCGCTGGCTGTAATTGTGTAGAACTACTCGCTTTAGTGGTTGCCCAACAAAGCTGTCTAGTTTCCTTATACTTCAGATCTACTGGGACAAACAGACAGGCTTATATAAAGTGAATTGTAGCATTAAAATAATGGGAATAAACACATGTGCGATACTGTAAGTTCTGTTACTATGATTATGTATGTGCCCCTTGTTACATGTTTACACGTTTCATGGTTCATCTCCATCAAAGATCTTCAGCTATACGTACAGAAAGCCTCCTGACCCGAGGTTAGTACTTTATTATTGATGTGAGACTTTTCTCTGTCTGCACGTCTGTCAGTCTGTCATTATAGGACTGTGTCCATGAGCAATGTTTTTCTTGTTGCTTGGTGGTCAGTTCAGCCCTTTGCTTAAATCCCACATCCTGAATGTGCTAAAATTCCATGAAAAATTCTGCCATTTTTCTGACAAATGAAAATGCTAATAGTATATTGAAACAAATCAGCCTTACAGGATTAATACTTCTCAAGAACCTTCTCTCAAGAGCCCGACTGCAGTGCTTATTTAATTTTCCTCATAACAAACATGGTCTGCCTCTGGTTAAATTCTAATCTTTTAGTCTTTGTTATTCCCAATACATATGAATCTGATTCTGCGGATGATGGCTACAATGACTTGCATTCCACAAACATTATATATAACAATGTATTAACACATTATGCACCATTTAGTGTACATTTCTATTGCTTCACTTCACCTTTTGCTAAATTTGTTTTGAAATGTGTTTAAAATGATAAAGTAAATTGGTTGGAGAGGACAGAGTGACAACACAGCTATAAACAGATGATGTGACATCACAAGCAGACTCTTAACAGGAAGTTCAGCAAGTGATAGGGGAGTGGAATCCAAAAATGAAGGCACATGGGATAAAACTGACTATAGACAAGACAGTTGTCATGGCAGCAAATGGGGAAATCGGAAGAAGATAAAATTGAGATAGAATGGAAATGGCAGTTGAGGAGAAGGAAAGTGTGAATGAGGAGGTCAAAGCTATAATCAAAGGGGCTGTAACCGTCTGGTACAGAATGCCAATGGTGGTGTGTGACAGAAGAATCCTGAAGAACCTGAAAAGTAAGGTGTATAAAACCGTGGTGCAACCAGTACGTCTGCATGGCATAAACCTTGTGCAGTGAAGCACAGCAGTTGAGGAAGCTAGAGATAAAGTGGTAGGATACACACTGTGGGACAGACAAGAAATTATGCCAATAGGGCAGAAGCGAAAGTAGCACCAATTGCATAGAAGGACAATAGAACAGGTTATTGTTGTTGGGGCACATGTGCAGGAAAGCAGAAGATGATTTGGTGAAGACAATGAAGGAGAGACAGGAAAAAGGCAAGAAGAAACAAGGATGTCCAGCAAAGAGATGGTTGGACTATATGAGACAGGGCCAGTGAAAGTCAGGCATTACTGCTGAAAAAGGTGGGTGAGTGGTATTGAACTGAGATAGGTAGCAACAGTTGATGTGACACCCTGACCATGTAGAAAATGGGAAAAATGGAGCAATGGTGATGAAGATCATTTCTATCGCACTGTTCAGATTTAGTATATACGTTAGTACTGTTCTTCATTTCAGAATGACACCTAGCTGTTTGCATCTTACGTATGATCTAGAAATATAGGGGATACCTTTGGCCATTACTAAGATGTTCGCAAGTCTTTCAGTGTTTGTCTAAAAACAATATTCTCTGTGCATCATTAATTCATCATAGCTGAAGAAAAAAAGGACATTGTATAAGTATTCAAACTGCATATTAGTCTAATATTCTGCTCCTTTAGGTCTTAAGCCCATTAATGTTACTTTTAAGTGCCCCCTTTTTAAATACTCTTATTCTCTGTAGCACCTGCACTATTTAAATACAAAAGGTAAACCTGAACACATTGTACTTTCTGTGTTAGATGAACTTGAGGCAACAGTTTATCATTAAAGCCGTGCACTCCTTTATTTCCCTTTATAGACATTAATAAAGCCGTGCACTCTTTTATTTCCCTTTATAGACATTAATATTTTAACACCATGCATCTTATCCCTCTATTTGTTTAGGTAATACTTTTCTCATCATCTAGCTTAGCCAGAACACACACTCAGATAAATCTCTATTTATCCTTTTATAATCTGAAATGCTGATTGTCTATAAATATATTCTTTGGGAAATTTGACCAACCTAACGGAGTCAATGTCTAGTTTCCTCCTTCTTCCTTCTGTTTCCACTGTTTATGTTTGCCAGTGCCTCCCAGTCACCTTAGTTCTTGTGCCACCAGTTCCAAAGTCTGCAAAATACACTTTTTTCTTTCTGCAGAATTCTCAGCTGTTATCAGTTATATCCCATTACTTCATTTATATGATCCTCTTGTCCTTCTTGAACTTTGTCCATTATCATGTGGCAGTAAAGAGGGGATAAGAGAAATAGTACAGTTATGAAACTCAGCAATGGTAGCTCTCAGAATCTCTGAGTATCTTTCTTCTCTTGTGGGATGTGGCTTCTTCTTGGGCGTTAATGCTGCACTGACCCAGTCACTGCTTCCCTCCCTGCTGTACCCTGTTACTTCACCCTTCCTGTCTTCATCCTCCAGCTCCTGATCTTACTTCTTCTGCTTCTGCAGTAGTTTTGATTGATAAAAATCTGCTCACCTCTCTGGCACTAGCCAACTTCCACCACCAAAGTCTGCCTGTGGCATTGGACCTCAAAACACCCCTGGGCATGCATTATTTACACAGTAACACACACTCTGTGGAGCATTATTGCTTAGTTATTAATATTATTTATTACTTATAGTACAAAGGTGCAGTCAGAAAGTTGAATAAACTACCACACGGTGATTGTCTTGGGTGGAGTTGTGGCAAATGCTTCACTTACACTAGTGCAATTAGCATTTACACCAATAAACATCTGCATTTTAATTTGGATGTCAGATACATTCAAAGGAATGACTGGAAATATGTGGATGTTTGGTGAAAAACACAAATTAGATACAGAAATAAATAATGTTAGGTAAGGGAATAGTGTATAGCTTAGTTAATTGTGGGAAAACAGCAGTTTGATTGTTTACTAGTATTAGTGACTTGTCCTTTATGTTGATATGTTGACAGGCTTTCAATTTCACTGAAAGGATGGACTGTATACTAAAGGAACAAGGTTATAGTAGTAGGAAGCAGGGGGAAAAAAGACAACAAACAATAAACTATGTTTTGCCAACTCTACACATTAACAGTCAGACAACATAGGAAGAACATTTTTCTTCTGACATATTTTATGTTTCTTTTGATATTTGGTTATAAGTGATGATTATAACCAAAGTGATGGACATAAAGACAGAAACAACACCTGGTTTCCTGTTACTACAAAAATGGACACAAATGTCTAGGACATAATGAGCCCTAGAATCACCAGATGGCATAGGGTACGTGTTGTAGTTGTATATCAGTGATATGATAGAGTCCAGTAAGGTTACTGGGGAAAGACAGATAAAAAAAACTGTGTAACTGTACAGGAAGAAATCACCAGCACTGATGGCTAGGGTGGAGTGATATGCATGTTGTGGAAGAAGTACTGGAGGAGATAACAGTAAGAGGGTGTTGGTGCTCTCATTGGAGGAGGAGTAGTCTTTCTGATACTAACTTACAGTCCACATATCAAACCCATGCAAGTAGATAGCAGGTTGCAAAGTATATTTTTCATATGATTAATTAAAGCATACAGTAGAATTGGAACTACCATGGGTCTGTTACTTATCAAAAGAGTGGCTTACGGTGGTAGTGGCATAGAGAAATAATCACAGGGTATGCCATTTCAATACTTCAAGGGTCAGAGCAGGGGATTTCATCCAGTAGGGTGTTAAACTGTAGAAAGACTGATTTAAAAAATAAATATTACCAGAAACAAATGAAATCACAGGGCTAGCAAAGACTCACAAGTGTGCTGGAAAACAACAGCTATAAAAGACCCAACAAACTATACAATCCTTATCCAAGTAAAACTACATATAGAGGGAAGCCAATGTAATGCTTGAGGCATGTGACCTTGTTGGTAAGAGTTTCATGGAAGTCTTCTGCAAGTAGAAGGCCACTCAAGACATAGGTCTTATACAAGTTTACAAGATAAAGAGGCTTGTGAGGAAGGATGAGAATAAGGTAGACAAAAAAATGAAATGAGGCTCTTGGTAGGTGAAATATTTGAGATACACAGGTGACAAGAATGAATGAAATAGCAGCCATGATGTGGAAATGGATTTCAGTGTACGCTTACTATTTGTTATGGGATTCGGTTAATAGAAAATCTGATAATTAATGTAGTAGACACGGTCTAGTATGATTTGTTGCAAGACATAATGGAAAATTTGTTGCCTGTTGTAATGGAAAGTAAAATGAGCTGATAGGGATCACCACAAACTTCTTAATGCACTGTGTAAGACACTGATGACTGACTGATCTCTTCCAAAGCACAACTGTTGTTTCCATTTGAATGGAAAATGGCTAGTTGGGCTACATTTTTGTAATAAGATGGAAAACTTGAGGTCACCAGCAACTACAGGAGAGTAAAAGTTTGCTTTTTTTTTTTTTAAAGGGCGACACTAAGCAAAAATCATCTCTATGTTCATTGTGTAAAGATGGAGAAGCAATGAAGCATCATAGTGGATCTGGTCGTATGTGAAACTGGAGACTTGAACTGTGTTCTGTTGGTTATCAGTTGGTCACTGTGTAATTTTGTGTAAGTCACTCAATTTCCTTATACTTCTGATTGTTCTCTAAAAAGACAGACATGTGATGAACCCATGGGAACAACCTGGTCAGAATAACAAGCAAATGTATACACTAGAGTTGGGAACTACAATGAATATGACTTATATCAGTTTTCATAAAATACCCAATTCAGTCCCACAGCACATGGAGGAAGGGGGTGTAGAAATCAAGACATAGGTGTTTAAGAATAGAAATGGGCCAATATGAGTCCTTGTTTGAACAACAGTACTCATAATTATAGTGTTTAATTTTATAAAATTAAAATATGTAGGAATGCCAGTAAAGAATTAAAGGTCAGTGTGTTAGAGCTATTACCTTTCCCGAAGCATACAAGGATACAGTCCCTTAAAGATAAGATTTGTGTTTACACACGACTGCAATGCTTAGGGAAAATGTATGCTTAAGATGGGTTGAAGAATATGAGGGAAGCCCTGAAACAACAGATGGATACTAATATTATAAAGTAATATAGAATAAACTTGGGTCATAGTAATCTGGGAGCTACTTATACAGTGGAAGAAAATATTTATAAGTTTCATTAGGTTTGTTGACCCATTAATGCAAACTGGATTTAATGAATGGGCTCAAAAATACCAGATGTCTAACCTACCCCAAGGTTATCTTAACTCAAAGTTTGTTGCTTTAAGTATCGGAAGGGAATTGCTGTTTGTTCCCAACATAAATATTTTGGTAAGTTAGCAGTCTGGCTTGCATTATCATCTCTTTGTGAAACATGGCTTAGTGAATCAGACACCAGCCCAACAGAGTACATGAAAATGATTTTAAAGCAGGCCAAATGCAATAAGGTCTTTGCATGGCACTCATTGAGAGGAAAATGGAAGCACTGGTTTTGTGTGGGAACACGATTCAACTACACTTAGAGTACTTTCTGTAGGTTGAATATTATACCAGTAAAAATATTTATAGGTTTGCAGATTTCACAGAAAACAACTAGGATGCTAGAAGGGACAAGCCATTTTCCCTACCAGAAGAGGCTCAGTTACATGGGACTGTATTTCTTTGATTTAAACAGATGTGCAACATGAACAGATCAGATGCATGATCATAGGAGTACTACAATAGAATAAAATTGATTTTTAAGCATGTTAATTGAAGAAGGAATCAGAGGACGTACCTCAAAGTTATTACGCATCAAGAATAGAAAATGCAATGGCTAACATATCAGTTACTAAACTAGGTTTCAGCTAGGAAAAAAAAACATGCTTACATAAACAGCAGCTTTACCAGATGCTGAGCAAAAATACTTATTTACAAAACATATATCAATAAGCTTCTAAGCTCAATGTCCTTCATCAGATTAGACAGCACTTTATTTAAGCAGAATAACATTGAAAATCTCAACTGTGACTCATCAGCTTGGCTTTATCAAAGGCAGGTTCTACCTCCTTAACCTCATTAATTTCTTTGAACAAATAGCCGACGTATTGGATCATGACTATGCAGTGCAAACAGCATATCTCAACCTGGCCAAGACCTTTGACACTATTTTCCATTACAGGTATTATTATTAAAAGACTTATAAATCTGAAAAAAAAATCATTCAGACCAGCATTTGTTCCCAAATTGTGGAAGGAAGCTTCTACTTTGAAAAGTAAACCAAGATATATGGTAGAGAACAACTGACCTATTAGTTTGACTTGTATATTGGGTACATGCTTCAAGAGGACACTGTGGCTTTCCTGTATGCAAGTCCTGGACTTTAGGTCTGATATATATCATCATGGATTCCTGTGATCTTGTAAAACTAATTTGATAAACTTTTATGAGCAGATTGTTAGCTGATTGGATAATTTACTAACCACTGATGTTAAGTTTTTGTATCTGGATAAGGCTTTTAACGCCAGCCTCCATGAAACGGTTATAAGGACTTTAATGACTTTAATAACTCTGGCTATGTAACTAAATGAGTATGCAAATGGCTACTGGGTAGAACCAACAGAGTGAGAATTAAACATTCCGAATCCAAGTATTGATTTATGGCCAGGGGAAAGCCTCAGGGTTCAATCTTAGGGTAACTACTGCTTGGTCTAGTGATGTCAGAATGTCCAAAATCTAACTTTGTATGGTTAAGTACATTTGCCATTGATATTAAGATAGAGCAGGCAGTAACTAATACTAGTGATTAGTCTTTGTTGCAATCTTACTTGGTTAACCTATATGAAGGGATAACAACTGAAGGTATGAGATTTAACAATGGAAAATGTACCATTTTACATTTTGAGCATAATGAAAATCAATATCCTTATGCCCTGGACAATCAGATTTGTGTTTCTTCTGAGGTAATCAGAGATCTAGGTGTCATGGTGGATACGAATCTTAACTTGAAGTTGACGTGGCAGGCATTATTATTTATTTATTACAGTTTGATGACTGGAGAAGTCCACTGGGCCAAGAAGAGCCCGTTTTCAGTGGAGGTCTGGGGAGAAAAGCTCCGTAGGTGATACAATACAGTATATGACTTCTTAGAGACTTACATAGGTTCATAGGTGTGTACTAGGTTAATGGCCCTGGAGCCTTTACAAGCCTAGCGCATAGGATTACCCTGACATTGTGCCATCCAACCTTAGTTCCCAGTGCCTCTGTCAAGTAGAGCCACTGGAGTGATCCCCGGGGTGAATTTTCTATTTCCCATCCACTCAACAAGATTTCTCTTAAAGAGGGCCAGTGAGATGCTCTGCTTGACATGTATGGGAAGTCTATTCCATAGCATGGGCAGTCTCTGGGTTATAAACCTGTCCCTTCAGCATGTTCTGTTGATTGTGGTAATGAAGCTGAGGTCTCTGGAGCGTATGGTGCAGAGGGATTGGGATTTCTTTAGATGTAGCATTTCTAACAGAGCTGGGTCAGACGTGGCTTTGTAAGTCAAGCAGAGATTGCCTCTAAGTAGGCAATATGAGACAGAGAATAGGTGGAATTTTTTGAGTCTGTCGATATAGGACAAGTGTTTAAGGCCTAGGATCCTCTTTATGCAGTACTTTTGTGGCCTCTTCAGTTGTTGAAGGTGTCTAGTGAGGTACATGCCAAATGGGGCATTGTACTTGATGAATGGCCTAATGAGGGAAGAGCAGAGAGAGACAATGACCACTTTCTTCCTGGATGCAAAACCCTTAGTAATGAGATGTGCCACGTAGAAGGACTTTCTGACCACAGCTGCAATGTGGTAGTCAAAAGAGAGGTTGCTGTCAACTTGTGTTCCCAGATCTCTTATAATGCTTTCTGTGTTCAGTAGACTACCATCGATGTGGTAATTCATGGGAGCCGGGATTTTCCCAAAGGGGATGGTGACACATTTTTTTCCATTCAGCTTAAGGCCATGGTTCTGACACCAGTAGTTGGTCTCAGTGAGGCCTTTCTGTAGGATGTCAACATCACTTGGGGAGTTGATAATAGCTCCCAACTTGCAATTGTCTGTGAATTCTGTCAACCAGAGTCCCTTCATGTTGGCCTGGACTTCAGAGAAGTAGACACCAAACAGGAGAGGACCCAGGACTGAACCCTGTGAGACTTCACTCATGACTGTTCAGCAGTCTGACTCGGAGTCAGCTACTTTCACACTGTGGGTTCTATCTGTGAGCCAGTTTGCAACTCACCTAGTGATATAGGGGTTGATGCTTAGCTTAGTGAGTTTTTCTATGATTCCTGAGTGGGAATGGTATCAAAGGCCTTGGCCAGATCAAGGTAGGCTGTATGAACCACCTTGCCTTCATCCACAGCTCTGGTAACTGACTCAAAGAAGTCAACCAAGTTGAGCAGGCATGCTCTACCCGTCACGAAACCAAACTGTGTGGGATCCAGAGTTTGGAGAGTCCCTATATCCTTGTTTATTAGGTCCATGATGATGCGTTCCATAGCTTTACATATCAGACTTGTCAGGCTAATGGAGTGACAGTTTCCAGGGTCTGTAGTCGCTCCTCCTTTGTGGAGAGAGAGGACTATAGCAGTGCACCATTCAGTAGGGACAAAGCCTGAGGTGAGGCAGTGATTGAACATGGCACACAGGTGAGGTGCCAGTTCACTCTGTAGTTCATGTAGAAGACAGCCAGGGATATTGTCAGGTCCCATAGAAGCTATATTCTTGGCCTTGGACAGTGCTTATTTAACCTGTGCAACAGTAATACTGGGTACCTGGCAATCTACAAGTATTTTGATTGCTCCTTTGGGGGGGAGAAAGGAGTAAAGTTGGCACTGAATCTGTCACCAATATTTTGACAGTATCTGTTGGCTCGGTATAGGAGGTACCATTGTGCAGTAGCTCAGAGCAAATCTGGGTATTGCCATGGAAATTCTTTACATAACTATAGAAGGCCTTGTGGTTGTCTTTACTATCTGCTACAATTCTGCTTTCATAGCTAGCTTTAGAGGATTTGATGAGGGATTTCAAGTTTTTGTTGAAGCTGATAAGGGAGTTTTTCCAGTCTTGGGACTTCACCTTATGGCAGGAGACCACCAGATTGGCTTCCCTTTTTTGGAGGAGAGCGTCTTGGTTCTATTGAGTATTGCAAGATCCATGCATTTGTGTACGTGTTTGTACAGTGCATTGGTGTAGGATTCATCGGTCATGCAACTATTCTCCATTTGCATGGGTGCCGTGAAGTTAGCCATTTCTGTTTTTAGGAGCCCAAAGTTAGCTTTGTAGAAGTTTTTCATGATGGTTACCTTTGCCGGGGGGGTGGGAGGAATATAGATTTCCAAAGTGATTAGTTTGTGGTCAGATCTAACCAGGGAGGAGTTGACTATTGGTGTAGTTCACCCATGTTAGTAATGACCAGGTCAAGGATGTTGCTACCTCTAGTGGGGGTAAGAATGAGCTGGTCCAGGGCATTGGAATTAATGAATTCTAGGGAATGTTGGGCAAGTGTATTGGTACATGAGTAGTTTTCCCAGTTAACGGAGGGGTAGTTGAAGTTGCCCAGTATGAGAGTGTTAGGTAGACAGTATAATCATGAATATCAAGCAATGTATACAATATTGATAAAATAGTGCAAAGTAGTAATGTATGAAGTACAAAGTATGAAAGTAATTATGTTTGAATACACAGTGGCTTGAGTGGCAGAAATTATTAAGAAATGTTATGGTCTTATGAGGAATGTCCTTCAATGTTTATCATTCAGAGATAGTTGAGTTTTACTACCGATTCTATTTAACAAGTATAAGACCTATTATTGAATATGAGTGGCCTATATGTGCATTAATTGTTTTGCAACTGAAGAAGTTGGAACAGATTCAGAAAATCTTTACCAGACAGTTAGATGGCTGTCATAACTTATCTTATGATGAAAGACTGGTATATTTGTCTTTGTATTCTTTGACTTACCAGTTTCTAAAAGTTGACACTTTTATGATATGTTGATGCCTTAAGGACAAATGAGGTTTGGTAGCAAACCAATTTATCCAGGGACATCTTCAGGTGGGGTTTATGTAGAAGAAATAATGAGAATTAAGATGGTAGGGGAAGGAAGCTAGTTAGGGATGAAAGGGTTAAATGGGAAAGTAGGAGGATTGGGAGGAAATGAGGTAAGGGTAGGGAGGGGCTTAATGGGTTTTATGAGAGTTTAACTGAGTAAGGAATCACATTTTGGTGTGAACTTGCTATTGCAAGTATTTCGTCCAGGATGACCAGTATGTACTGTGGAGCAGGTAGGCCTTGGACTTTGATGAAAGGGGTAAGGTTGGTAAGTAGCAATGATCAGTGTGAGGTGGATGGGGTGGCATGGTTGCTGGGTTATTATGTTATTATACTTTTGCCAGGGAAACTTGAATGTGTGCAATACTTATTTGGGGGGAATTTGTTGGTGTGGCAGTTTATTTTGTTTGGTTTAGGTGGTGTAGACATTGGTGGGGTTCATATGTTCATAGGTTCATAGGTAGGTACTAGGCTATTGGCCCTGGGGCCTATATAAGCATAGCCAAAAAAAGTTCCCTGGCTTTTGCCACCCAAGAAAGTTATTTTCCTGCACCCCTGTCTAGCAGAGCCACAGAAGTGATCCCTGGGGTGAATTTCCTATTTCCCATCCAATTGTTGAGATTTTTCTTGAAGAGGGCTAATGAGGAGCTTTGCTTGACATGAATGGGTAGTCTGTTCCAGATTATGGGAAGTCTCTGGGACAGGAATCTATCCCTCCAGCATGTTCTGTTTATTGTGGTGGCAAGGTTTAGGTCCCTGGAGCATGTGGCTTGGAGGGATTGGGGTTTCTTTAAGTGTAGCATGTCCAACATATCTGGGTTTGACATGGCTTTGTATGTTAGGCAGAGGTTGCCACTGAGTATGTGATAAGTGATGGAGTAGAGGTGGTGTTTTTTGAGACGGTCTGCATATGGCATCTGTTTGAGGCCGGTAATCCTCTTAGTGAGGTATTTCTGTGGCCTTTATAGTTGAAGATGTCTTGCCATGTACATGCCAAATGGGGTGTTGTACTCTATAATGGGTCTGATGAGGGATGAGTAGAGAGGAACAATGACCTCTTTTTTCTGGTGGTGAACCCCTTTGTGATGAGTTGTGCCACATAGAAGGATTTCCTGAGTACTGTGTTGATGTGATTATCAAAGGAGAGACTGCTATCCACCTGTGTCCCAAGGTCTCTTATCACACTTTTGTTGTTTAGTAGGCTACCGCCTATGTGGTAGTTCATGGGTGCAGTGTTTTTCCAAAAGGGGATGACAATGCACTTCTTGGCATTGAGCTTGAGGCCATGACTTTGACACCAAGCATTAGTCTCAGTGATGCCCCTTTGTAGAATGTCCACATCATTAGACGATTCTATTATGGCACCTAGTTTGCAGTCATCTGCAAACTTCGTTGGCCAAAGACTTTGTATTAGCCTAGGTTTCTGAGAAGTAGATACCAAACAGGAGAGGACCCAGGATTGAGCCCTGTGGTACTCCACTTGTCACTGGTCTGAAGTTGGATTTGGAGTCGGCTACTTTCACTGTATGGGTTCTATCAGAGAGCCAGTTGGCAACCCATCTTGTGACACAGGGATTTATGCCCAGTGTAGTGAGTTTATCTATAATTCCAAAGTGGGGAATGATGTCAAAAGCCTTGGTGAGGTCAAGATAGGCTGTGTGTACCACTTTACCCTCGTCCAAGGCTCTGGTGACTGCTTCAAAGAAGTCAATCAGGTTTAGGAGACACAACCTACCTTTTACAAACCCAAACTGAGTGGGGTCCAGAGTCTGGAGGTTATCTATGTCCTTGTTTATAAGCTCCAAGATGATATATTCCATGGCCTTGCAGACCAGACTCGTCAGACTAATGGGGAGGTAGTTCCCGGGGTCTGTGGTGGTGCCCCCTTTGTGGAGTGGGATAACCATTGCTGTGCGCCATTCAGTAGGCATAAAGCCTGAAGTGAGGCTATGATTGAACATGGTACGTAGGTGGGGTTCCAGTTCATTCTGTAGTTCATGCAGAACGCAGCCTGGGATGTTGTCAGGTCTCATGGATGCTGTGTTCTTGGCTTTGGAGACTGTGGTCTTTACTTGTGCAGCCGTGATTACACAGGCTTTCCATTCTTCCAGTATAGTGATGGGCCCTTTGGGGGGGTGTGGGGGTGAGGGGGGTGAAGTTTGCACTGAACCTGTCTGGCAGGATGTTGGCAATATCAGTTGGTTCTGTATATTTAATGCCATTGTGGTGTAGCTCAGAGCAGATCTGAGTGTCGCCATTGAAATTATTGACATAACTGTAGAATGCTTTGTGGTTGTCTTTAGAATCAGTGGCAATTTTATTTTCGTAACTAGCTCTGGAGGATTTTATGTGGGATCTCAGCTTCTTGCTGAGGCTGACCAGGGAGTTCCTGCAATCAGGGGATTTTACTCTTTTTGCAACAGATTCTTCCTTCTGTTATAGAGTTTGTTTATGGCATGGGACCACCAGATTGGCTTCCTTTTTTTTGGAGGATAGCGTCTTGGTTCTGTTGGGGATGGCATGATCCATGCACTCGTGTATGTGCTTATACAGTGCATTTGTATAGGATTCAGCAGTTGTACCTCTATTTTCTGTCTGTATGGGTGTCGTGAAGCTTCCTATTTCTGTCTTAAGAAGCATGAAGTTGGCTTTGGAGATGTTTTTTATGGTGGTTTCCTTAATGGGGGGTGGGGGTGGGATATTGATGTCTAGGGTGATTAGATTGTGGTCGGATCTGACCAGCGAAGAGTTGACCTCTGGCGTAAAACATTGGTTGCCCATATTGTTAATGACCAGGTCCAGGATATTGTTGCCCCAGGTGGGGGTATGGACAAGCTGATCCAGGGCATTGGAATTTATGACTTCCAAAAAGCATTGAGCAAATGAGTTAGTACATGAGTAGTTTTCCCAGTTGATGGTGAGGCAGTTGAAATCGCCCATTATTAGGGTATTGGGCTGTACCTTAATATTACCCAGTATATCAAGAAATGTGGAGTGGGCATTCTGGGGCATGGTGGGGAATCTGTAACAAGCTACAACCTGGATTGCAGTCTTGCCCAGTGTTAGTTGCACTTGGATAATTTCGGATGCATTATATATTACTATTTTTTTCTCTTTCATTGTGTGATAGTTTGACCATGGGTGCTTCAGGCAGTGAGTTGTTGAGCCAGTGATTCCACATATTGTAACCTTTACATGTGTTATGGCATCCCCTCTGGTGTTGGTGTAGTGTGGCAGTCACAGTAGGTGTGTTTAACGGTCTGTATATACTCGCAATCATGCAGCTTTAGGGTGGGTCGTGTTTGGGAATGCCTGATACTCTGGGGTAGACAGTTTTGTGAGAGCCCTTGAATTTTCCTACTGTGTGCTTGGGGTGGATTCATTGATGGTTTATTGTTTCACAGGCTGTTCCTCCTTTCGCTGACTGTGAGGAACTGATGTTTGCTTGTTCCAAGTTATGGGGGGGGGGTTAGACGCATGTGCATTGGCAGAGTGGGACCGTTACAGCCATTAAGGTTGCTGGTTACAGTGGCAGATATTGCGGTTTGTGGTGAGTTTTTGCAGTCTTTAAACACTGGTGTGCTATTGTGTTTGAGTAAATATATGTCAGAAAAGCTTGCTACCACAAAAACTCCACTATTTTATTTGTGTTTGAGTAAATGTGTCAGAAAGCTTGCTACACAAACAAAACCTTTAATTTAGCATTGCTCTAAGTTTTCAGAGCGGTGCAATTTGTCCCTATCCTTGTTTTTCTTGGTGGTGTGTGGTTTGAATAAGCAGCAGTTTCTATGGCTGTTCAGACTGGGAAGCACTGCATGTAACAGATCATTGGTGCACATGCATAGCTGCAGCCGCATAACTGCTGAATCGTTGGTGCGGCTCAAGGATGCACTGTTTAACAGCATAGACTTTTCAGAAATGTTCAGACTTTGGTCAGTGCTGGGGTTTTACTTAATGGGAGGGAGAAGTGGAAGTCTAAAAGGATCTGAGCATAGAGGGAGGGCTGATTGTGAGAATTATAAACCTCTGTGGTTTCTCATCATACCGCTCAGCTATCCAGGGTTTCACAGAGTTCAGACTTTTGCCTTATGTTTTTGTACTGTTCCTCATGAATTAAAAAAAAGGAGGAGGAGGGAGTTGAGGCATCTGAGGTAAGGCATCTCTTAAAGGAGAGATATGTGGGCAGTTGTTTAGGAAGGAGGGCATTTCTTTGAGAGAGTGGTTGTGCTGTACTTGTTGGTGGCTTGCTAATGTATTTATTTTGGAGTAGCTGTTGACCGCAAGTGGCAGTTTGCACTATGGGTACAGAGATATAATGATAGAAATGTGTTTTTTTTATTAGGCTGCATACAAGTGGTGGCTTTTTGCAAATTACTGGCAAATCATTGCAGATTAGGGTTGGGAAGTGTATTTGGCTGTCAGACTTCATACCATTCAAGTCTTGTAAATACAAAACCTGTTATCCTATCAAAATTTCTGAGTGGGTGGGAGCAGTGTTTGTAATTGTCCCATTTTGTTTATGGCTTTGACCATATTTCTTGCTCTAAGAGGTTGAGAGGTATATGCAGAAACTCTGAATCATTGCCTTATGTTTTGATCTGCTTTCATAGAATTGTAGTTGCCTGGCAAATTACTGACAAATCACTACAGCTTGAAGTTAGAAATGATGGTGGATATTTGTGTTTCGGACTTTCTATCTTTTGAGGATTCATGCTAATGCAGCACACGTCTAGGATTTGGATTTATCTCTCCATGGTTTGGGCAAACCATGTCTTCATGGATTGTCAGGGGTGAGTATTTTTTGTGCTGGGAGGGCAGTTATCCCCACTATTAAGATAGGTTTTGAAGTGCTGTTCCCCAGTGGAATGGAAGTTAATTCATTATAGAGTAGTACAGAGAAGTTGTGTGTTTCTGTGTTTGGGGAAAGTTTAATTTGCTAAACAGACAGGTGAGTTAGTTCGGGGAACTCCCTTTTCTTCAGGACCCTGGCCAGAGCCTGATAAGTTGGGGGGATGTGGTTAGGATTGGAACATGTGTTAAGTATTGCTATAGCGTTTTTGTGAAGGTTGCTGTAGGTGCAGGGTTTGTGTTGACATGCATTTCTGGAGGGTTGTGAGGTTGTGACTGTAACGTATGCTTACCTGGGACTTCAATCTTTTATTAACCACAGAGTAGTTTCAATCTTCAGATCATTTAGAATAATGGTAGGATCCGGTGGAAGGTTGGCATAATGGTAAGGTGTTTAGTCTACAAATGCAAGGTGCAGGGTTTGATTAGCACAAGTGGAGTTTTTACCCTGTCATTTTTTTCTCCCACCCCACAGGCTTTCATCAGGGGGAGTGTTTTGAAGGAGCTTTGTTGATGGTGATGCCTTGCAATGATGCAAATTGTCACAAAGTCGCCAGAATTGTGCCCCGTATTTCTGGTTTGTTCCACATAAAGTTTGTGTTTTTTTTTTTTTTTTTTCAGATCAGTGACTGACTTAGTTGAGTGATGGCAGTCATTTGAGTTTTGGACATGTATCATTTGGAAGGTGTGCGATGTCTAAGATCTTTTGCTCTAGTAGCTTTCTAAGCTTATGAGAGAGGTATTTAGGGGGTGTCATACAGTTGGTTATGACTTAATATTGGTCAGGAGATCCAGTCTAATGCAAATCCTGTTAATCTAGTCATTTCATGAGTGGGAGTAAGAGCAATATTTGCAATCCGTCACTGTTTTGGGGGTTTGTTTTCCGTTGTTTTAGTACATTAGGGAGTTACAGTTTCTTGTAGTGAGAGGTGGGAAGGTATGATCTTGGTAGGCAGGCTAGTGGCTGGCAGGGGGTAAGGGGTTAAGATAGCAGTTGTAATGTTAACTAGCAGACACAAGGTAGGCATATTGCACAATTGTCAATATTTTGTTGCATGTTTTGGTGTGTTTTAATAAAAGTTGTGTTTTTTTTTTTGTCAAAGTAGGGGGAGGATCTGAGAAACATCCAAGAAAACAGTCCCACAAACCAAAAACCAAGGAATTCCATGGCCAGGCAGGACAGCAGATCCAAAAATGTTTTTAATTCCAATAAGTAACACAATGTCACACAATGTCACAATAGATAAGCGCTTTCACCCAGAACACCCCCAGGCTTCTTCAGAACTATTTAAAATGCATAAAACACTGCTATAAATACTGCCATCAGTAAATGAATCCAATTGATTAAAAACAATTAACTAAGCCTTAGTCATTTAAAGGCCCCTGCTCATTCAGACCTTCAAGTATATGTCTAACTTAACATAATAATTCTTTCACATTAGGATTGCCAACTTTTCATGTCAAAAATTCTAGACATATATGTGAAAGCAAAATGCGTGTAATTTTGGTACCCCATCCCCTCCCATGCAACCATTCCAGTGTCCCATTACTCGGTTATTTCTCCATTTCTTACCAGTTGCCATAAACACTGTTCAAAACTCTCAGTATGCATACTGTTTTCTGCTTTACTTCTACAATGATTACAGATATTTGGATTTCATTTAAAACTTTTATTTCAAATTTTATAGCACAAACACTGATAGACATTTGCTAAACAAAGTAATACAGTCTCATAATGAAAACAGACTTAGCATTAAAACTTTTCTGCCTTTGAAACTCACATTCATTGAAACAGAACTGAAACCCACATTCAAAGAAAATGCATCTGGCCAGTGGCAGATTAAGTTTACCTTTGGGCTGTTCCACATAGAGTTTGTGTTTTTTTTTTTTTTTTTTTTTCATATCAGTGACTGACTTAGTTGAGTGATGGCAGTCATTTGAGTTTCGGACATGTATCCTTTGGAAGGTGTGCGATGTCTAAGATCTTTTGCTCTAGTAGCTTTCTAAGCTTATGAGAGAGGTATTTAGGGGTGTCATACAGTTGGTTATGACTTAATATTGGTCAGGAGATCCAGTCTAATGCAAATCCTGTTAATCTAGTCATTTCATGAGTGGGAGTAAGAGCAATATTTGCAATCCGTCACTGTTTTGGGGGTTTGTTTTCCATTGTTTTAGTACATTAGGGAGTTACAGTTTCTTGTAGTGAGAGGTGGGAAGGTATGATCTTGGTAGGCAGGCTAGTGGCTGGCAGGGGGTAAGGGGTTAAGATAGCAGTTGTAATGTTAACTAGCAGACACAAGGTAGGCATATTGCACAATTGTCAATATTTTGTTGCATGTTTTGGTGTGTTTTAATAAAAGTTGTGTTTTTTTTTTGTCAAAGTAGGGGGAGGATCTGAGAAACATCCAAGAAAACAGTCCCACAAACCAAAAACCAAGGAATTCCATGGCCAGGCAGGACAGCAGATCCAAAAATGTTTTTAATTCCAATAAGTAACACAATGTCACACAATGTCACAACAGATAAGCGCTTTCACCCGGAACACCCCCAGGCTTCTTCAGAACTATTTAAAATGCATAAAACACTGCTATAAATACTGCCATCAGTAAATGAATCCAATTGATTAAAAACAATTAACTAAGCCTTAGTCATTTAAAGGCCCCTGCTCATTCAGACCTTCAAGTATATGTCTAACTTAATATAATAATTCTTTCACATTAGGGTTGCCAACTTTTCATGTCAAAAATTCTGGACATATACGTGAAAGCAAAATGCGTGTAATTTTGGTACCCCATCCCCTCCCATGCAGCCATTCCAGTGTCCCATTACTCGGTTATTTCTCCATTTCTTACCAGTTGCCATAAACACTGTTCAAAACTCTCAGTATGCATACTGTTTTCTGCTTTACTTCTACAATGATTACAGATATTTGGATTTCATTTAAAACTTTTATTTCAAATTTTATAGCACAAACACTGATAGACATTTGCTAAACAAAGTAATACAGTCTCACAATGAAAACAGACTTAGCATTAAAACTTTTCTGCCTTTGAAACTCACATTCATTGAAACAGAATTGAAACCCACATTCAAAGAAAATGCATCTGGCCAGTGGCAGATTAAGTTTACCTTTGGGCTGTTTTCAAATCATAGGTCCCTTGCACACATTTTTAGGACCATGCAAAAGTTCTTTGATTCACCTTCCTGGTTGTAGTACATTATAATATATAATAATCAAATTATATGCCTTGCATAATACATCACCACTTGTTCATATGTTCATAGGTTCATATGTAGGTACTAGGCTATCTGCCCAAATGCATTTATAAGCCTAGCCAGAATGTGTTGGCTTTTGCCACCCACTTAGATTAGTTCCATGAGCCTCTGTCCAGCAGAGCCACTGAAGTGATCTCCAGGGTAAACTTTCTGTTTCATGTCCACTCATCAAGGTTTCTCTTGAAGAGTGTTAGCGAGGAGCTCTGCCTAATGTAGATTGGAATCTTGTTCCAAAGCATGGGAAGTCTCTGGGACAGGAATCTATCCCTCCAGCATGTCCTAATTATTGTTGTGGTGAGGTTTAGATCCCTAGAGCATGTGGCTTGAGGGGATAAGGTTTTCTTTAGGTGGAGCATGTCCATCAATTCTGGGTTGGACATGGCCTTGTATGTCAGGCAGAGATCACCTCTGAGTAGGCGGTATTCAACCGAGTACAGCTGGAGTTTCTTCAGTCGAGCTGCATAGGGCATCTGTGAGGCCAGTGATCCTTTTGGTGAGGTACTTCTGTGGTCTTTCCAGCTGTTGCAGGTGTCTTGTAAGGTACATCCCAAATGGGGCGTTGTACTCTATGATGGATCTGATGAGTGATGAGCAGAGGGGCACAATGACCTCTTTTGATCTGGATGCAAACCCTTTTGTGTTTAGGTGGGCCATATAGAAGGATTTTCTAACCACTTTGGCAATGTGATTATCAAAGGAGAGATTACTATCTACTTGGGTCCCCAGATCCCTTATTACGTTTTCCATATTTAGGGGACTACCACCTATGTGGTAGTTTGTGGGTATTTTGTTTTTTCCAAAGGGGATGACTATACACTTTTTGGAATTTAGCTTGAGGCCATGATTTTGACACCAGGTATCCGTTTCAGTGAGACCCTTTTGGAGGATGTTTGTGTCAGCCGGAGAGTCAGTTATAGCCCCTAGTTTGCAGTCATCTGGGAACTTGGTCAGCCATAGTCCTCCTGTGCTTGCCTGTACCTCTGAGAAGTATATGCTGAACAGGAGGGGTCCTAGGACTGAGCCCTTGGGAATGCCACTTGTAACTGGTTTAGAGTCGGACCTAGCTCTTACAACTCTCACCATGTGGGTTCTATCCATGAGCCAGTTGGCAACCCATCTTGTGACATAGGGGTTTATGTTCAGGCTGGTGAGCTTGTCTATAATACCAGAATGGGGAATGGTGTAGAAGGCCTTTGCAAGGTCTAGGTAGGCTGTGTGTACCACCTTTCCCTCATCTATAGCCTTGGTAACTGTCTCAAAGGAGTCCACCAGGTTTAGGAGGCATGATCTGCCCTTAACAAAGATGAACTCGGTAGGCTCCAGTATTTGGAGGTTCCCAGTGTCTCTGTTAATGAGTTCCATGATGATGCGCGCCATAGCCTTGCAGACCAAGCTAGTCAGGCTTATAGGGTGATAGTTCCCGGGGTTTGTTGTGGCTTCACCTTTGTGGAATGGAATAACCATTGCTGTGCACCACTCTATGGGTACATAGCCTGTGGAGAGGCTGAGTTTGAACAGTGTGTTTAGGTGAGGGGCTAGTTCATCTTTGAGCTCATGTAGGACTCAGCCTGGGACACTGTCTGGTCCCATTGATGCTGTGTTTTTGGCTTTGGAGAGGGCTGTTTTAACCTGAGTGTCTGTGATTTCAAGGGCTCTACATTCCTCTGGTATGGTTATGGGCCCTTTTGGGGGTGAGAGAGGGGTGAAGTTTGCACTGAACCTGTCTGCCAGGATGTTGGCAATATCGGTTCAGTGTATTTTGTGCCATTCTGCACTAACTCCGAGCAGATCTGAGCATTGCCACTTAGATTCTTGACATAGCTAAAGAATGCCTTGTGGTTATCTTTGGAGTCCTTGGTAATTTTTCTTTCCAAGCTCGCCTTGGATGATTTTATGAGGGATTGTAGTTTCTTGCTGATACTGATCAGGGATGTCTTCCCCTCTTGGGATTTTACTCTTTTCTGTACTAGTTTCCTCCTGCTATTGTATAGCTTGTTTATGGCAGGGGTCCACCAGACTGATTTCTTTTTCTTGGAAGAGTGAGTCTTGGTTTTGCTTGGGATAGCACGATCCATGCATTCTTGTAAGTGCCCATAGATTGCATTAGTAAAGGATTTTGCAGCTTGGACAGTGTTATCCTTTAGCATGGGGGCTTTGAAACTTTCCATCTCGGTCTTAAGTAACGTGAAGTTTGCTTTTGAAAAGTTTTTCACTGTGGTTTCCTTGTCCAGGGTAGTGGGGTGGAATGTGGATATCCAAAGTGATTTATTTATGGTCAGATCTAACCAGCGAGGGATTGACCACCAGCCTGGAACACCGGTCGTCCATATTGGTGATGACCAGGTTCAATATGTTGTCACCTCTGGTGGGAGTGTTGACCAGTTAATCCAAAGCATTTGAGTTTATAAATTCTAGGAAATGTTGGCCAAGGGAGTTAGTACTTGAGTAGTTCTCCCAGTTAGTGTTTGGATAATTAAAATCACCCAATATTAGGGTGTTTGGGTAGGACCTTTATGTTTCCTAGTGTTTCCAGAAATGTGGAATGGGGGTCCTGGGACATGGTGGGTGATCTGTAGCAAGCTACAATTTGAATTGCAATTTTGCCCATTGTTAGTTGCATGTGGATGATCTCTGAAGCATCGTGCTGTGCCACTAACCTGGAAGTGTGGGTATCCTTGATGAATATGGATACGCCCCCACCTTTTGTATTTCGGTCAGGGTTCTGTGGCTGAAATGTATGGTATGAGTTGTAGCCTGGTAGTGCTGGGGTGCTCTCTGGAGCCTTAAACCAGGTTTCTGTTACTGCACATATATCAATTTTCTCCATACTGAGGAGTGCCTCGAGTGCATGCATTTTGAGGTTTAGACTTCTGGCATTGAGAAGCATTACCCTCAGTCTTTTGTCACTTGTGCTATTTACGGTGGTGGGTTTGTCTTTTGAGCCTTGCCTAAAAAGGTACTATGGGGCTGGCAAGAGCCTTGGCTAGTATTCGAAAGCCTAAGGGTGACAGGTGCAAGCCATCTCTAGCAAAGCAGCGTGGCTTGTCGAGCATGTCATCCCAGAAGGACAGACACTGGATCCCCTTTGAATGACACCAGAAACTTAGCCAATTGTTGAAATTGATACTTTTTTTCTTTATACCATGGTATCATTCTTGGTGAGGGCAGGATGCTACTCAGGGTCAGGGTCATACCGGCCTGGGCTATGTGATCAGAATGCTCTTCCATGTCTCTTTTCATGTAGTCCAGGGAGGTACGGCTCAGGTCATTCACACCAACATGGACAATGACAGAGTCATATTTGTACTTGTTCTGGAGTGACCTGAGTGCTTGTGTTATGTGGTGGATCCTGGCACCCGACAGGCAGCTAGCAGTAACCTTCTCCTTATTCAGCCTAGTGAGTGGGATGTCAGTGTGCCTGACTATAGAGTCACCTATTACTAATATGTTGTGTATGTTATTTTGCCTAAAGGGCTGTGATTGCATGGCACACTGGTTTTGTGAAGTATGTGTTCCATGGCTTGTGTTGGGGGTGGAGGTTGCTTGGATGTCTGCTTTGGAGGTCTCTGTTGGTTTTGCAGATTTTTATTTACAGCCTCAGAGTATGTTTTTGTGTATTTATGTGTGTTTTTGCCAGTGCTGGTTTAATGGGTCTATGTGAGACTGGTGGTGTGATGCCAGTATTTCCCTTCTCCTCTTGACTGTCTGATCCATTCTTGGGTTGAGAGAGCTTAGCCTCCAGTTTGGCTGTATAATTTCATCTCTCGCATGTATTAGTGCTTGGTGGTAGGAGGAGAGGGTTGTCTGTGTACATGAGGCAGTTGTAACATTGCTTCAAAATGCCCAGATTCACCAGTTGGACCAGAGAGTACACCTGAAACTGCCCTTTGGAAATGCCTGGATAGGTACAGTGAACTGTTTTACTGAATGGCTGGTAAGGTCAAATAGAGAGCCTTGTCCTTCTGTACAGTATAGAGCGTGTTTTAAATGTATAGTTTTGAACATTTTTCCAGTAAGCAATGAAACAAAGCATATGAACCAAGAATGACAAAACTACCCAATTCAGAACATTTCAACCATACAAGGCCATTCAAACTTCTGTCATTACAATCCACCAATATAATTCAATATGCACAATCTCTGCAGAAGTAAAAGTCATCTGAATAATTCCACATTAAAGAGATATGTAACAAATGAAAACGTTGCTGTGAGCAAATTTTACATTTCAGTGTTTCATCTACAAATTCAGTACCTGCTGCCCGTGAATAATAAATTGCCTATGTTGCATTAAATAAAAAGGGTAAGCTGGTAATATTGCAATAAGGAATGGATGGCAAACTGAAAACAGGTTCATTAGGTTCATAAGAAATATTGACGTCTGCAGAAGAAGCTCTTGATGGTATAAATAAAAGATAATCCACCATCCTAGAGAAAATCTTGTTTAGTTCCACTCTGAAATTCAAGTCTGAGAAGCACAGTACTTCCATGATTTAGTTTAGTTTAAAAACAAAACAAACAAAAGAATTAAGTACAGCAACTTAGTAGGATTCAGCACAATACACATAATGCAATACTTCATTCATTCCATTTGCGTTAGTTTCCATAAAATGCCCCAAATTCCAAGTATCTTTGCCAGCTGTTGTCACAAAGTGATTAAAAAAAGCTTCTGGTAGAGAGGAATGTTTTTTGGTGCTGAGTATTTACAATACAACACAGTTTCTGGTTCAGTAGCAGTGATGAAAGATAGCTTTTTTGGTGTGCTCTGCTTCCCTCCTAATGAAGGAAAGTATAAATTTCTAGATGTTTTTAATAAACATCCAGAAAGGGAGATATCTAATGTAAACAATGTGCCAACTGAGATCTTAACACAATATTCCCATCACCTTGAAAAACAAATAACAGACTGAAGGCACATGTATGTATTACCCGTTTATACAGCTCCCTAAATGCTAAAAATCTGTCTGATGATAAAACTGTCTGCTAGACAATTACTTAGCTTTTAGTAGTTCACATAAGAATGAACAGAAGTTACAGAACTTTGACCAGGTAAAGAAATATGCTGAACTCTAGTTTAATGCAGTCTAGGCAATGACAGCAACACTGAAAAAATGAATAGAGTAGTACTATGCCTGGGCACTGCTTCATATTTACAGAACAATGCCACTGTGCCACGTACTGAGCAATTCTGCACTTTTCAGCTTAACCTGCCCTTGAAAAAAAAAAATAAGCCATCTGTATAATGGATGATAGCACAGGTATGAAGGGGTTAAGAGGTGAACCTCTGGCTTTAAGAGCGAAGTTAAATATATATATATATATATATATATATATATATATATATATATATATATATATATATATATGTGTGTGTGTGTGTGTGTGTGTATGTGTGTGTGTATGTGTATATATATATATATATATATATATATATATATATATATATATATATCTATATATATGTATGTATATACAGAGAGAAAGAGAGGGGGGGGCATAATCAGAGCACTGAAAGTGAACTGATAAGTCTGATATTTAATGATGAAGTGCCAGTGTTTCTACCAATATATAAATTCTGTTAGACCACAGAAAGTCCAGAGCTGCAACAATGGCTTCTTAGTATAGTGATACCATATTTCACCCCATTGTGTCAGATCTGCAACATCAGTCCTACTCAATATGAATATCAGGAAAGTGACATGAAGGGGAACAACCCTGGTAGCCACATAGAAAAGCACACAAATACAGACATGTTAACCACAGTGTATTATGTCTGCATGTGAATTAGTCTGCTGAGTTCACAAGGTACACAGGTCAGTAAACTGGTCTGAGAATCCTTTTCAGCCATGCCCCAGGCTAAATAAGCAGATACAAAAGAATGTTGACAGCTGTATTACATATAGTGCATTTACAACTGGTTTAACATGCACAGAAATAAATCTTATATGTAAAGTATAGAGCTATATAAGCAGCAATATACAATAATTAAATTATGTACATTTATGGAAAAAACTATTTACAATCTCATATAATATAGCATGGGAATCAGAAGTGACTTATGTAGTCAGATTTGCCCCTCTGTGCCACTTTAGTAATGGGTGCTAACCCTATAATGCTCCCCCTTTCCTCAACCTTAACCCTACACCTTACCTTCATTAAATCCATCCCATAACACTGCCACTGCACAAGACACACTTGAACACACAGACAATAGTATATCTTATCCCCTAACCTAACCCTGACTCTAACCTTAAAATATGTAAATTCGCACACAGATATGTAATGCCTATCCTTTACTCATCCCCGATCTTAATCCTACTTTACATACACATGCAGAAACAATTGCACCCCTCCAACCTCACTTACCTATCTTGACATTACACAATATCAACATTTCCACTGCATAGTTATCCATACCATTGACATTAAACCACATCCCCTGTGTTTGTTGAAGAAACGGCATTTAACAAAAATGTGGGGAGCCCGTATATATATATATATATATATATATATATATATATATATATATATATATACACACACATACAGTATCATATGTATGTGGTACTGTAAGATTTATAAGGCAGTCATAAAATCAGACGCATGAATGTGCACATTGATCATATGGTCTTCTGACATGATCCCACTGAATACTAGTTTGGCAACCATCATCTTTATAGAGAGAGGGGTCTGCTTAAATTGTCTGTCAGTATTTGATGCAACTAGATTTGATTAGTACAACAGCATCCTCAGGCTTGTCACATTTGTACTTTCGGATACATTACATTTGTAAAGCACCAGTTACTAATATTTGCAAAAGTCTGTGACTACATCTGTCAACAGAAATGAATTCACCCACAAAAAGAAACATTTAAAAGACTTCTTTGATCACATTAAATGATTAAGACCCCACCAGTAATACTGAACTGCATAATCAAGTGCAACAAAAATATTCTACTTAATCACTTAGTGAAAACATGAGTAAAACAGCATCATACCTAAAACAGTATCATAATTTAGTAGCCTTGTGTTTCAAAATACATTTAATATTCATGGAGTCTTTCAGACCTAGTATCTTTATTGCTTGAAGCTGCCAACACTGCTACTTAATATCCAAAACCAGTATTTGAAATATTACTGTATAACTAGGAATTCCACATTCTACTTCCTCTATGTATGCAAACAGACTGTGGAATGAGCAGGTAAAACTATAACATTTCATAAGTACCTGAACCATATTTCAAACATGTCCATTCGTGGTCCACTGCACAGTTCAAATGTTGTCAAGAATTCAAATTGCATGCTCATGGAAGACAAAGATGTAAACAATCAGTCGCACAGACGCAGGAGACTGTTTTTTTCTTCTGCATCTGTGTGTGACCAGATGCAAAGGATGTTCTTATAAATTAAAAGAAAATTAATCTCCTGGTATTTTTTTCTGGACAATATGCTGTCCTTTCCATTTTTTGGACAGTGTCCTTTAATTATGGACAGCCCAGAAAAATTCTGGACAGTTGGCAACCCTATAAAATAAAACTAGATCCTGTAAAAAACTTAACACAAGTCTTGTCCACCTACTGTAGTAAAATGCAGTGCAGTCTATAAAAATAATAATAATGACCCTAAACCTAAGTGCAGGTACAATATATGGGCTGTGTGGTGTGTTTCATGTATGCAGCAAACTCACAATTTTAATGCTCTTAATTTTAACACACTTGTTGTGTCTTTCGGCTTTTCCCGGTTAGGGGACGCCACAGTGGAACTCCGGTCCACTAATGATTGGCAGTAGATTTTTACATGCCGAGTTGCCAGCCCTGACGCACAACCTTCAACGAAGGTACACCCATTCACGCATATCTCCACACAGAAGATGCTTTCGCTGAGAATCGAACAGGACAATGTCTTACTGTGAGGCGACAACGCCACCGCAGCACCACCACCGCTTAATTTTAATACACTGTTGATACTAATTTGATCATTTAGGCCCTGTGTCCTTCCTGAATCTAACTTGAGTTGCCAGTAAAGCTTTTTATACTCTAACCTAGCTTCCCAGCAACCTTTCCGGGGAACAGTGTATTAAAATTAAGAGCATCAAAATTGTGAGTTTGCTGCATACATGAAACACACCACACAGCCAATATATTGTACCTACACTTAGATTTAGGGTCATTATTATTATTTTTATAGACTGCACTGCATTTTACTACAATAGGTGGACAAGACTCTTGTTAAGTTTTTTACAGGATCTAGTTTTATTATTATATTATATTGTATGTGAAAGAATTATTATATTAAGTTAGACATATACTTGAAGGTCTGAATGAGCAGGGGCCTTTAAATGACTAAGGCTTAGTTAATTGCTTTTAATCAATTGGATTCATTTACTGATGGCAGTATTTATAGCAGTGTTTTATGCATTTTAAATAGTTCTGAAGAAGCCTGGGGGTGTTCCGGGTGAAAGCGATTAACTGTTGTGACATTGTGTGACATTGGGTTACTTATTGGAATTAAAAACATTTTTTTGGACCTGCTGTCCTGCCTGGCCATGGAATTCCTTGGTTTTTGGTTTGTGCTACTGTTTTTTGGATGTTTTACTAATTTTTGGGAGTGACATCGCTGAAGGAGCGGAGTCCAACTCATTTCAGGAAACTACGTTTATTTTTGGTGAAATGAGTGAGCCTGATAACAGTTCCACGGTTACAAGGGGTGAGTTTAACAAGATTGCACTGCTTTTGACTCGTTTAACACAAAGGGTTTGCCGAATGAGAGTTTCATTTTAATTGCAGTTCAACGACATATGCAATACACGCGGTATGCGTGCGACGAGGAATTTCGCTTGTTTGAGTGAAGGAGGCAGTGGAGACTCTACTTCATGTCCGGAAGATTGCTCGAGCACTAACAACGTGGATTTTAGACTTATTTCTACCTCTAATGGCCCCAGAGAAGGGGGTAAGGGGAATAAACGTTTGAAGTTTGGACTGGTAGGAAATTTTATTTCAGTGAATTAATTCCTGACAATAACGAGACGTTTTCGGACACTCATGATGTTCAAAGAGAAAATGTTCACCTTAAAGGCAGTCCAAATGGAGATAGATTATTTGACTTTCAACCACAGCCCATAAGGCATAACAATGCACCCAACATTCTAGTCATAGGTGACTCTATAGTCAGGCACCCTGATGTTCCACTCACCAGACTAACAAGGAAAAAGTTACTGTCAGCTGCCTGTCGGGTGCCAGGATCTGGCACATAACACACGCACTCAGGTCACTCCACAAGTACAAATATGACTCTGTCCTTGTCCATGTCGGTGTGAATGACCTGAGACATGCCTCCCTGGACTACATGAAAAGAGACATGGAGGAGCTCTCCGATCTTATAGCCCAGGCAGGTATGACCCTAGCCCTGAGTAGCATCCTGCCATCACCCTGAATGACACCACAGTACAAGGACAAAATGATTGACTTCAACAATTGGCTAAGCTTCTGGTGTCATTCTAAGGGGATCCAGTATCTGTCTGCCTGGGATGACATGATCGACAGACCATGATGCTTTGCCAGAGATGGCCTGCACCTGTCGCCCTTGAGATTCCGGATACTGGCTAAGGCTCTTGCCACCTCTATAGTGCCTTTTTTAGGCAAGGTTCAAATAACAAGTTCACCACTGTAACAGGTACAAGCAAGCAAAATATGAGGGTAATGCTACTCAATGCTAGAAGTCTAAACCTCAAAATGCATTTACTCAAGGCACTCCTTAAAATGGAGAACATCGACATCTGTGCAGTGACTGTTCAAGACTCCAGAGCGCACCCCTACATTACCATGCTATAATTCATACCACACCTTTCAGCCACCTAACATGGACTGAAACACTAAAGTCGGAGGCGTGTCTATATTCATTAAGGATATCCACACCTCCAGGCTAGTTGCTTAGCATAATGCATCAGAGATTATCCAAGTGCAACTAACTCTGGGCAAGACAGCAATCCAAATTGTAACTTGCGACAGATCCCCCACCATGCCCCAGGATTCTCACTCCTCATTTCTTGATACACTGGAAAATATTAGGGTACAACCCAACACCCTAATAATGGGCGTTTTCAACTACCTCACCATTAACTGGGAAAACTACTCATGTACCGACTCTTTTGCTCAACATTTTCTGGAATTCATAAATTCCAATGCCTTGGATCAACGTATCCACACCCCCACCAGGGGCAGCAATATCCCAGACCTGGTCATTACCAACATGGGTGACAGGTGTTCCACACCAGAGGTCAATTCCTCGTTGGTCAAATCCAACCACAAGCGAATCACCCTAGACATCCACATACCACCCCCACCCCCCATTAGTGAAACCACGGTAAAAATTTCTCCAAAGCCAACTTCACGCTTCTTAAGACAGAAGCAGCAAACTTAACACCCATGCAGATGGACAATACAGGTACAAATGCTGAATCCTACACAAATTCACTTTATAAGCACTTACACGAGTGCATGGATTGTACTATACATAACAGAACCAAGATGCTATCCTCCAAAAAAGGAAGCCAATCTGGTGGTCCCTGCCATAAACAAACTCTACAACAGAAGAAAGAAACTGTTGCAAAAAAGAGTAAAATCCTATGATTGGAGGAACTCCCTGGTCAGCCTCAGTAAGAAGCTGAGATCCCTCATAAAATCCTCCAAAGCTGGTGATGAAAACAAAATCTCCACTGATTCTAAAGACAACCAGAAAGCATTCTATAGTTATGGCAAGAATCTCAATGGCAACACTCAGATCTGATGTGAGTTACAGCACAATGGCACTAAATATACAGAACTAACTGATATTGCCAACATCCTGACAGATAGGTTCACTGGTAACTTTACCCCCCTCTCACCCCCTAAAGGTCTCATTTCTATAACAGAAGAATGTAAAGTTCCTGTAAAAACCGCACTCTCCAAAGTCAAGAGCACAGCATCCATGGGACCTGACAACATCCCAGGCTGCATTCTACATGAAATACAGAATGAACTGGCACCCCACCTAAGCACCATGTTCAATCATAGCCTCACCTCAGGCTTTGTGCCCATGAATGGTGCACAGCGACAGTTATCCCACTCCACAAAGGGGGAGCCACCACAGACCCTGGGAACTACCGCCCCATTAGCCTAACAAGCCTGGTCTGCAAGGCCATGGAACGTATCATCATGGAACTTATAAACAAAGACATTGGTAATCTCCAAACTCTGGACCCCACCTAGTTCAGGTTTGTAAAAGGCAGATCATGTCTCCTAAACCTAACAGACTTCTTTGAATCAGTTAACAAAGCCGTAGACGAGGGTAAGGTAGTTCACACAGCCTATCTAGATCTTGCCAAGGCTTTTGACATAATCCCCCACTCTGGAATTATAGATAAACTCACTGAACTAGGTATAACTCCCTATGTCACAACAGATGGGTTGTCAACTGGCTCCCTGACAGAACCCATGATGTGAAAGTAGCAGACTCCAAATCTGACTTCAGACCAGTGACAAGTGGAGTACCACAGGGTTCAGTCCTGGGTCCTCTCCTGTTTGGTATCTACCTTTCTGAAGTACAGGCTAACACAGAAGATCTTTGGCTAATGAAGTTCACAGATGACTGCAAACTAGGAGCCATAATCGAAACTCCTAATGACATGGACATCCTACAAAAGGGACTCACTGAGACAGATGCCTGGTGTCAAAGCCATGGCCTCAAGCTCAATGCCAAAAAGTGCATTGTCTTCCCCTTTGGTAAAAACTCTGTACCCATGAGCTACCACATAGGTGGTAGTCTACTTAACATTGAAAGTGTGATAAGAGACCTTGGGACACAGGTGGACAGTAATCTCTCCTTTGATAATCACATTGCCACAGTAGTCAGGAAATCCTTCTACGTGGCACACCTCATCACAAAAGGTTTCTCATCCAGGAAAAAAGAGGTCATTGTTCCCTTCTACTCATCACTCATTAGACCCATTATAGAGTACAATACCCTTTTTGGTATGTAACTCAGAAGGCATCTACAACAACTGGAAAGGCCGCAGAAGTACCTCACAAAGAGGATTACCGGCCTCAAACAAATGTCCTACGCAGACTGTCTCAAAAAACTCCAATTTTACTCCATCGCGTATCGCCTACTCAGAGGCGATCTCTGCCTAACATACAAAGCTATGTCAAATTACATGTGACTGTTTGGTGTTGAGAAGGGTAAATATGATTGTGTCTTTAGAGATATTGACTCACATTGTGATAAAGTTATTAACAGGAAAATCAAGAAATTGCAGAGAGATTTGATAGAATACAGGGAAGGGAGACCATATCCACCACTCAAAAGCACACACAATAGACAGGATAGTGAGTTAATGAATAGGGACTATACAGAAGAACTGGATGGGAATATTAACAATAATAGTAACACTGTACACCCTTTGGAAGTTCCCCCTTTAAGAAGGACTGAGAGGATAGCCCAAAAACAGGGGCATCCCAGTTACAACAACTCCTATTATCCCCGGAGGGGGCGGCAGATTCAAGGGGAAAGGATGGAATTACAACATGAATTAGATTTAAGACTAACCCCAGTTACTGAATGTTTATTAGCTATATAGAACGATACACATGATAAAGACAACAATCAGTACACAGTACTTGGAGGGGCATTAGGAGAAGGTAAGGGTATTACTGTGACCTGCAAGGGTATAAAGTATACCATGGGTAATTTTAGCATTTTTAATTTTACTGAGGTTCAGATCAAAGAGGAACATTTTCAGTTGTTCACTAAGGGTTTTGAGTTTGTCCCCACCTGTCCAGCAGGTCTTGTTAAAATACTTGTAGATGTGAAGTTGTTTACTAGACAACTAAATTTAAAAATATTTTTTAAAGGACAAGATTATAACAGATCTGAACTATGTAGGAAGAGTTTGTTTAACCCTCCACTTAACCCCTCATTAAGAATCTTTGAGGAAATGATGGAAAAAATATTAGGAGTTTACATTTGAAGAAAGACCTAGCTAGCAATATTACTGAACTTTTGAGAGATCTTGGAGATTTAAGAACCAATAAATGTAGGGTGATGAAACCCAATAAGGGTGGTGGGGTTGTTTTGATGTATTCTATTGACTACAAAACAAATATGTATAAAATATTGAATGATGAGAATAAACACACTGATGTCTCAAAGAATGAGATCAATATTGCTTATTCTAAAATTAACTACTTTCTTTTTGACCATTTATTACAAGGAACTATTAATGAGAAAGTATATAATTTTTTACATGTAGAAAAACCCAAGATTCCCACAATTTTTGGGATACCCAAAACCCATAAAGGGGTGGAGAACCTTAAATTTAGACCTATAGCGGCAGGGGCTGGGTCTATTACAGAACCCCTTGCTATTTTTATAGACCATCAACTTAAGGAATTTATTGGTTCATTGCTGTGCCCCCCTATACACAAATTGTGTCCTGTATTATTGGGAAAGAAAATTTATATTTGATACTGACTGGAACAAATACATTTCTTTTTACACTCATTACCTTGATGACATCTGTCTTTTTTGGGAAGGTTCAGAGGAGATTTTACAAGAGTTTTTTTGTTATATTAATAACACAACTGATTTTTTTAAGATTTACCTATACCTCAGCCCAGTCTAACATAGATTACTTGGATGTTACCCTATATAAGGATTATATGAACCAGTGCTTTGAATCCAGATTGTTCAGAAAGAGCACATTCTCTAGTTCCTATTTACATCATGATAGTGGACGTCCCTGTTATCAAAAGAAAGGTATTATTAAGGGGCAACTCATTAGGCCATCAAGAATGAACCGTGAGATGAGTGTATTTTTAGAGGAAGTAGAATTTCTCACGCATTTGTTTCTTGAAAGGGGGTACCCTAAACATCTTATAGACACTAGTTAAAGAGGTAATAAGGGATCAAGACTATAAATATTACCTCATGTTAGGGACAGGAAGGAGCACTGCAGTGATGTTAGATAAGGAAGACGTCAGTCATGACGGGGCACTTATACATACCTTTTTGACTACCTCTTCACAAGTAGAGGACATTGTGAGGAGATATTGGGGCATTTTGAGGGCGAATGAAGAGACAAGTAATTACCTACCTGAGAGACCCACTTTTGTAAGAAGAAGGGACATCAATTTAAAAGAATTATATGAAAGGAATGAGATCAGGAATACGCAAAGTAAAAATGGAAAATGTGGCACCTTTAACTGTGGGTCATGTAACCAGTGTTGTTACATGATTGACAAAACGGAGGTTTTTATACCATCTAGGAAGTACTGGTTGAGAGCTATGGGATTTTACGATTGCAACACGAAAGGGGTGGTGTACTTGGTGATCTGTGAGACCTGTTTTAGTTTTTATATTGGGAAAACAGAGAGGAACTTGAGAAGGAGAGTGTATGAACACATTTATAATGTGACCAAGGCCAAAGAGTCCAATGCATTATATAAACACTCTAGGGATTGCAGGGATATGAAACCTATGTTCTTTGTATAGGAACAGGTGGGTATTGATCCCCGGGGAGGTTGCTGGGAAGCTAGGTTAGAGTATAAAGAGCTTTACTGGCAACTCAAGTTAGATTCAGGAAGGTCCCGGGCTTAAATGATTAAATTAGTATCAACAGTGTATTAAAATTAAGAGCATCAAAATTTTGAGTTTGCTGCATACATGAAACACACCACACAGCCTATATATTGTACGTACACTTAGGTTTAGGGTCATTATTATTGTTTTTATAGACTGCTCTGCATTTTACTACAATAGGTGGACAAGACCTTTGTTAAGTTTTTTACAGGATCTAGTTTTATTATTATATTATATTGTATGTGAAAGAATTATTATGTTAAGTTAGACATATACTTGAAGGTCTGAATGAGCAGGGGCCTTTAAATGACTAAGGCTTAGTTAATTGCTTTTAATCAATTGGATTCATTTACTGATGGCAGTATTTATAGCAGTGTTTTATGCATTTTAAATAGTTCTGAAGAAGTCTGGGGGTGTTCCGAGTGAAAGCGCTTAACTGTTGTGACATTGCGTGACATTGTGTTACTTATTGGAATTAAATACATTTTTTTGGATCTGCTGTCCTGCCTGGCCAAGGAGTTCCTTGGTTTTTGGGAGGATCTGAGAACTGTAGTCACTAAATGACATACAATTGTGTTTTGTACTTCAAATCCTTCATAAAAGTATATTGTCTTGGACTGTATTACTAAGAACGATATTCAAACCCAGTTATTGATAGGAATGTTTAAACTGTGCCCCTATTTCCAGGTCTTTGTTCCCCCTATAGTTTTGTACTAAAGTTTTCATTTCTTTTGTAGATGGGGCAGCAGAGAGGGATGGCCCAGTGGCAGTAGAAGGTAATGATTCCCAGAGTGTAAGAGAAGTCAGCCTGCAATGAACAAGGTAGTGGATGACAGATCGGCATGGGGAAGATGACTCTGGAATTCGGTTGGCCTGGGTATGATGGAGACTGCGTCTGGAGGATCAGGACTGGACAATGGTGCAGGTTTTGCAGTGTTGCCATTCTGTATGAGTTTTAATATTGTCAAGGCTGAAACTTAAATACCACTTCTCATGTTAACTGGTCAATGTTACATTAAGTTGGTCATAAAAATCATGGGTGGGAGAATTTTCCCTGTATTGTAACTTGCTACAATATTTTATATTAGCTGCATCTGTTGGGAATAACGTGGTTAACCACATGGGTCAATTTGCTGGGCTAGTTTGTGTACAATTTCAGGTTCAGGCATGAAATACATGAAGGTTCTTTTGGAAAACAGTGTGCGGTTTGCAACATTACAGGTGTGATTTCATTGTTTATGACTTTGTCCAGATGGTTTGCTCTAGGAGGTTGAAAGGTATGGCTTGCACACACTTTTACTGCTATTGTGGTAAGTGCACATTGCTTTTACCCAGATGTGGCAGTATGGGCAGATTTTAACTCATAATTTAGGTCTGTTCATTAAACTGTAGAGGGTTTTTGATTTGACCTCCCAAATATGAAAGCTAGCTTAACATATATGTTAAACGGGGTGTAGTGATAGTGTGTGTGCCTCATAGGGACAGGGTAAAGAGTTTAATTCCCATCTTTGATTAGGGGTCATGGGGGGGGTTGCAATGTCTGTATGTGTGAACTATTATCAGATGGGGATGGTTGTTTTTAAGAAGTTTTGGTTTATGTGTGTGCAGAGGATTTACAGTTTCTTTCCTTTTGTAGATGGTAAATGCAGTGGGCTTCAGTCAGAGGTGTGAAGGAAGTGGAATCACAAGTTGATGGATTCTGCTGGGGTGGATGGATTCTTTTGGGGTGGATGTTCCAGCTGCTGGAGTGGTGCACAATGAGGTATAGGTAATCCTACCTTAAGTTCTCATTAAAGTACATTAGAGCCGGTGAGGTTTTGGGAGTAGGTGGGGTCAGGTGAGGATGAGACATGTCAGGAGTAGGATGAAGCAGGGTTGGGGACTGGTTATGAGGAGTTTGAGGATGTTAAGGGAGGAGGAGTCACAATGAGAAGTTGGGTTGGATTTGTAGACATAGTAGTTGAATTTGAGTTTTCCTGCAGCAGGGCTATTCCTGTGGCAAGGCTGTGTAGATAGGTTGGTCTGTGGTCGGTGCTACTTTGCAAGTTTAGCATTGCTCTTTATTGGATTTGGCAGCAGTGGGTGGGCAATCAGAATGAGGTACATTATCTGGATGCCCTCTTTAATATTCACCAAACAGTTTCTCAGAGCATTACAAGATATGCATGTGTGTTGGGGATGTGTGAGAAATGGGTTTCCATGGTTAAGCAACAGTTTGAAGGCTTAAGCAAGGCATTTCTGGGGTTGCTAGTTGATGCAGGTCATGGGTTGTTTTGATTTACCAGATGTGAAGGTAATGCGATAAAAAAAAAAAATATATATATATATATATATATATGTATATATATATATATATATATATATATATATATATATATATATATATATATATATATATATATATATATATATATATATATATATATATATATATATATGTACTTGGTGGTTAAAATATCGGGACAAGGGTGGAATTAGCTTCGATTAGTTGCACAGATGCCAGGGTTAGGTGAATTTACTAAATATTGGATGGTGGTTCATGTTTAAAGGGTTGGGGTAAGTTTGATATTTTTGGTGCTGGGAAATGTAGGCATTGGGTTACACTCTGGGGTATTGGTTTTATGGATGTATGGAACTCTTTAAAGAGAGTGGTGAGAGGTTTTGTGTCTTGTGGTGCATTTGGCAGGTAATGACTTACAAAGCTGTTGGTAGTAGGATACGTGAGGACATTTGAGGTTATACAAGGGTATAGCTATTACTTTCTCATTGAAAAGGTATCATCAGTTTAACCTCAGCTGTTTAGGCATCATGCTGCTTTGGGTATTTTATGATAGGGTTTTGGGAGGTTGCTGGCAGGGATTTAGTTTGGTTTGCAGAGGATGGGATACACCAAATGATGTTTGGCCTTGATCTTTTAATGTGTGGTTATGTTTGTTTTGGTGGTTTTGGTCTGGAAATTTTGATATGAAGGAGGGGGAAACAGCCTGTTAAGGCTGGTGGGTGGAGAAGAGGGGCAGACTTATCCCTCTTCTGTTCCCCCTCTGGTGTTGGATGTTCATTTCAATGAGTTGGAAAATGCAAATGAACGGTTGGACAGTGCTAGATAAGTTAAATAAGCAAGCAGGTGTAGGGACAATGCTTATTTGGTTGGATGGTTAATTCATTGAGTGGAAATGAAAGTGTGTGGTGAATGCTGCTTGATAGTAAAATAAGCAAGTGGGTGTAAGGATGCTGCTTATTTGATTAGGGTGAGCAGGGTCATACTGCCCAGTTAGTTACATGGATGTTCATGCCGTGATTAAGAAATTAAAATATTAGTTGGTCAATAAAGTGATATTTATGGAATTTTAATAAAGGTCATCAAATGTCATTTGGTGTGATGTGTGTTTATTTAAAGGGACCATGACAAATTATTGACTGCCAGTTTAGATATTGACTTTATTGATCATGCTATTGGTATAAGGAATAAAAATTTAGATGTAGTAATTTTTATTTCTAACTTGAAGTTAAAGAGATTTTCTTTCATATTAGGGCAGGAAGGATGTGGAATTCATTACCTAGACATGTAAGATTGGCAAATGATTTATCAATACTTAAACTGGAATTAGATAACTGTTTTTCCAAAATGTTATATTCTCCACTGATGTCTATTAGGCAAACTTTAAATTGGCCAATGTAGGTCCTAAGTTTGTTTGTTTATTCATTGAACCATTGAAACACTGAATAAAAGTGCATATGTTGTGCTGTAGATAGCTAATTGATTGTCTGACAGAACTCATATGATAAAAGTTATAGGTGCCACTGACAGCAAAAAAAAAAAAAGTTCCCAGTGGTGTACCACAGTTCTCAGTGTTAGGTCTTGTCCTATTTAGTATGGTTTTCTCAGACGTTCAACCCATAACACCTAGACTGTAGTTATCCAAGTTTGTGGTTGACTGAACATTGGATATTGTTATTTGTTTATCCATTGACTCACAATTTCACTCTCAGGGATTAGATTATGTCAACAATTAATGCCACAACAATGGTCTCAAACTAAATGTGAAAAAAGGAGGTTAATTCGTTTTGGTAAACAAAAGGTTTCCGCATACCATATTGTTAACACAACTCTCCAATCAAACACTATTGTAAGGGATCTGGCTCAATAAATTTCCAGTGATGTCTTCTAGATCAAAAGATGTCTTAATCGTTTGTCTCTCATGAGACCTATTATTGGATATAATCATCAGTTTTGGAATACTTTTGCAGAAACATATCACTTAACTTGACAGACCACAAATATTCCTATCTAAAATGATCCATGACCTGAAGACTCTCAATTATTTTTTCAGAATGCTAACAAGCTCCCTGTACTTGGTCTCTTCTAGACTCTTACATGGTGACCTCTGTCTAGCCTTTTAAGCCATTAAAGATTCCACCTCCCTGAATTCTTATGCCTTCACAGAACAAATGATTACTCAAATATGCAGTTAAAAAATGTAACCTTCATCAACAGGTAAATAGATCATGCTGGCATGATAGAGCAATATCCAAACATATGCCCTACCTCTAGAACAAACTTACACTACATGTCAAGTAGATTAGTACCCTTGGTCCCATCAAAGTAAACCTAAATAATTGGATAGGCAGCTTCAAATTCTCTCACAATTTATCATGCACTGCCCTCTTTGTGGCAGAAAGGAACTTTTGAATATGGCTCATTTGCTATGCTTGTTTTCTTCTGTAGCCTGGCTGTACTTACCTATGATTATATAACTGTGGAAAATGAAATATAATATGAGAAAAATGCAGTATAATGGGACATAAAATTATCCACTGTTGCATGCAACCTTAATGATGAAACATAAAATTTAAAAGTTTAAAAATGGGCAAGTGCATGAATGCATACAGGGGAGAAGTGCAGAGGAGCTAAAGGGATGAGAGAAATAGTGAGAGAGAAACACAGAAAGGAAGAAAGAATGAAGAAATACAAGGATATCTTTAAACAGCATTGTGACAGTAATTTATATAGTACTACAATCACAACTGTTTTATCCGTACTGAGTGTAATGCTGATCTTATGGAAAGCCTTTCAATAAGTACAGTTCATTCATTGATTAGTCACCCAGTTCACATTGCTATATTGGTTCTGAATGGTTTTAAGTACGGAATTCTGATATGTCTGTGTAAAACCTCCAACATTTTTTTATATATATATCTGAAAGTATCCTTTCATTTTATTTCCTAATTCTTACAAAATGTTCCATTTGCTTCTTTAAATGATGTGAAGTTCTTTTTGCATAAAATTACTTAAAATTGCAGAGTAACAGATAAAACGTTGCATAAATTTTACAGTTGCATGATCAATGCTGAAATACATTTTGCCTGTTACAGGATGTGTAAAAAAATCAATAAAATTAGCAGAAGCATACTAATTGCTGACTCAATAAGAAGTACTTTTAGGTGAAAATCAATCCTCCCATGACATCCACAATATATTTTTAGTCACTAGATCATCAATATTTTCATTTTTCAAGTAGACAAACTTAGACTGACCACATGTAAGTTTTTTAGCTTTAACATCTTAGTTCAGTAAAAATAATTTTTCATAACAATTCACTGTATATTTTTACAGTTTGTTGTTATGAAAGCAGGGCTCATGTCTAAAAGAACATGTTACATCAGTGTGTAAGACTGAACATCTGTATCATTCTTTCATTACAATTCTTTGCAACTCTTTGGGATTCATTTTCCAAGCAAGTAGTTTTCTATATTTCTGAAGTGGTCATGCTGCAGCTTTTCATCTATGTCTTTTTCTTTTTTTCTCCATCCCTGAATCAGCAATGTTATTAAGCAATGCCGTATTATGTCCCACTTCTATTAACTCAGTGGCAATAATTTTACAGTATGTTATACTGTCTGCCTGTCAAAGATATTTCTTCAAGCTATTCGGTCCTTGTTTTTAGAATGCTGTTCTTAATATATTTTGGATGGCAGCTTCATAATGCAAAAAATAGTTATGATGAACAGAAGTTTTGTAAAGATATAAAACCAGATGTGTGCTTCTCCTGTAATGTCAGCATCACTAAATTGTACTGCCTGGAAGAATGCCTCTCAGCTGTCCAGATTTTTGCCTTTTTGATCTGTTCCTCATATAATTTGTTATTTTCTAGCAAATCATTGAGGACTGAAGTAATTAAATAATGGCATACATTTGAACTTCAGACTTCATATTTTTTCAGAAAATGCATGATAACACTAATCCAGTTATTCTAGCAGCCATCTAAGTTTATAAGAGCAATATTTAAAATCTGGACCTGTTTTCAGCCTTTGTCACCCCATTATTTTAGGCTTTGTCTTGTGCTAAGAAGTTGAGAGTTATGTCTGAAAGTTTGCCCACACTATGAATCTTAAATTATTATGACTGCTGAACTCTGACTATCGTATTCTAGGTATTAGAGCAATTATTACTGTAACAGTTTCAGGGACATACTTTCAGTAACAAGGTTAATAAAAACATATTCAGATTACTCATAAACTATATAGGCTGAGACCTAACTTTGGGCCATATGAATACATATTAATATTGCTTTAAACTGATTATATGTAGTTAGTGAATAAGAAAATGCCATGTTATATGTTATCAATATTATCATATGGGGAAGTTTTAAAGCAAATCAGCATGGTGGTCCACCAGCATAAGTGAACTATGTAACAAAATAAACATTTTAATCTGCACAATAAAACAAAAGACCCTCATATCCATATCATGGATGACATCAAGCAGTTAAAAACATAAAATGGCCATCAGAAAACAAAGTTGATGAGTTCAGACAACAGAAGTTAAAGACAGCTATAAATCCTTCTTCAGTTATGTCAGGAAAATAAGGAACTGCACTTAATACAGCTAAAAGCTTATTTACAATGGTACTTTCTGCTTGGATCCAGTGCATATTGCCAACATACTGACAAACACATTTAGTAGCAGCTTCTCTCCAGACACAACTACACCAAGCTTACTTATACAAGAGGGACTCATGCCAGCAACCATCAAAAAAGAACAAATATCAAAAATACTCTCCAAAACTAAGAATACTTCATCTCTGGGGCCTGATATACCTGATTGCCTAATAAGTAGCATTAAGCAAGCACTGGCAGACCTACTCCTTAATCTCTTTTAAAATGGCCCTAGTAACAGGCTTTGTCCTACAGGTGTAGTGCACAGCTGCTGAGATGCTACTTCACAAGTGCCTCTGGAAATTACAGACCCATCAGTCTAATAAGTCATACTCAGAACTAGGGAATGTATCATTACTGATCTAATTAATTATGATAATAAAAATCTTATCAGACTTGTCCTCCTGCAGTTTGGTTTTGTCAAGGTTAGATATTGTCTTAGGAAAAGGGTAAACTTCTTTGAAAGGGACACTCAAGCCATGGGCTCTGGGTAAACTGTCCATATAGCATACCTCGATCTCACCAATGCATTTGACACCATACTGCATGCAAGTATTATAAACAAGCTAAATGAGCTCCAGATTGACTCATACCTGATAATACTGATACCAACTAGCCTAGGGACACAACTCCTATAGTGAGAGAAGGATGTGCATCCTACAGGAGCATGACGGTGACTACTGGGGTCCCTTAGTGATCTATACTGGGACATCTGCTATTTGATGTCTACTTCTCATGTCTCTGTATATCAGATAATGATCTTATATTAACACATTTTGTGGATGATTGTAAGCTTGGAGTCCTTGTCAAGTTCCCCTCTGACATGCAAGTACTCCAACAAGAGCTTAACTTGTCAATAACTGGGGTGCATACCTCTCAGCCTCTTAACTCAAAAAATATGGACAAAGCCTAAAATAATTGAGGAACAAATACTCAAAAATAGGGGCTGATGTTAAATATTACTCATGTAAACTTAAAAAGTTGCTAGAATAACAGGATGTGTGTTAGTATGCATTTTTTGAAGGAAATGAAGTCAGAAACTCAAGTGTATGCCATTATTTAGTTGCTAGAAAAACATAAAGTTTATGATGAGCAGGCCAAAAATATGAGGTAAAAATCTGGACATTCTGCAAAAATCTGGACAGTTGAGAGGTATGGTGTGCAAAAAATGGGCTCAAATCTAACAACTAAATAGCAACTCCTAGCTCCAGCTTATAATATAGATAGCATACCACTTCAAAATGAGAAGGTACCAAGCGACCTGGGTACATGGGTGGATTAGTCCCTTATATTTGACAACCATGCTGCAACTATGGTTTACAAATCATTTAACCTTGCACAGCTCATTGCAAAAAAGTTAATATATCTAGGTTAAAAGAAAGTCTTACCTCATTGTATTCTGCGCTAATTTGGCCCATCATATAGTACAATGCCTCATTTAGGATGTACCTTACTAATCATATCAAGCAATTGAAAACACCCCAAAGGTTCTTACCAAAAAGGATTAAGGGATTTAAGACCTAAGCTACCAAGAAAGACTGGAGGCTGTATCTCTTTATTAAGTATAGTATAGACTCCTTGAGGGTAATGTATGCCTTGTTTATAGAGCAATAAGGAATACAACTGTCCATAAAATCTCATACTTCCAAAAATCAAACAGTCCCAGTAACAATAGGCCAGAGAATGAATTCTTCCTCTGCAAATAAACAGCACAAGATGGAGGGATAGATTCATCACCCTTTGTCTACCCCATCTTTGGAACAAACTTTCTCTCCAAAGTAAGCAGTGTTACACATCTAGAAATCTAGACAACTGGATGAGTATTCATAAATTCTCCCTGGTATGACTAGCGTATCCCTCCTTGAAAAGGGAGGTACGGCCTAAAGGGTTGTTATTGGCAAGGTAGAAATGAACTCTTGGCTCAGTTACCTTATAACTCCTATGATCCTATGATTATATGATCAAAAAATGCATAGATACATATCCTTCTAAACACTTGAATCTTACTTCTAAATAATAACACAATCCTTGCCCAAGTTTCATAATTTTGATATATCTTGCATAACTGTCCTCTTTCTAGGCTACAAGTAACACAACTCTGGATGCAGGGTACCATTACCATGGAGAAAGGAATGTCCACTGCAACGGGATCTCAGGTTTCTCTCATTGCCAACCATAATAAATCGGAGTAGAGCACATAAAGGTTCCACATGGGGACTGCAAACGCATCTGGGCTGTGTAGCCCATAAAAATAACTTCTGTTGCTAGAATTTGCAAGATGAGGTGATGCACTGTGCTGTGTCTACTGCAACTTTTACTGACATACATCAGTGGCAACAACAAGTCACCTGCATCAACTACAGACTGATATTATGGATATCTGGATGTGAATTGTGTCCAACAAGGATATTACTTATAGAATTCCCCTTGCTTTACCAGTTTCCCTTTAAAAAATCTAGTCTTTGTTTAAAAATGAAATCAAACAGCATAACCATAGTATGAACACACCCATTCTTTAAGTCAAATACCTTCTACATCATGTCCTCTTTCTAAATGTTACTAGTATGTCATTTATATATGATATTACTGCTTACAGACTGTTGGCATGACAGCCATTATTTTTTATTTACTTTTCATATTGATTAAGCATATTAAAGAAATCAGTTTTGTTCCTGTTTTTGTGTATTCTATCTATGTGAGCAATGATTCCGCTAAAGAATATCTGCTTGACAATAGGGAGTAAAATACAAGCATATTTTTATTTACTTTAAGCAAATGGTATAAAATTACATAATTCCTTAGGCCACCACTAAATATTTATGTAGTTAAACATGAAATTTCACATTGCTTAGCATTTCATTTTTTTTCTTATGTTGAAAAAGTTTTTTCTTGTTCAAATGTTTTACTAAGATAATGAAACCAGGGCAGAAAAAATATACAAACATGTACAACCTGGCAATACCCAGCACAGTCTTATATTGATAGTTCAACCAAAGAAGGAAAAAAAATCCTGACTGGTGTGCCATTGTAACAGTCATAATTTATTACAATAATATGTATTTTGAGAGCTAGATAAGTAATATAATTCCAGTTTTCTGTCTTTGTATTAAATCCATCTAGCTATAGCCTGACACATATTTAAACTTAAACATCATCAACTAAAAAAAGTATAAAACTCTCCAAAATCTCCCACCCAACTCTACCGAATAACCCCAGAGGAATGTGTTGAGGAATAATTATCAGGGTGTTAATGTCCCTAACATCTGGTGCACTGAACTGCACAGTATGAAATCTAAGAGACAGTAAGAGAAGATTGAATAAGTGATGCCATATACTTTGTAATTCTAACTCAGATTACTACTTCGCCCATTTGTTTGCTATTCTTGTGCAACTACTCTGGGCTTTGCTGAACTAATCAAGTTATAGGGCTCTTTAAAGGGTCTTTCTTTGCAAAAATTGAGTGGAAGGTGGACAAGGTAACATTTATGAGCAAATTATATATTTTCTTGGGCTGTGATCAAACATCTTAATTGATCATTTTCATAATTTAGAATGCCTTGTGTAATCCCACCCCACATTACACAGCTAATCTTTGTAACAACAGTACTGGGTCCCCATATCCTTTGCAAATGTCCCTCTGTTCCCTTCTAAAACTCAAAATGTTGCTCACCTTCCAAAACAACATGTTTCTTGGTCCAAGTAATTCCTGTTAACACTGACAGCAGAAGGGGCAAACTGATGGAAACATACAAAGCAATACAATTGGTACAAATAATTTAAAAGTTTCCATACATAAATGGACAGTTGGACTGAGGCCAGAGTATCAGCAAATGTTTCTTAAACATCTTCTCTGTTCTTTTCACTTAACAAGCTTCCACATTAGTCCCTGTCCTAATAGCTCTGACCTCGATACTGCTACTCTTCTAAACTCTTCCTTCATCGATTCTATTAAAAATCTTACCACAAATATGTTTTCAAACCCACTTTCAAATGATACTCTCCCAGCTTCACCTACATCCACTTTCTTGCTAAAACCCGCCTCCACTGCATTTATTAGATCTGTCTTCCCTAAACTTAAGCCATGCTCCTCTTCTGCTGATAACTTACCCCCGCAATTTCTCATAATTGTCTCAGATTCCATTGCCTACCCCATCTCCATACTTATCAATAGATCTATCATCGAAAACACTGTGCACAAACTATGGAAAAGATTCTATGTCATTCCTCTCCATAAAGGAGGAAACTCTACAGACTTCTCCAACTAATGCCCCATTGCAATCTTTCTCTCCTCTCAGTGCAGCGGTTAGTGTTGCCGCCTCACAGCAAGAGGTTCTCCAGTTCAATTCTCGGCTAAGGTGCTTTCTGTGCGGAGTCTGCATGTCCTCCCTGTGGTCGTGTGGGTTTCCTCCGGGTGCTCCAGTTTCTTCCCACATCCCAAAGACAAGCAATAGGTGGATTGGATACTCTAAATTGGCCCTAGGTGTGTGTGTACATGTGTGGGCCTTCTGTGGAAGGTTGGGCGCCGGGCTAGCAACTCGACACTGTAAAACTCCACTGCCAATCATGAGCGGACAGATGATCTGCTGTGGCGACCTCTAACCGGGAAAAGCCAAAAGAAGAAGAAGAAAGAAGTCTCAGATTCCATTGCCTACCCCATTTCCATACTTATCAATAGATCTATCATTGAAAACACTGTGCACAAACTATGGAAAAGATTCTATGTCATTCCTCTCCATAAAGAAGGAAACTCTACAGACTTCTCCAACTAATGCCGCATTGCAATCTTTCTCTCCTCTCCAAGATTATGGAAAAATGTATTCACAAACAAATCCTTGAACACCTCATGCAGAATAATCATCTAACACCTACACAACATGGTTTTCATCGCCATCATAGCGCCACCACCACTCTTATAACTTTCACTCAGAACATTGCCAAATCCCGTAATGAAAACAAACTAGTCTCTAGTCTCTTCCTCGATTTATCCAAATCTTTTGACACTGTAGCACACAATCTGCTTATATCTAAACTTAAAGATCTTAACCTCTCCCAATCTACTATACTCTGGTTCACTAGTTACCTCTCTAATAGACTCCAAGCTGTCAGGTGGCTATCAGCCACCTCTCCCTTCCTTCCTGTTCATACTGGTTACCCTAATGTTCAATACTAGGACCCCTCCCCTTTAACATTTTTACAAATAATCTTCACACTTCCTGCCCCCACTCCTCTCTTATCCAGTATGCTGATGATTCCCCTATCATATCCTGTTCTGATAATCTCCCCCACCTTTCATCCCTTACCCAAAACATATTTCTGTCTGTTAAAAAATGGCTAACTAGCAACAAACTCCTACTTAACCCCCCAAAAAAAACCAAAACTACTTCTGTTCCTCACTAAAAACTTACAACGCTACAAAATGTCCTTCTCAGTCTCTTCTCTCAACAGCACTACTATCTCAGCAGAAACTAAACCTAACTCCTTGGTGTGGTTTTGATGATCAACTTAAGCCATCAAAAACACACCAAAAACTAGGCCTACTATATAGGAATCAAAAATACCTCACAAAGAACACAAAATCTCTGGCCCAAGTTTTTCTACTGCCTACTCTCTTCTACACTGCACCTATTCTCACTAACTTACAAACCAACGTCATAGCTAAACTTGAATTTATCTACAATAAAATAGCTAAATTTGCTGCAAATCTCCCATACCACTCCCACCACTGCTGTGCTCTACAAAATCTTCTTTGGTCAGAAGCTCATAACCACCTCTTACTTCCTCAACTCCAACTCACTCACTCTATTCTTACAAATCCCTCTCACTGCCCTGGTCTCTCTACCCTAATTTTTCCCTACACTCCCAATTGTTGTCTCCGCAGTGCAGACCTACATCTTCTTGAAGTCTATAAGGCCAGCAGACAAGCTGGGAAACTTCTTTATAGCCATTATGTTGCTAATATTTGGAATAAACTTGCCCTAGACCTAAGAGCAACCTCTAGTACTTCATGTTTCAAAAAAAGTTAAAAGATTATATGATAAGAACATGGTCCTGCCCCTTTCTCACTCCAACTTGACCTACCCCTCCACCATCTTCCCTTCCTCCTCCATCTTGTTAGTACTACATCAGTGATCATCCTTACCCCTATTTCTTTTAATATTTTCTTTTAGCAATCAGTTCTACCTTAATGTCAAATAAGAACTGTAACATATCTTACTTTAATTACACCCCTCATGCCAATCAAACTGTAATTGAATATTTCGCTAACTGTTATATGCATTTTTACCCTCTGTACATATGGAACTACATAAGATAAGTCTGTCTCTGTACTGACATACCTTAGAATTTCTTTATTGTATAGTAGACACCCTACTGGTGTATCTGGAGTATTTTGTCATGGTTTATGTATTTTTATTTGTTCATTGTTTATGTTTTTTGTTTTGGAGCTTTTCTTCTCGGGCTCTGCTGAAAAAGGGATTCTAGCTCAGTCAGACTAACCCGGTTAACAAATGTCAAATCAATAAAAATAAATAAACAAATAACTAAATAAATAAATAAACATTCTACCAGTTAATTTTCCCAAATAATCAAAAAGGCTGAAAGCCTAGAGCCTCTTACAGCTGGGAGTTTTCCTACTAAGCCTTAATGTTACGCTTTGAGTAAGACTTTACCTATTATGAATTCTGACAAGCAGGTCACTGCTTAATTAGAAGAGGATCAGTCTCAATGCTCCTGTAAAATCAAGGGTCCTATTTGAAGATATTTGTAGAACTCATGATTAGGAATCTAGAATTTATCTACTAACTGCTTAAAAGAGTGTAGCCCTTAAGACCCAAACTATTGAAACACATGCCAGATGCAACTTGTGCCCGTGTCCCTGAGTGTAGCCCTCAAGACCCAGACTATTGAAATCCCATACCAAACAAAACCTGTGACTGTGGCCCTGAGTATAGCCCTCAAGACCCATACTACTGAAATCCCATACCAAACAAAACCTGTGCCTGTGGCCCTGAGTGTAACTTTCAAGACCCAGTCTATTGAAATCCCATACCAAACAAAACCTATGCCTGTGGCCCAGTATGTCACTCAGTACTGTGTACATAATATCAAGGTATTCCGATGATAGTAGAAAGGCAGGAAATAACTCTTCCTTACCTGTGTGCTCAGTCAGTGTCCAAGTCACCACCTGTACCCCTAGTGTATATTTACTTCTAATATGCATAGATTTCTGACTAATAGACTCTCCCTTCACCTCTTATCCCAACAGCCAGGATATTTTTTTCTGGGTTAGCTCCAGTTCTCTCTCCCTCCCCCACCCCACCGGTATCCCCACTGAATCATCTCGCTATAGGAGTTATAATTTCACCACCCAGGCATACTCAGCCATGTCAGACAAACCTGACCCACTTGTACACAATGGATTGAAGTGGAATACTTCTTGATCTTTGGGTTTCACAGACCACCAAAGAGATCTGAACACCAATGTCTTCTAGGCACATAAAATGCATTCAGCTGACATTATCCTTAATGACATAAAGCCATTTTGGCACAGTGGTGTCTTGATAGCTAAGCTACATTGCCTGCAAAGTAGCTATAGCTGCTTCCATCTCTAAAAAAATGGATTGAGTCTCCTCAAATAAGGTGGCATAATCGATCTGTCTTCCATGGCTGATGGGGCTGTTTTGCTACCAAAAATATTACGGGGTGCCCAACTTCAAAATCAAAAGTGAACTGAATGCAAACCCATTCTAATGGGGCAATTTTTGTTGACAATACAGCTGTTTTATCATTATTGTTTTTAAGCTAATAGTATCCTTAAACAATTTCATAAGGCTGTAGAATGAGAAAAGCGAGCTCTTAGGATGACTAACAAGAAGCAAAGACTAACCTTACACATCCTGCTTCACACTACTATTCTCCTTATCTGTCAGTTCTGCTTAATAACATGCGCCAGGGTGGTTATTGCTATGGAAAACAAAAGTGATGAAAGAAAACACCCCTGCTTAGTTCCCCTGCATAAAATTACCGGACCTGAGATTAATTGTCAAGTCATGAATACTGTGAAGGCTTCCTAATATAAATTGTGCAAACTCTCAGTTCATTAAACAGAAAAGCCAGATACCTCTAAAACAAAGGCTAGATAACCTCTTTATAATTTATCAAAGGCTTTCTCTGTGTCCAACCCTAGAAGGAGTATTTGGTCCTCCCCTTCACTTCCTAATCCACCTATAGCAAATATCCAGAGCTCATTTGTCAACAGTGAGCACACAATCTGCATGTCCTTGCTAATTAACATCTGTAATCTAGCTACCCAAGCGCTCATATAGACATTATAATTTACATCTACAAGAGTAATGGCTTGCTGTGTTTTAGCACCATTATCACTGCACCCGATTTTCATAAGAAAGTACTCCTTTCTTTTCTTCTGTACCTCTAAACACTGCATGAGTATCCTAACATGCTATGTTAACTACATATTTAGAACTTGCACTTTTAAGGCCATTTGACCCAGAATAATTTGTCTTTTTGAGTACTCTGGGTTGCAAATGCACTTCACTTTCTCCTGTCAGTGCTGTATATAGTCCTCTTTCCTCCTCTCTTAGTTTATGGAAGTCACATTTTCGAAGAAGCACAGGATCTTTAGTCTCCACTATTCGAGCATTATAAATGCCTTGCAGACATTCCCAAAAAAACCTCACAGAATCTGACTCACTGTTCATAGGTTCCTAGGTAAGTATTAGGTTTCCATTTCTGTGCTCAGATTTACTTTACCTATCCCATTTGATTACAGATTAGCCTTGCCCATCCCATTCTTGCTAATTATACATTACTCCTAATGAGAATAACTGGGATCATGCCACATATAATTTGAGGGGATCTATGCATGAGATAAAGCATTTAGGAATTGTTTCTGTCCATAAATACAATTTTTTGGTTTCCAATCCATAGATCCAAGTTGCACTTGAACATGTACAGTGAAGAATTTTTTTAATGTGGGTTGGGAGTCTATTCTAGAGAAAGAGACACAGATGTCTCTCAAAACTGTTTTGTTGATGTTGCAGAAGAGGTCTGGATCCCTAGATTGATTATTTCTGATGTAGTCTGACTTGCTGATGTGCAGTAAATCAAACAGTACTGGGCTGGAGGATGTTTTGTATGCCAGACACAGATCACCTCTTTGCAGTCAGTTTATACGATACCGAGTATAGTGACAGGCCTTTGAGTTGGTCCATGTAGGGCATGTTGTTTAGATCTTGTATCCTGTTATTAAGGTGTTTTTAATTTCTCCAAGTCTTTTGAGTTTCTAATACCATGAGAGGAATGGACCCCAGTCCTAAGTCAAATACGATTAAAGTTCATGAAATTAGTATTGTTTCATTCTTTGTTGTCAGCCAAAAGTGCTCTTCGCAGCACCCGCAATATGCCCAGTAATGACTCCTTTTGCAATTTGTACAGTGTTACATGAGCGGGTAACATATCTAAATACGATTGTAAATTCTTTTTTATAAGACCCGTTGCCCCTACTACTATTGGAATTGTCTGGGTATCTTTCTTCCACATGGCTCTTGTTTCTGCCTGCAGATCCAGGTATTTTATGACTTTGTCTCTCTCTGTATGCAAGACACTGTAGTCACTGGGTATGGCAATTTCAATGATCAATGCTACTTTTGTCTTCTTCGCTTGGACCACTATATCCAGTTTTCTGTCATCCATCTTTTGAACTGTTGGTATTGGGTGATCCCATGTGATATAAACTTCATCATTTTCTATGATTCTTTGTGGCTCATGTTTCCAGTGTTTTTCAGCCACTTCAATACCATAATGTTTGCACAATCTCCAGTGTAACAGTCTTGCCACATTATTATGCCTTTCAGTATACAGTCCCTCTGCCATTAGTGTGCTGCAACCAGCAACAAGGTGTGTGACTGTTTCCAATTCGGTTTTACAAAACCTACATATATCTATTTCTCCCACATGTTCAATGGACTTTGTAAACCAGCATGAATGTAGCCCACTATCTTGGGCTGCCAACATTAACCTTTAATTTCTTGATATGAATTCACCTCTCCTTAACCATTCCTGCATTCGTTCTTCATCAACATGAGGCTCTTCCAGAAGTTTTCTATACTTGTAACTATATTTATGTTTTTTCCACATTTCTTGCCTTCTCATCTGGTCCTTCACCTTATATTCTTTCTTTTGTTTTTTAGCACATTCAGATGCTGCCTGGTTTTTATCTACTTCGGGTCTGATTTACATTCCTGCTTGACGTCAATATGCTGCTGCTAAATTAAACAGAGATGTCATCTTAGATTTATTCTCCTCATGTTTCAAAACTTTCACTACATTTGGATCTTGTGAGGTCAGTAGATATGTGTGGAGTTCCACAATTGCAGATCTATACATGTAATCAATTTCAAGGAGGCTCATCTCTCCTTCGGAACGGGGAATATATAATCTTGGTATACACTGATTTTTATAAATCATTTGCTGAGCATGAAACATCCTTCTTGTTTTAATATCCAATCTATCCAACACTTTTTGGGGCCAGTCAATCACTCCAAAACTATAAGTTAGGACAGGAAGAGCAAATTGATTTATGGATTGGATCTTGATCCTAGATGTCAATGCTGTTTTCAGGATTAATTTAAGTCTTCTAAAGTACTTCTTACTGAGTTTTATTCGCATTTGTTTATGTTTTATTGCTGATCCTTCATCAATTCCCAAGTTTTATAAACTCCCTCTTGCTCAAGTTCTTTTATATCACATTCTTGTCCCAGACTGATGTTTTCCTGGTGCTGCAGTTTTCCTTTTCTAAATGTTGCTTTTGCATATTTATCAAGACCAGATGACATTCCAATATCATCTGAAAAAGTTTTGACAACCTGCAGCTGTGCTTTCAGTTCCTCATCTGATGAGCTATACAGTTTTAAATCATCGACAAAGAGAAGATGAGAAGTCATGAAACTTTGTTGTTTTCTAGAAGCCAGATTGTAGCCATGGCCTAAGCTGTTAAGTAAACAGCTGAATGGATTAATGGCAAGGCAGAATAGCAACAGTGACAAAGAGTCACCCTGGAATATCCCCCTTTGAATTTTTATCCCTGGGATAATAATCTGTCCTTTATCATGGCTTAATTGCAAAGTGGTCTGCCATTGTTTCATGGTTACTGTAATGTAGTCAATCAGTGTAGGGTATATCTTATGCATTTTTAAGCACTCTTTTATCCACGAATCTGGGATACTATCAAATGCTTTTTGTAGTCAATCCATGCCATACTTACATTCTTCCCCTTCTTACAGTTCTCCACTATAACTGTTTAACAGCAAATGATTCTTTGCTCCATATGACTTTCTTTTATTTTCCTTTTGTTCTACTGCCATAATTGAGTTTTCTTCTAAATGACTATAAACTCTGTCGGTGTCAATTCCCGTGTATAGTTTATACGTCGTTAGAAGACAAGTTATTGGCCTATAATTTTTAGGGTAGCTTGCAGGTTCACTCTTAAGTTAGAGCATTGTTATTCCTGTTGTTAACCAGTGCAGTGTGTATTTGGGGTGTGCATATAAATAGTTCTTACTCATTGCTAAATCCTCATGCAAAGAAGTTAATAATTTAAGCCAAAAATTAGGTACTGCATCTGGGCTGGGGGATTTCCAGTTAGAGGCTTTTCTCAACTTTGTTTCAATCTCTCTGGCTGTTATTTCATATCCTGTACCTTTAAACTTCTTAATCCGCGGTTATGCAGTGGTAGCATTGTTGCCTCACAGCAAGAGGTTCTCCCATTCGATTCTCGGTTAGAGTGCGGGGAATGCCTTCTGTGTAGAGTCTGCATGTCCTCCCAGCGGTTGGGTGGGCGTTCAAAAGACATGCGTAAATGAGCGTGCCTTCGTTGAAGGTTGAACGTCGAGCTGGCACCTCGGCGTTCGTGAAAATCTACTGCCAATCATTAGCAGACCGGAGTTCCGCTGTGGCGACCCCTAACCAGGAAAAGTCAAAAGACCAACAACAACATTCTTTCTTTTACTTCTTCTATCCATTTAGCATCCTTGTTATGTTACACAAGAACTTCATAGATACTTCTCCAAAATGTATCTACTTCCTCTTTTTTGGCAGTCTTTCAATTACTTTTACCTTATTTCCCAGTTCTCTATAAAACTTTTTTGAGTCATCGATAAATTGCTTATTTTGTGCTTTTCCCTTATATTTATCTTTGTATCTTCTAAGTCTTTCCGCCTGTTTTGAAATTTTTAGTTTGTTTTCCCCAGTAGTGCATAATAGATCCTGGTTTGTTCTAATACTGCGCATTGCTTTTATCACATCAATCTTTCTTAGTATTTTTGTTGCTCTATTCCATCTTCTATAATATTCTAACAATGACATTTCTTGTCTTAGCTGCTTTATAGTTTTCTCTATTCGATATTTCCATGATGGTATTCGCTTTTGCCCCCTCTTTTACCTCGCTTCCCTGTATTCCTGTGGTAGAACTTTATCAGTTATTACTTTAGCAGCACAGTAATACATTCTGTTTACTTCTGTTATATTGTATGGATCTCTATGGACAGTCCTAATTACTGTGTTCATTTGTTTTATCAAGCTTCTGATGTTTGGCGTTTTATTAACTTTCTGCAGTCTATTTCTCTCATTGATCTTGATATATTTATCTTTGTCTATTAAATCAAGCAACTCTTCTCTTAACTCATTTTCTTCCATACTGAGGGCACATCCCTTGTTTTCCGTTTCCTGCAGGAATTCTACTGAAAGTTCTATAGAATCTTCCTGTGGCACATTCTCTTCAATTTCATCCTGTGTCATCTGTTGTTCTGTCATATGGAAATTCACTGGCCTATTACTCCTCAACATTGACTGCATCAGAGTTTCCACATTTTCCTGTTTCTTTCCTTGCTGTCTAGCTTCAAATGAACATTTGCACTGGTTTCCTGTGGAAGGCTGCAAAATATCTTGATATGGCACCTGACCAATTGCTTCCTGTTCCACTGGTTTCCCCTTAATTTGGATATCCATTGCTCTATCCTGTTGTGGTGCTTTCTGTATTCGATTTACTACACTGAATCCTTCTCTTTGCAGCTGTTCCATAACCTCAATTTCTATTTCGTTGACTTTTCCATTACTAATCTCGTTTTCTACTTTTCCTCTTAGTCTTCTTATTTTTTGTATTGTAAAGTTTTCCATATCTGGATTCCTTTCCATATATTTTTGTTCAAATATCTTTGGTGCTGCTCTTTTTGTATTGGTTAGTTTTTTCTCCTTTGCATAAATATTACACCTTATTAAATCTCTTTTCCTTTCCCCTGTCCATATTTCTTCTTCACATGTCTCCTGATCTTCTTGCTTTTCCTTATTCTGGGGACTCATTCCATCATGCTGTGATGTAGTCTGTTTTAGACTTTCTACATTAAATCCTTCACTTCGCAGGAACTCCATAATTTCAACTTCTATTTTTTTAACTTCTGCTTTACTAATCATCTTTTCTACATTACATCTTTGTGCTATTAATCTTTTTATTGTGAAATCTTCCATATCTGAATGCCTTTGCCTGTATTTCTCTTCAAATATCTTTGAGACTGCCTTTTTCATATTAATTAACTTGGCTTTCTCCTTTGCATAAATATTGCACCATATCAAATCTCTCCTTCTTTCTCATGTCCATATTTCTTTTTTATATTTTTCAAATATCTCTAAGCTTTGTTGTTTATATTTTCTCACTTCCTCAGATGCTTCTTTTTCCAAACAGATCAAAATGTCTTGATCTATATACTGCTTTTCAAAGCTCCATTGTATTAATGAACACAAATTTTTATTTGAAGCTTCTGACAGTTTTTCTTGCGGAAGTATTTTTCTTTCCTCTAATTTATCTCTTAATCATTTTGTATAGCTTCTCTGGAAATTCTGTGCTTTTTACATAGTAGTAACAATACATAATTTCTTTCTTATCCTCAATAGTTCACTCTATCGCCTTTATGGCTCTTCTTTGGCCAATCAATTTTTGTCATTTTTGTGGACTGCTACTTCCTTCTACAATGGTTGGAGGGGGGGGCATCCTCCCCTTGAGCCTGGCCTGGCCCCATTGTAGGAATGTTTCCATATTTTGAGGATTCTACACTGTCATTTTTTCCAGTCCTGGCACCAGTGCGCCTACCAGGATTGGGCACTTTTTTATCCTGGGTCTTGTGCACCCAGCTATCTTTTTTATTTTTGATTTACTTCTGTCCATGATATATGCTATATAAATACAGTCTATATAGCAGTGTTGCCTTGGTGAGATTTTGTGAAAAACAGGGTCTACCTCAAGAAGGTACTCACTAAGACTTGAGGATGAATTCAGTTTCAGCACTACTACTCTCCTTTGCTTGCTGACTTTTCATCTCTCCATCATGACCCTGTCTCTGTGGGCATTCCAGTTGTTTCCAGTGTCTGGACAGATACATACAAAAGTGGGGATTATACTCAATGATTGGCCTAATGAGGGCTGAGTAAAGGTGGGCCATGACATCCCTAGATCTAGACACAATCCCTTTTGTTTATAAGCTGTGCAAAACAGAAGGACTTTCTTACAACAATGGACACATGTTGGTCAAAAAGTAGGTCACTGTCTACATAGGTTCCTAAATCCCAAACAACTGGGTCAACTCTTAGGGATGTATTCTGAATGTGGTAGTTCCCTGGGGTAGATGACTTCCTAAAGGATACAAGAATGCATTTTTGGCATTAAGTTTCAGTCCTTAATTTTAGAGCCAGTTATTTGGTTGGGGCAAACCTTCCTGCAGGATGGCTAAGTCATTTGGGGATTCCATGACTGCTCTTTAATTGATGGCAAGTGTGTATCCAAGAAGACTGAATGTTGTAATTAAATCAAAAGATACTTCAACAAAGTATTAGTTTAAGGGTGTACACACTTATTCAACCAGCTTATTGTATATTTTTTTATTTTTTATGTTTTTCCCCCTAACAGATTTGTTGTTTTTCAATTGAATTGTACAGGTTATAGGTCACATTAAAGGTGGGAAAAGTTTTGAAATTATTTATTGTGGTCTCATTTTTTATATCACAAAAACCTGGCATTTTAGCAGGGGTGTGTACACTTTTTATATATAAAACCAATTTTTTTATACTTGTGGGATTACACTTTTTATATATACTATAGCTGTTTGTAGTAGTGCAAAGTCAAAATGGAAGTTTTATTCAAAAAAAAAAAAAGACAGTGATCCAATCATGGTGAAATCTGGCAATAAAGTTTAAAGTATCTTATTCCCATTTTTTCTCTGTGGTTGGGTAAATATGTTGTTTGGAATAAAACTTCTGTTTTGACTTTGCAGTACTACGTGTTGTTCCTGAGGAAATTCCATTTGTGCTTGTGCATGCTTTTACTGGACTGACCGAGCATGGGTTTGATTTGTAGTAGTACCAGCCTACTGTAAACTAACACTATGTTACTGATGCCTTTTTTGTGATAACTCTGTAGCTGGTACACAGCTAGACATCTGAAAATGTAAGTAAGGAATAGGACTGGGTTCTGGTCTCACCCAATCTCCAACACTTCAGACTTGGTCATTATAATGGTTTTGTACCATTTACAATTCAGTCCTCACTTCATAATGCTTAGGCTAGTCTGAGCATACTTCTCCTGTCTGTTCCTAACCTGTCATTTGGTCTTCAGCTACCTCTGTTTATTAACAACTCAGTTCCTTTGTGTGTACTGTCATTTGATATACCACTCTAGGCCTTGGACTTTAGTAAACCTAGCTGTATTCAAGTTGGTATTTAAACAGCAATTTGATTAATATTTCTAAAATACTTGTATCATAATAATTTAGTAAAACACTCACTAGTTTCTTTTCCCTTTATATGTTTTTTAATATACTTGTTGCTGGATAAATCCCAGGGTTAACCCAATCATTTGCCTATGCAAGCATGAGAAAAAGCACACTAATTTTTATTTTGCCATGCTCTCTCAACCAGACCATTCCTTTCTCCTTTTTTCTCATATAGGTGTGCATACATTTCTTAAAACTAAACAGGTAAAAGAAGAGAAGAGAAGAAAAGAAAAAAAAAAAAAAAACAAAACAAAAGTACTTGTTTATATTAATATCTGAATTACATTAAAAAAATGAAAAAGCTTTATTTCATAGCTTGCTAAGAAAATCATGCAACATTTAAACATTACCATTAACAGGAAAAAAGAAATTTCTTTTACTTACAGTTAACTTTCTCCCCTCTCCTTCCCTCTCCAAAGTAGTTATCAGAAGCTTAATGACATAATGTAGGGCATATGCTTTAGAGTCCCATGCAAATTTAGCAAAGTCTACAAAAATCCAGTATTTCCAAATCCTCTTGTTCTGCTATGTTTCACAAATATAATTATTGCTTTGTAATCCCACGTGTTTGTTTCCAGATAACTGATTTTATTCTCTGAACATTAATAGCATGAAGCAGGGTATAAGCTTTAAAGTTCCCCACAAGTTTAACAAAGTCCAATAATGTCAGATTTTCCTGTTCTTTCATGTTTCACAAGTATAATTATTGCTTTATTATCCCAGAGTTGTTGAATTCCAAGTTACTAGGTTTAATCCTGTTTATATCCATCTCCCAAATCCTGTTTTCAACATATTCCAGATTCTTCTAGTCGATTCTTATGTTTTCTTCCTTCTCTCAGGCAATTGTGATAGTGGAAAAGATTTAATGGGCTCAGTCACTCTGTAGTCCTTAGCACCATGAGAATATGAAGCACAACTTCTTTCTGATTGACATCTCACTCTTTGCTGGACAAACATTTGTATTTCCGCATTAGCATGTACTTCATCAAAAAATGATTTTACCCCTCCAGTGAAAAACACTTTGAAGATGACTGGGTACAGCAGTTTGAATCTCACATCTGCTTCCTGACATTCCTTAAATAATGGAATATATTTACTCCTCTTCTACCTGGCAAACACTGAGTAATCATTCTCCACAAACACTCTACTATCTCCCATTTTAGTACTTCCTCATTCTGCCATAGTTTTGTCAAAATCAGCTCCTTCTGTTGGTAAGATTGCATTTTTACTATTAAAGGTCTTGGTTGTTTTTTAGTAACCAGATTTGGAGCATGCACAAAAAGTGCTTTTTCAATTAAGACTTCCTGTTGTAAAATACCATTCCGGTTGCTTGTTTGTGCTTTCATAAAATTAATACAGTCAGTTCCTTCCAACTTTTCTGGTGCAGTATAAAATCTCAGATTTTTCCCTATGTGCTATGTTCTCTAATTCTATTATTTTTTTAAACACCTCTTCTTGTACAGTCTCATATTCAGTCAGCCTTTTCTTCATTTCAGCCTCTGAGTTTTGCAGTTCTGCCATGTTATCTGAATATCTGTTTAACGCTTCTTCCATTTTTTTCCAGCTTTTTATTGTTTGTGTTCATATACTCCTTCAGTGTTTCATTTATTTTAACCAGGTCTGTGTGCAGCTGCTTTATACTCTCCTCTAGGTTACTGGAATCATGTCTGGAACGTGTAGTGCTTCTTGTTCAACCACTGTAGTACCCCTCTCAGTCTGTGCTTATTTCTCATGTTTTTTAGCTGAATTTCCTCCAGATCCTTTATATTTCTTTTTTTCCTGGCTGTGACACCTCTGCACTAACCCAGTAATCAAAGAGCCTCAATCCTCACCACTGGCAACAGTGAGTGACATACACAATGGGAGGATGACAAGTACATACACAGTAAAGTACAATTTATCTTAAGAGCACACAGAGATCACAGTTAGTCTGGGGCTGGTTTCTCCCTCTTTCTCCTGATCTCCAATAAGAATCTCCACTGGTATGGCTATAGGGTTAAGATCTCAGCTGAGGGGTCAAGACCTCCAGCACCCTCTCTGTCCAACCAGTGCTTCATGTCCATGCCCAAGTAGCTGACATCACACACACACACACACACACACACACACACACACACACACACACACACACACACACACACACACACACACACACTTTTAGATTGGATTTGTATACAAACACACAGTTACTCCTGGGGAAGGCATGCACAGGTTTATTAGCTATTCCCCCTTCTGCCCAGACTATAAGGTAGTTATCACTGTCACCAACCCCTACTTATCAACTACTTAAGGCCCTTACAAAGGGTGACCAATCCTACTGTGTAATGTTATTAATATCCAAATGGGAAGTGTGACCAAGACTTTCAAAGCTATTTAGGAGTGGCCTGTACTGTGTCACCAAATACATATGCAAGTACACTAAGAGCTTAAATATTTCTAAACAAACCATCCACAATTAAAAGGTTTTAATATATTTAATAATAAATAATAAAAGAACAAGACAATACTCAAGCAACACAGTAACTACAGAGTTCAGAATCACAGGAAATATTTTAAAACAACATTGCAGGACAGTCTCAAATAAATACAGAAAACATCTAAACTAATCTTTACTATATTCCTATCTATATCTAAATGATACTATGCCCTAAATAATTTACTTACAAAGCAAGGCAAATGGAGATGGATGTTTCTAGGTCCAAGACAAGATACAAAATGCACTGTCTTCCTCTCTGAGAGATTTCTTAAATTAATAATCAACATTACTGCTGGGTTAGCTCAGATGACATCACTCTTTGTCACCTGACTTTAGTTCCCAGGCTAAACAGATACTTAGAATGTAACACCTCTGTGTCAAAAATACATATCTCTCAGAAGTGTGCAGCTGCTCGGAAGTTATAGAGCAATACAAACACTTTTACATTTGAAACCTAGTAATTATTTCTTTTTCAAGACAATAGGAAAACCTCTAGCTCTAGACATTGTGCGTGTGTGCTACACTGAAATTGAGATAACACAATCATAAAACACTCTATTTTTCAACTTATTTTCTTGAAGTTTTGCAAGTTAAATCTGTATGTTCCAGCTTCTACTATTAAAACATACATTTGCACAGGTATATAGTGTATATACATTTCTGTTCTTTTCCAGTAGGGTACACTGTGGTTACATTCTTGAAGCTCTCTACATAACATACAGTTCTCTTACATTTGTAGGGCAAGCATATGAATCATATTACTATTCACAAATGACATATGATTATTTAGAAAATTCCAGATAGCTGAGATGGCAGTGTCACATTTCTATATAAATCATATTAATATTTTCAAGTGACTTATAATTATTTACAAAATTCCAGATAGCTGGACTGGCAGTATTTCCCTGGTGTCACATTGGCATCCAGGCAGTACACTTATTAGCCAGTTACTCAAATTTACCCAGAAATCTAGGTCCGCTGGTCTTCTTGGCTAAGTTTCTGCTTTCAGACTGGGAGAGCCAGAATTAAGTTGTTACTCAATGTGCAGCCATCTTGGAATCAACACTCACTAGTTTCTGATGTAGTGTCATATTTTCTCTTTATCATATACTCTGTGTATCTGCACAAATCCTTTTTTTTAATTTTTTTTCATTTGATTTATAGCATGGTGGTATGATGCTGGAGTAGTATTCTTAATAGTAAAGTGTTACAAAAATTGCTAAAATTCTTTACATATACAAAATAAGATTCACAGACACGTTTAACCTACAATGGAAACCAAATCTTAGAAATGCAGTTATGAGAAAATCATTTATTTTGGAAACCAAAGCATGTCCTGAAATTCCAGGTATGCATTAGTAATCACAAAAACATACTTCGATTGATTGAACAACTGTAACCAGCCTGGGTAGCTGCAATAAATTTTCAACTGTGGTGTTGCTAACAGAGTTTACTTTTACTGTTTTCCTTTTGTGATCTGCATAGTTTTGATGTGTAGAAATTCATGCAATGCAGCTATATGTTTCTGCGTATTGATGTTAGGGAATATGCTCAACCTGGATATACCTACAATGATAAAATGCCCAAACTAAATGTGCTGGCTGCTGGCAAAACTTTTTGCCATTTCCTCACCTTTTTAATATAGATACAGGTAGTTATACAAATTCCTTCTCATCACTGCAATGTAGGGCATAGTTTTTTCTATTTTAAGATATACTTACTCAATGCTAGCGGATATATGTGCTTAAAATATAGCTATTATCCTTTTGTGTTGGTAAAAAATGATAAAAATGGGCTGATGACCCATCACTACAGTAAATTCTGACCACACAAGTATGTTAAGGCAACAGCATTAGACATTTCCACATAATATTTTCTGATGAGAGAAGGCACCACAAGGTCTACAACCATATGGTGTCTTCCTAAAGTTAGACTCAAAACACTGTAATAGAAACATTAGAAACCTAGAGTAAAGTAAATTACAGAATATTGCAGACTAAAACATTGACAAGCAAAACCTTTAAACAATGTTGCACCTCACCCCAATGTAAAGACTCTGCCCCCACACTTCCAACCTCAGAATTCACAAAAATACAGACAAAACAGAAAGTTAAAAAACAACAAAAAACACTTTTTCTCTTCACTCTGAGGCATCCCATGTCACAGGCAATTGTAAACAGCATCTTCAACAAAGCAGCAACTGCACTTTGAAATGTCACCTGTCCAAGACTTTGCTTAAAGAAACATGGACATTCACATTTTTGTAGTTTTTTTACCCCACTGTCTGTCAACCATAATCCCCATTCTGGTCATTCAGCCTACTTATTCCCCTTCAAGGGGATTAGGGTGAAATGGAACAGGTTATCATTTAGACAGCCATTAGTAGTGGTTTGCATTTTACTTATTTCCTCCCCCACACTAACTCTACATACTTTAATTAATGCTACGGATTGGTATGCAATGGGTCATCTGTGGTGAATGTCCTCTTAGCTCTGCAAGTAGTGCCACTTTTATACCCTGGTGCCCCCCTCCCCTTGAGCACAAACAGTGGTTTCTCTGTTTACCACCAGGGAGATCACACTATTCACTGAACTTCCATGTGCATGTGAATCCCTTCCACCCTCTCACCTCTTGGAGATGAGTGGGCCATTCCTCTTCATTCCTCCTATCATGCCTTGCTCCTCCATTGCTGAGGCTGCTGATCGACTCCAAGTTACATGGATCGCAGTAAGTGCTCCATGCCTCTGCACCATGATGCCAGTCAGGACTTTGGAAACAATACAAGTGTGGAGTAAGTGGCATGTATCAGGTGATAGTATTCCTGCATCATATTCATGCTATTAAATGAAGCATTAACTTTGTTGGGAAATCTATATTAATTTGAGCCAGGTCTTGCTCTGTTTAGCAGAAAGCAGCTTCACAGTATTTTCTCTGCTTCTGTTCTCTGTTCATCTTGAGTAGTTGATTAAATGATTGTAGTACTTTTGCTAAGTTTAAGTGCATGGAAGTAATAGTGTCACTTTATTTGGCCCATATCAGACTCATCATCTAATATAATGCTCCCTTTGGCATGTACTTGACTAGACATGCAACAGTTAGAATGCCTAGAAAGGTTCCTTACCAGCAGAACCCAGGGTAAAAACAAATTGTCCTGTACGGATCGCCTTAAAGTCATATCTCTCTTCTTTGCCTCCTACAGGTTACTGACAGGCAATCTATGTCAGCCGTACAAGGCATCCTTAGATCCAGCTCTGATAGACCTTTTGCACATCTGCAAAATGAAGAGTATCAGAAGCACTAGATCCAAAGATTTAAATTTTGCTTGCAACCTAAATAAGACATGTTGCTGAGACAGATATGTGTCTCAGAGGATCCCCATGTTCTGGAACAGGCTCCCCATCCATGTCATGTAGAGTCCATTCCTAACCCTATTTAAGTATAACTTTGACCAATGGATGGGAAATCAGAAATTCACCCTAGGTTTGCTCCCCATATCCCTGATAGAGGCAGACAGTAACTATGCCCAAACTAACATCCCCCCACATAACCTTTAGAAACTTCCTAACTAACATGCTCCCTCCTGAATAAATGACCATGATACATAGGGACACAACTGGGTTGGGTTGTGTGGCTAAGCTTATAAAGGCCATGGTGGTTGTTAGCTTAGTATATACCTATGAACCTATAAGAACCAGTGGTACATAGTAATTTATTTAATGTGCCATTCTTCTGGCCCATGAAGCATTAGCAATTGTATTCGTTTTCTTTACTGTCTTGTGCAGTCTCTTTTCATCAATCTCCTGAAAAATGTGCATTACTTTAAATTTGCTTACATTTGCTAAAACCCTATATCCATTAAGTCTTTTAGCAGATACAATTTCTTCAGTTAGCCCTTGTTTGTAAATTGTTTCTGTGTCCTCTTGCTTTATTTTGCACTTTTTAATGGAAAGCCATTTTGCATGGATGGGCACATGCACAAGGGATTCTTCTTTCAGTCCAGGGCCAAAATAAAGCAGTGATATGCAACTGTTTGTAAATATCTGATCACAAACTTGGCATTTGGTGGCACGTCAGTCTTCCTGTTGTTTCACTTATTAAATGTGTTCCTTCAGTTCTAGGTCAAGCAAGTGCATTTGTGAATCAAAGATAAAATCTGGCTTTGACACAGTATGACCAGCCATTAAAAATTCATGTTGACAAGTCTCAAATCTGTCTATCTAGATAGATATAAAATAGTGTAGGATAGGAACTATCATGCGCCTCATGCACTGGACAGGGATAATGTAATTTACATGTGCTATTTTTACAGTCATGTGCAATTGCTTATAGATCATCTTATTTAAGTTGGCAGCAAAATGTCTCTGAGTCAAAAATCAGAGCAGAGTGACCATAATTTACTTCTCAGTAGTGCTCTGTGGAATAGTTATACCTCCTGCCTGCCTCTCCTGTGCCCGCCACATGAAATACAGCAAATGATGAATATTTAAGTGACAGCATTCTTGTATTCTCTTACAGAGCACAACTCAGACTCATCACATTGTGAAGAATTTCTTTTGAGTAGCATTTGGTCTGAGGAAATGTAGATCTGACAGATGTGGTAAGGTGCTGCAGATGTGGCAGGGCGGACACAATAGGACTGATAATTCCTAGAGGACTAATTCATACTCCTGGCACCTATTGATCCATATGTCCATATTACTGTAGTCAACATTCTGGGTTTTTGTTTTGACATTGTATATTCCCATCCTTTTTTTCCACTTGCTCACGTTGAAGCCTGTCCATACCTATAGAAGTAGTAGAGAATAATTTCATATGTGCTATTCATTTTTATGCCATAAAACTAGCTGTTCAACACAGTTAAATTCACACATCCATACTACAATGTGATAACTGACATTATACACTGCATATGGTATTATGCAAACTGTGCTTTCTGGCATATATTCATTTTTTTAAGGTTATCAGCACTATGGACAAATATTCAAATTATTTTAGCATGCCTGTTCTGAATTGCAATTGACCTATTATATCATAGCAGTTGTTATACAAAAATGTTATATGTGTAGCAATATAAACTGGCTATGGTCTGAGGACTAGCATAACCATAATATATTTATTATTAAGTCTGCCCAATAAATAAGGCTTCAAAGAGAAACCTTCATGCTGATAATTCAATAGAACAAGACATACAGATTTGTTGTATGTGAATTGAAAATAACAAAGTCAAATGACAGCAGTGATGTGGTAGTCAATTCACTGATCGAAATCAGACACAATGGATGTTTTACTTAAGTCATGTTACACACCTTTGATGACACCCATCTCCCTCTGTTGGAAACTTTTTTTTCAACAAAGACATAATAATTCTTTATTCCTTAGCAGGACTGACTTTGTCTCTGCCTGTGAACATAAGAACTTGTCTGTAATAAAAAAAAAAAAAACACAGAGAAAGCGAAAAACACCAACAGCAGAAGCATAAAATCCAAAATTGTTTTGGTTAACTCTGTGAAAGGCTGCTAGCTGAGGCGCTGGAGTATTAAACAATTTTGGATTTTATGCTTCTGCAGTAGGTGTTTTTCACTTTGTCTGTGGTTTTATTTTTATTTTTTATTCTGTTGTTCAGTGAACTTGTCTGTAATACTCTATGCAGTTATCATGCTGGGCTGATCAGTTGTTTAGGCTGTGACCATATGGTAACTTTACCAGTTTGGTTGCAAAACCTGTATCTGGTTTCCCTAGTTTTGCTCATCCAAACCCACATAAATCTAGTACCAGAATCAAAAACTGCTAACATCTCTTTCATGTTGATATGTAGATGCTGTAGTCTGGCAGGCCACTTGTCTGTCTTGTATCCACCTTCCATTTGAGCTCCCAAGCCCAAGCAATGTTCTGAGGCATAGAATCTGAAAAGAATCTGACTGGCTTGAGAGAGTCCCTTGTTTAGGGTGACATTCCTCACACCACACACAAAATTCCACAAAATGCAAGGTGGGTATTATTTGAATGATTTGATCCTGGCAGTTGAAATCTGGCAGTGTTGTGTCCACCATTGTTGCTTTACTATTGTCAGTTTGGCATTGGGAAGCACCAGCATGGAAAGATGCCATGAACCCTGGTCTGAGAAGGACTGTCCTTGCAGTCAGCCCGCCAGCCCGGATGAAGATGGAGTTTATGGAAGAAGACTGATTCTTTGTTTTTCTTTTTGTAGGGCGAAAAGCTGGGCCTGTGCTGTTCACCCGCACACCAAGCTTGTTGTCTTGAAGAAGGACTTGGACTGGACTTTACTTTGGTTCATTTCGGGACTCTTTTAGCATGAATATCTTTCATGCTATTCAGGCTGTGCTGTAGAAGATTCCTCTGGGGCTTTTGTCCGATCAGAAGATTTCCAAGTAGGGGTGTATTTGAGATCCTGAATGCCTTTTAGCTCGAAACGCAGACTGAATCTGCAACTTAATGCCATAGGCACATGCAGCAGCTTGATAATGATCTATGGTGATGCAGAGAATCGATACGCCCCAGAGGTGAAAGCAGTTGCAATTAGCTTCCTTGACTTATAGAATGTCCAAGTAGTTGTCTTTGATAGAGAGATAAAAAGTGTTCATCCACGCAGTTAGAGGTAAAAGCTGTTGTAACGGTTGTATTTTGAACTTGGGAATGTCCAGAAACATTTTGACCGGTGGATAAATCCTCCTGGTCTGGGAGAAGAACAGAGAAAAAAATTTAGAAACAGGCCTAGGCCAATTTCTGGCTGAATACTGGCATGCCTGGGAACATCTGGCCCTTTTGTGGAGGAAGGAACTGGTTGTATGTGTTGGTGAATGATGTGTGCCTCCCATCTGTTGAAAGGAAACCTGTCTAAGGTCTGGAGGATATGGCAGCCTTCTTGGAAGTGGTGAAATTGCCAGTAGAACCATAAATCATAGCCTTCTGGCAGCAGATTTTGTCCCAATAGAAAAGGACTTGGCGGTGCCCTCCCCATGATTCTTTGAGCAGGCTGCGAAACTGGTCATTGGGTCTGTGCTGAATTGAAGGACTGACCCTGCCCTACCCCAGAACCTACTACCTCCCTAGACCCTACTGGGTCTAGGAAAGTCCAACCCTTAGCAGGCCAATTTCATGAGCTAATCCTACCACTAGAAGACCTGTAAAAAACTGAATAACAGTTTAGCAAATCTTTTTCTACCCCTTGGAGGCCATTTCTCCTGTAAACTTTAAAAACTGTACTAAATTTGCAAATACACAAGACATTTAAAGGCTTGTCCTCCATTTTTTGTCTTCTGCTTCCACAGGCTTAAGTTCAACCTCAACAAGGGCAAATGCATTAAGAACAGAACCAGTCTCTCAGCCACTCTGATCTCTCAACCACAGTCATCAAAACCATACTGTAAGGAATACCCACCCACCTGTTCAGACACCTGAAGGAACAACCAAAACACAAAATACAATACCTTCCTACCCACTGCAACTTCCCTTAGGATTCCTTTAAAATTCAAAAATGCAACTTTTCCCTTCTGATCCTTCCCTGACAATGTTTTACTGTGAAGAGAACTGATGACTTTAACATGTGACACTGACACCCCCATCTCATTATCCTTTCTATCCAAATTATTGGAAGGGACAGGATTTTTATCAGGGCCCTTCTTTACACCTTTAGGCCCCTCCTTTTCTAGGGATTTTTTTCCCAGTTTGCCCTAGGACTCTTAGAAAAAGATACTTATGAGCCTTAGGACCCCACCTAATACCTATCCGTTTAACTGGGGCCTTCCAGGCAAAATATCCGATTCAGTAGCTTAACCTGTGCAACATAAAACACCACATTCAAAAAACAGGAGGTATAGCCATCTTCCTGCACTGGGGTAAAATAATGCTCCTAAGCTTTTCCTGGAATCAGAAAAATAATCCTTTTCCTGAGAAATTTCCCTCAATCCCCCTGAATCTCAATCTCTCATAAAATGAAAAACTTCAAAGAGAAGTAGCCATCAGAGTAGAAAAATCCAATAAGAACAAAACTCTAAAGCAGGGGGAAGCCCAAAGTCCTCTAGAATCAGGGGCAGAAAAGAAAGCACACCCTAAAACACTCAAGCACCATTTCAAGCCTCAGCCTCTATCTCTCAAGGCATAGAACCCTTATCATAGTATTCAAAGCCTCTCTGCCGCCTGGCATAGGAGATTAAAGGCACTGAGAGGAGGAATCTAACTGAAACTTAAACTTGAACATGCCCTGAACCACTGGAGGCCTAAGAAGCCTGAGAAAACCCAAGCTGGGAAACCTCTAAACTTTCTTAAGCTGGGTGAAACACTGAGAAGAGAGGAGGAAAGCCCTGAGTCTCTGAAGCCTCCGGCTGGAAGCCTACTCCCCTCTTAACCTGACTGTGGCCTTCTAAAAGACTCCAAGAGCAACCTTCTTCCTACCTTCACCGACTGAGTTGGCAAAAACCGCGCTTCTGGAACCTCTGGCTCCTGGGCTAGGCTTTGCCGCATGTCCTTTCGCTTTTTAGTCGAGCACAAAACGGAGCATCCTCTTTAGCTATTTGATAAATACAACGCACCCAAACACTTTATGGTAATCAGGTTAACGTTCTTAACAAAGCAGTCTAACACAAGTAGCACATCCACGCAAATCTATCTGCGAAAAACTAAACAAGGTATACACAGTTAACAAAGTATGGTAACAAATGAGGGCAACTGAAATTTCGATCAAGAAATAAGGTTATTCACTTTTTCTGACATGATTAAAATACTGAGGCAAGAAAACTAAAAACATTCATGCGCTCCCACTTTCCAAAAACTGATTTCCGAAACCGGAAACTGACCGTTCGGACTGAGATTCCAAATTCACCTGCACCCTTAGCGGCGAACTGCCGTCGCGTCGGACGCAGCAATGTGCAGATCAATGTGGCTCTATTTTGAGTAGGACTTGGATCATTTTCTTGACCAGAGACTTGATTATGTAAATTATTGTTTGGGGAATGTTCACTTTCACAGCACATGGACTGTGTGATTTTATTCTTTATACTTGTCTGACAGTTGGCACAGAGTGTTAAGACTGTGAGCTGCAGCTTTTGTCATACATGGATTGATTCTCTCAGCCCATATTTGCCTATTGTGTGACCTTGACAAGTCTCTTAACCAAACATTGCTCCCAGGTTACCCCTCAAAAGGGCCTGTGCATCCAGTGTGCCTGCCTCATAAACAATTATTTATTTAACATTTGTTATTTTTGCACATCCTTTTGACAGCAAAGTTACAGAAAAATTCTTGGAGCATCATTGCAGAATGGAATGTTACACCTTTGGTGGTTCAAAAGCTGTGCCACTGTCACAATATTTGATAGAAAATTATTAAATTGTTATTCAAGTTTGTAGGACTGGACCTTAAATACATGGATTTAGCTAAACCATAGGTGAACTGGTAATGACAGAAGATGCTGAAACTTGGGTGAGGGATGGAGAGTATAAAAATTAAATTATGTGTGCCTGAAAAAGCCATCCAACAACTGCCAAATTCACTGCGGTAGGTAAAGCTAGAGGACAATACTTTTGTGAAAAAACAAAATATTTCTTTAACATTGAATAATAGAATAACATAAGTATCAATAGACAAGACAAATGTTCTCACTGTATAGAATCAGGAGAGAATGCAAAAATGGAGTAAGGTGTAGAATTTGAGGGCGAAGTCAAGTTTTTATTAACTTTGCTTGTGCTACCCACATACAAATGAGCAGTTTAATAAAGATGAACTAATTAATAAAAGTTCAAAATTTATACACCACTGGGGAAAAATAAGAAACATGAAGAAAACCTAAAGAAAAACAATGTGGCTGAAGATAAACAAGAAAGGCAGGACACTAACTGAAATAATATGACTGGAAGAATGAACTACTACTAAGAAGGAAAGAGATTTCATTTTCCCAAGGTTACAAAGATTCAATTGTTTTAATTGAATGACAGAAACAGAAGTTTATTGAGACAACATATTTTAATTTCTGGAGAAATAAGAAACATAATGATAAGGTTAGAGAGCATGATGGTGCAGAAGATGTACTTTGCATGTTAAAATAATAATACAATTAAGTTACATTAATAATGATCTTAATAAAACCAAAAAATTAAGTATACATTGACACAATAAACCAACAATTCTAATAGAGCAGTTCACATTAAAAAAATGTTACTTAAAACTAAGGCAACATTTGTCTTTGTATCACATAGTAAGCATGCCACAATTAGTTATTTTTAGAATTTAAAACAGGGAGCATTAACCTTAAATGCATATATTCCAAATTCACTGTGGTAGGTAGAGCTAGAGGACAATAGCTTTCGTAAGCTACAGGAGCCATTTTTAAAATCCCCTTGGTGTAGCTGCTTGTCTCTTTGGATGGAGTGCTCATACCTAAGCTTCTCCTATTAATTCTACTTTCCCTGGATCCCCACCAAGCCAAGTTCGATCTATTGGCCTGCAGTGCTCTTTAACAGAACAGGGCAACCTTGGAATGAGTGTTATTTTCAAAATATACAAAAAGTATGTTTTATCCTCCAGACAAAATTAATTGCTAGCCCTTGTTTAATTTCTATTTTTAAGTAAAGCACTCCATCACAGATGTGAGCTTGCCCCTCCCCATACTGTACTTCCTAACAGCAGTCTCCCTTTGCAAGCTGTTTCAACTATTTGATAGCCCTGCTATTTTTTTAGTATTACTAAACCCTTTCTCCTATAACTTGTGGTCTTCCTAAATCCCACATACTCCTGGTTACGAGTGTTTATTTTATTTCAAAAGAAAGGTATGCAAAACAAGTAAGACAAAGTACCTACTGATTTTCCTTATTGTTTCAGAACATTAGCTGCCCCCCCCCCCCATTCTGTACTTCTAACTGCAATCTGTCTTTATATGCTGTGCTATTTGTATGCTCTGCTGTTTCTCTACTTCTACTAAACCTTTTCTCTTATAATTCTTGTCTTCCTAATTTCCACATAACTCCTTGGTAAAATTGGCTTATTTTATTTCAATAAGACAGGTATGCAAAACAAGCAAGTCAGAGTACCTACTGCCTTTTCTTATTGTTTCTGTAGACTTGCATATCTGTGAAATCAGGGCCAGCCCTTTTCATCATACTATTGGCTACCCACCACTTTTCTGGTCTATTCTGATCCTCCCCCTCCCGACAAGAACAATTACAGCCTAATCAGGGCCAGCCCTTTTCAATATAACCTATAAACCTACTGATAGCCTTCCTTCATCTATTGCCTGCTACGCTCCCCTCCCTGCCCCCAATTCCCACTCGCCCCCAGTGGTCCTACCTTTATTATAAACAGTAACCCCTCCCACCCTTCAAACAACCTATAACATCACCACACCTGTACTACCTCCTACAGCTTCTCACTACTATACCTCCTACTCAGCTAATATGTACAAGCACACCATACCTATACTCACTACATGCACACTCCTTGCATACATCACATTTTACCAAACCTTCACTATTCCCGCACTCAACCACTACCACTGTACCACCACACACACCACCACTCATATCCCACCTCTACTCTACTACTCTCATCAGGTCAACAACCTTCCCAATGCACCCTCTATATAGACTACAGACCACAATACCTAAACTAAAAACAACCCCCACAACCTAACATAACCCTACCACCATACCTATTACCCACAGAACACAATCAAACAACTTTCCTTATAAGCAAGCATATACAGAAATTTATAAAACTAATAATCTCATCCATATCTAACCTAGTACTCAGTGGAGACATCCATCCTAATCCTGGTCCCTCAATCTCCAACCCCTCCACTCATAATCAAACTACAAACCACATCTTCTCCCAAATCACAGCCAATAGAAAGCCAACCGACCTCCTTCTGATAAGCCTAAATATTAGAAGTATATGCAACAAGGTGCATGAACTCTATGCCACCATAGACTTCTACTCCTCTGATGTAGTGATCCTTACAGAAACATGGTTAAAACCACACATTACTAATGAGCAAATCCTCCCTACTGGTTACAATATACTAAGAGTAGACCGACTAAACAAAAAAGGAGGTGGTATAACTATAATATTTAAGCAGCATCTAGACATCCAGATCTTAAAGTTAGCAGCTCCCCAAATAGGTAAGGAAGAAATAATATATATCAAACTTAAAATAAACCAAAATAAAACCCTAAACATAATAGGTTGCTGCTTCCCACCTGGCCACAACATCTCTCCACTTGAAAACCTACTCAGCTGGACTATCCAACACCTACCCCAAGAAACTTTAATTCTAGGAGGCTTCAAAACTGACTGGCAATCCTGCTCTAGCAACCACGCAACCTATCATGTAAATCTTCATGGCTTCACCCAACTAGTCCAGTCACCTACTGGGATAAATAACTCCAACAAAAACACTACCATTGATTGGATACTAGTCAATAAGAGCCCCCAGTCATATATAGCAGGCTGCTTAATGGACAGCCTCAATGACCACGCCCCAACCGTCCTACTAAGAAAACACCTTTATAAAGCAAAACCCATCATCTATCGTCAAATACGCAAAAAAAATAACTTCCACCCTCTCTCTTTCAGCTCATCCCTATAAGACTCTAAGTGACAACCTCTAAAATACCTCAAACTAGATGACGCAGTTTACTACTTTAATAAAACATTCCTAAGCATCCTTAATTACCACACCCCCATAAAACGTTCTCAAACTAGAGCCCAACCATCCCCATGGCTACAAAAAAACACCAAGTCTGAAATGAAAAACAGGGATAAAGCCTGGGACAACTGGCGCAAAACCAAAACCCCCTCCACTAGGCAAAAATTCCTAGAACTACGCAATAGAACCACAAAGCTTATAAAACAGGACAAAATCCAATACTACCAGTATGCCCTTACCTCCTCCCAACATAATCCCAAACAATTCTGGTCCTCAATAAACTCCATCCTTCACCCAGGTAAAGTAAGTACACCCACTCCTAACTTAACTCACTCCTCCGAAAATATTGCTACCTCTTTCAACAATCACTTCACACAAACTGTACTATCACTAGCTAGACAACACAACCCCCCCCCATAAACCCACACCATCAACTACAACTAACAATCTCCCCACTAGCTTCTCTTTCTCTCCTGTTCCTACCTCCAAAATAAAACAACTACTAACTAAACTTAAAACCACCAGATTAGCAGCAGACAACCTCCCAAGTGAATACATTCAACTTGCAACCGATGCTCTAGCCTACCCCGTACCACTCTTGATTAACAGATCTCTGTCAGAAAGTTATGTTCCCACACTATGGAAAGTCTCACACTTAATTCCTCTACACAAAGGAGGACCCTCCACAGATCTAACCAATTACTGCCCCATAGCTATTCTCTCGCCACTCTCCAAAATACTAGAGGGATGCATTCATTCTCAAGTCTCAAATCACCTCCTTGCTAACAACCTCCTCTCCAACATACAGCAAGGTTTCTGACCTAACCATAGCACCACCACCGCCTTACTCTCTTTCTCTAACACTATCCTACAAAATAAAAATGCAGGTTATCTCTCCTCAGCTACCTTCCTAGACCTCTCTAAAGCTTTTGACATGGTCCCACACAAACAACTCATGTCTCTTCTCAATAACCTATCCTTCTCTTAACCAGTCATCACCTGGTTTCAGAGTTATCTATCTGACCGCCAACAAGCAGTTGTTTGGCAGGACAACGTATCCCCCCCAACTACCAATCTCCATAGGGGTTCCCCAAGGGTCCATCCTGGGACCCCTATTCTTCTCTATTTTCACCAATAATCTAGCCTCAGCCACAGCACATGGCACACTCATACTATATGCAGATGGCTCAACCATTATCTGCACAGCCCACTCCCTACCCGAACTGCAAAAAGTCACACAGGAAGCACTTTCTTCTATTGAAACTTGGCTATCCAATGCCCAACTAATACTCAAGCCAAACAAGACAAAATTACTAATCTTCCAACCCACCAAACTTACCCTAGACAGCTCTCACTTTAACATCACAGCAAAAAAACCACACCACCATCCATCCTACAGAACACACCAAATTACTAGGAGTAAAAATAGACAATAAACTGAACTTTGACATTCACATTTCCATGACCATTAAAAAAGTGCACAAAAAATTAGGAGCATTATATAGAAATCAGCAACTACTTACCAAAGCAGCTAAAATTTCGGTAGCAAATTCTCATCTTATCTCTACTCTACTATACACCTCTCCAATATTTACTAACCTTAGACAATACGACCTAAATAAGCAAAACCTGCTGCAACAAAATCGCCAAATTCACCACAGGGACTTCCTACCGTACTCACCAATGTCTCTCACTAGCAGAACTGGGGCAGCTAGAGCTCCCCCACCTCTTTCAATGGTACCAACTCGCACTTGCCCACAAACTAATAAACCAACCACTAAAAGTCCTATCCCTCCAGAATCTACTCCAACCCTACATAACTACGAGACCACTAAGATCCAGCCACAAAAACCTCCGACAGGTCCAAGAGCCATTAACTCTGCTGGAGAAGCATTATTCTCCTGCACTATAGCCAAACTCTGGAACTCCCTCCCATCCTCAATTACCTCTGTAACTTCTTGCACCCACTTCAGATCCTTACTAAAATCACACTTAAAAACTTGCCAGATATGCCCTTGCAAGCCCCCCCTCTAATTCCATCCACTCCACCCACCCACTACCTCTCTTGGCCCCATATCAACAACGTTCTCTTAGCAAGCTTGGCTACTCATGTTCCCAGCTACCTACCACATAATACTAACATCTTGTAGCAACAACTGCTAATGGCTGCTATGTACCTCAAAAACAGATTGTATCAATTGTTCACTGATGAATCTCAACTACATTTGTAACCATGTTTAGTATATGTCACCATATTTTACAATTGTACTATGTTCTACAGCTGTTTTACATCTATGTTTTATTCTTGTCTTTTGTCCTTAGCTGGACTAAAGTCTATATTTAAATGCTATGTTTTTTAACTGTATAATGCAAATAATACTTAATTAGTTTCATAGTTTCATAGTATAGTACTAGGCTATCTGCCCTAGGGCATTTATAAGCCTAGCCAAAGTGTATGTGGCTTTGCCACCCCATGTAATGATACAAAAGTGTACAATTTAAATTAAATTTAGTTTACTGTGCCTCTATCTAGCAATGACACAGAGATGACCCCTGGGGTAAACCTACGATCACCCATCCATTCGTCCAGATTTCTCTTGAAGAGAGTCAGTGAGGGGCTCTGCCTAACATGGACAGGTATCCTGTTCCAGAGTGCGGGAAACCTCTGGGTTATGAATCTGTCCCTCCAGCATGTCCTATTCATATTTGTGCTGAGGTTTAGATCTTTAGCTCTCGTGGCTCTGATGGATTTGGATTTTTTGAGGTGGAGCATGTCCATTAATTCTGAATTGGACATGGCCTTGTACGTAAGGCACATATCACCTCTGAGCAGGCGGTATGCTACTGAATAGAGCTGGAGCTTTTTCAGTCTGGCAGCATATGACATATGCTGGAGACCCTTGATCCTCTTGGTAAGGTACTTTTGGGGTCTCTCCAGCTGCTGCAGGTGCCGGGTGAGGTACATACCAAATGGGGCATTGTACTCAATCATAGGCCTGATAAGGGAGGAATATAAGGGTACAATGACATCCTTTGATCTGGATGTGAATCCCTTCATGATAAGGTGGGCAAGGTAGAAGGTCTTTCTAACCACTTTGGCGATGTGGGTGTCAAATGAGAGGTCACTGTCAACTTGGGTCCCCAGGACTCTGATTACTTTTTCCAGATTAATGGATTACCACCTATGTGGTAATTTGTGGGTACTTTGTTTTTTCCAAAGGGGATGACTATACATTTTTGGCATTTAGTTTAAGGCCATGACTCTGGCACCAGTCATCTGTTTCTGTGAGGCCCTTCTGGAGGATGCATGTGTCAGCTGGTGTGTCGACTATGGCACCTAGTTTGCAGTCGTCTGTGAACTTTGTCAGCCACAACCCCCCTGTGTTTGCCTGCACATCTGAGAAATAAATGCCGAACAAGAGGGGTCCCAAGACAGAGCCCTGTGGGACTCCCACTTGTGACTGGCTTAGAGTCTGACATAGCTCCAGCTATTCTGACTATGTGGGTTCTGTCCTTTAGCCAGTTTGCAACCCATCTTGTGACAAACGGGTTTACATTTAAGCTGTTGAGCTTGTCTATGATGCCTGAGTGGGGTATTGTGTTGAAGGCTTTTGCCAGATCCAGATAGGCTGTGTGAACTGCTTTGCCTTCATCGATGGCTCTAGTGACTGTTTCAAAAAAGTCCACCAGGTTCAAAAGACAGGATTTGCCCTTTACAAAGCCGAACTGGGTAGGGTCAATTGTCTGTAGGTCCCTGATGTCCATGTTTATGAGTTCCATAATGATCCTTTCCATAGCTTTGCAGACCAGGCTGGTCAAGCTTATGGGGCGGTAGTTTCCAGGGTCTGTAGAGGTGCCACCTTTGTGGAGTGGGACCACTGTAGCTGTACGCCAGTGTTCAGAGATGCATCCTGTAGCAAGGCTAAGATTAAACAGCGTTCTTATGTGTGAGTTTAGCTCTTCTAGGAGTTCACGCAGCACGCAACCCGGGACACCGTCAGGTCCCATGGATGCTGTATTTTTAGCTTTGCTGAGGGCAGCTCTCACCTGGACATCTGAGATTTCAGGGAGGTTGCATTCAGCTGAGATATTTATTTCGTCTTTTGGGGGAGAGGAAGGGGAGAAATTTGCACTGAACCTGTCTGCCAGTATGTTGGCAGTATCTGTGGGTTCAGTGTATTTTTTGCCATTATGAACTAACTCTGCGCATATCTGAGGGTTTCCGCCCAGGTTTCTAACATAACTGAAGAAGGCCTTGTGATTATCTTTAGTGTCCTTAGCGATTTTTCTCTTGAAGTTGGCCTTTGATGATTTTATTAGTGAATGTAGTTTTTTGCTAGTGCTGATCAGGGATGCCTTCCCTTTATGAGATTTTGCTCTGTCTTGCAGCAGCTTCCTTCTCTTGTTATAAAGTTTGTTTATGGCTGGGGTCCACCAGATAGGATGCCTGCCTTTGGCAGAAAGGGTCTTGGTTTTATTTGGGATTGCATGATCCATGCATTCTTGGAGATGCCCGTAGAAAGCATTTGTGAAGGATTCAGCAGTGTGGGATGTGGTTTCCACTGGCCCAGGGGGCTTGAAGGATACCATTTCAGTTCTAAGGAGTGTAAAGTCGGCTTTTGAGAAGTTTCTCACTGTGGTCTTTTGTGCTGGGGGTGGAGGTGGAATATGAATATCTAGGGTTATTAGTTTATGGTCTGATCTCACTAGTGAGGGGTATAATGTGGAGTTTTTCTCCCTGGGCCACTGCTGAAAATGGACCTGTGTCCAGTCGGGCTCTCCCGCTCAACAAATGTAAATAAATAAATAAATAATAATTTTGTGAGCTGCAGTTCTTGTCATACAGAGGCGTGTCCATATTCATTAAGGATATCCGTGACCATATTTATTAAGGATATCCACACCTCCAGGCTAGTTGCTCAGCATAATGCATCCGAGGTTATTCAAGTGCAACTAACTCTGGGCAAGACCGCAATCCAAATTGTAGCTTGCTACAGATCCCCCACCATGCCCTAGGATTCCCACTCCTCATTTCTTGATACACTGGAAAATATTAGGGTACAACCTAACACCCTAATAATGGGCGATTTCAACTACCCCACCATTAACTGGGAAAACTACTCATGTACTAACTCTTGTGCTCAAGGTTTTCTGGAATTCATAAATTCCAGTGCCTTGGATCAGCTTATCCACACCCCCACCAGGGGCAGCAATACCCTAGACCTGGTCATTACCAACATGGGCAACCGGTGTTCCACACCAGAGGTCACTCCCTCATTGGTCAGATCCGACAACAAGCTAATCACCCTAGACATCCACATCCCGCCCCCACCCCACCCATTAGGGAAACCACCGTAAAATATTTCTACAAAGCCAACTTCACGCTTCTTAGGACAGAAGTGGCAGACTTCATGACACCCATGCTGATGGACAATAGAGGTATGACTGCTGAATCCTGCACAAATGCACTTTATAAGCACTTACACGAGTGCATGGATCATGCAATCCCTAACAGAACCAAGATGCTATCCTCCAAAAAAAGGAAGCCAATCTGGTGGTCACCTGCCATAAACAAACTCTACAACAGAAGAAAGAAACTGTTGCAAAAAGAGTAAAATCCCATGATTGGAGGAACTCCCTGGTCACCCTCAGTAAGAAATTGAGATCCTTCATAAAATCCTCCAAAGCTAGTTATGGAAACAAAATTGCCACTGATTCTAAAGACAACCACAAAACATTTTATAGCTATGTCAAGAATCTCAATGGCAACACTCAGATCTGCACTGATTTACAGCAAAATGACACTAAATATACAGAACCAACTGATATTGCCAATATCCTGGCAGATAGGTTCAGTGCTAACTTTACCCCCCTCTCATCCCCTAAAGGGCCCATCTCTATACAGGAAGAATGAAAAGTTCCTGTAATCATGGCTGCACAGGTAAAAAACACACTCTCCAAACCCATGAACGCAGCATCCATGGGACCTGACAACATCCCAGGCTGCGTTCTACACGAACTACAGAACAAACTGGCACCCCACCTAAGTACCATGTTCAATCATAGCCTCACCTCAGGCTTTGTGCCCACTGAATAGTGCACAGTGATGGTTATCCCACTCCACAAAGGAGGTGCCACCATGGACCCTGGGAACTATTGCCCCATTAGCCTGACGAGTCTGGTCTGCAAGGCTATGGAACGTATCATCATGGAACTTATAAATAATGACATTAGTAATCTCCAAACTCTGGACCCCATCCACTTCGGGTTTGTAAAAGACAGATCATGTCTCCTAAACCTGATAGACTTCTTTGAAGCGACCACCAAAGCTGTAGATGAGCGTAAGGTGGTTCACACAGCCTATCTAGATCTCACCAAGGCTTTCAACACCATCCCCCACTCTGGAATTATAAATAAACTCACTAAACTAGGTATAAATCCCTATGTCACAAGATGAGTTGCCAACTGGCTCACTGACAGAACCCACACTGTGAAAGTAGCAGACTCCAAATTCAACTTCAGACCAGTGACAAGCGGAGTACCACAGGGTCCAGTCCTGGGTCCTCTCCTGTTTGATGTGTACTTCTCTGAAGTACAGGCTAACACAGAAAGTCTTTGGATAATGAAGTTCACAGATGACTGCAAACTAGGAGCCATAATCAAAACTCTTAATGATGTGGACATCCTACAAAAGGGCCTCACCGAGACAGATGCCTGGTGTCAAAGCCATGGCCTCAAGCTCAATGCCAAAAAGTGCATTGTCATCCCTTTTGGTAAAAACTCTGTACCCATGAACTACCACATAGACGGTAGTCTGCTTAACACCAAATGTGTGATAAGAGACCTTAGGGCACAGGTGGACAGTAGTCTCTGCTTTGATAATCACATTGCCACAGTAGTCAGGAAATCCTTCTATGTGGCACACCTCATCACAAAAGGTTTCTCATCCAGGAAAAAAAGAGGTCATTGTTCCCCTCTACTCATCAGTCAATAGACCCATTATAGAGTACAATGCCCCTTTTGGTATGTACCTCACAAGACATCTACAACAACTGGAAAGGCCTCAGAAATACTTCACAAAGAGGATTACTGGCCTCAAACAGATGCCATACGCAGACCTTCTCAAAAAACTCCAGCTTTACTCCATCGCATTTTGCCTTCTCATAGGCGATTTCTGCCTAACATACAAAGCTATGTCCAACCCAGAGCTGTTGGACATGCTCCACTTAAAGAAATCCCAATCCCTCTGAACTACACGCTCTAGGGACCTAAACCTTGTCAACACAATATAGAGAACATGCTGGAGGGATAGATTCCTGTCCCAGAGACTTCCCATACTCTGGAACAAACTACCTATCTATATCAAACAAAGCTCCTCATTACCACTCTTCAAGAAAAATCTTGATGATTGGATGGGAGATAGGATATTCACCCTGGGGATCACTTCAGTGGCTCTGCTCGACGGGCACAGGAAAATCATTTTCTTGGGTGGTGAAATCTAGGCTACCATTTGGCTAGGCTTATATAGGCCCTAGGGCCAATAGCCTAGTACCTACCTATGAACCTATGAACCACTCATCACAGATTGTTAGACTGAATTGTAAGTTGATTAAGACAACACATGAAAAATGCGAGAAAGGCTTTGCAAAACAATTGCTTACGATAAAGGGGTAGATTCTAAAAAAGGTCAGGGCAGCTCAGTGGATGGCTTCTTCTAAGAAGGATCCCTGTATTTGCCTTTTGAAAATGACTCTTTTCCAAATGGGAAATAAAAGGGATAGGAAGAATACCCAGCTCACAACTCCAAAAAATAGTTGCTGCACTAGACACTATCTCTGCTTCAAATTCAATTCCACATTCCAAATTCCAAATTCCAAATCTTCATTAATAGACCGATTGATTAGAATAGATATGGGGTAGGCAATAACACAAGCTGTTATTTTGAGGTATTCTTCATTAATAGACTGATTGATTAGAATAGATACAGGGTAGGCAATAGCACCAGCTGCTATTTTGAGATATTCTTCATTAATACACCGATCGATTAGAATAGATACGGGATAGGCAATAGCACCAGCTGCTATTTTCAGGTATTCTTCATTAATAGACCGATTGATTAAAATAGATACAGGGTAGGCAATAGCACCAGCTGCTATTCTGAGGTATTCTTTATTAACAGACTGATTGATTAGAATAGATACGGGGTAGGCAATAGCACCAGCTGCTATTTTGAGGTATTCTTCATTAATAGACATATTGATTAGAATAGATACAGGGTAGGCAATAGCACCAGCTGCTATTTTGAGGTATTCTTCATTAATAGACCGATTGATTAGAACAGATACGAGGTAATCAATAGCACTAGCTGCTATTTCGAGGTATTCTTCATTAATAGACCGATTGATTAGAATAGATACTGGGTAGGCAAAAGCACCAGCTGCTATTTTCAGGTATTCTTCATTAATAGAACGATTGATTAGAACAGATACGGGGTAGGCAATAGCACTAGCTGCTATTTTGAGGTATTCTTCATTAATAGACTGATTGATTAGAATAGATATGGGGTAGACAATCACACCAGCTGCTATTTAGAGGTATTCTTCATTAATAGACCGATTGATTAGAATAGATACGGGGTAGGCAATAGCACCAGCTGCTATTCTGAGGTATTCTGTAGGGAGCTGGTCAGCAGCAGCAGTTGTAGAGTTTAGTTTTTTAAGCAATTTTTTATGGTGTTTGTTGAGACATGCTGAAAGGTGAATGCTGTGTTGTTCCTTATTTCTGATAGTGGTACAGAGGATGGTAGAGAACAATTGTTTTTTGATAGAGCTAAGATACTTTCAGTGAAATATTTGTTAAGATTTTCGGCAATAGATCCTGAGTTTTGTGTGGTGGTGGTGGTGGTGGTGGGGTAGATGCTTGACTGGGGTGTAGGATAGTTTTGATAGTTGACCAAACTTTTTGTGGATTTCTTTGCTGTGTAATTGGTATATTGGTATAATAATTATTTTTATTTTGTTTAATTTGAGATCTTTCTTTGTTTCTAAGTTGAAGGCATGCTAGTCGATTTGGTGGAGAGTTAGTTGTTTTCCAGGCTTTATCTCTTAGTTTAAGAAGATTTCTATTTTCTTTAATTAATCAAACAGTGTAGTTAGTTTTAGTTCTAACTATCCTAGGAGGTGCCAAGTAATTAAGATTATCTAGGAATATGTTGTTAAAGTATTTGATGACTGAGTTTAGTGGTAGTTCCTTTAGAAAAGACTAGTTGCATTGGTTGAGTGTGGTTATCAGAGTATGATGATTAAATGTTTTACTTGACAGTAGATAGTACTTTTAAGAATATTGGACTTTTATCTCAATAGGAAGGTTGGTGTGTGGTCACTTAGACTATCTGGAAGACAGCCAGAGTGTTTGTAGTATTATGTTTTACTGGTAAAGGTCCAGTTGAGGATGGATTGCCTGTTTGATTTTTTTATCTGTTCTCATGGTGTGTTGGATAAGTTGTGTATATCTGTAGAGGTTTAAATGATTTGTGGGGTTTTGTGAGTTACAAGTATACCACTCTATGTTGAAATCTCCCATGATAATTAATAGTTTGTTGGGGAATAGTTTTTCAGGTCCACTCTAATATGTGCTCAAGGATAGTCAGGTTGTTACCAGGTGGTATATAATCTCCTGCTATGACTAGATATTTGTTGGAGTTAATTTTTAGTTTAGTGAATAAAATCTCAGTATTATTGAAAGTTGGAATGGTTAGGTTTAGAGGCTGTAATGTTAGGTGAATTTTAAAAACTATGGCTACCCCTCCTCCTTTTATACATTTTCTGTCTAATCTGAGAATATTGTAGCCAGGGGGAATAATCTCATTATCTTCTGTCTGTATTTTTAACCACGTTTCTGTTAATACAACTATGTTTGGTCTGTAGAGTGGCATGGGACTCATGAATCTTGTTAAGTAGGCTTCTAATATTTAAGTTTAAAAGTAAGTGGCCTGATCCAGTTAGAGGTATGTTTAATAAATTCTGAGGTTGTGAGGTGGTGTTAGTAGGTGGATGAGTGGTTGTTGAAGGGCCATGGTTTGGATGAATATTGCCACCTATTATAAGTCAAGATGCTGTGTTTACTCAGGAAGGTAGTGAGGATTATATGAACTCTGAGAGACATATGTTGTGGAGTATTAAGTGATGGTAGTTTGTAGATAAATTGATCTAAGAGGGTAGTGTTGAAAATAGTTGAGGATATTTTGAAGTATGAACTGATTTTTGGAGTGGGAAAGAACTTATGGAATTTTAGTTGGCCGGTGATATTTTTAAGTGTACATAGGTAGTTAAGTGTGTGTCAGAGAAAGAGTTACAAGTATTATAATTTGTAGGGTTAACATTTTATTTGTTGAATATCACTATTCTGTTATGTATACTTGGTAAGGGTATGTTTTTGTTGAATATTATAGGTAGGAGACTTAGTTTTCTTTATCTGGAGAGTAATAAAGTAACTGTAGAATAGTATTAGTGTTTAACAGAGGTTGTATTGGGTGAGGTTATAAGATGGAGTTGAGTGTTAGAGGCTAGAACCTGGGTGTAAAGATGTGATTGGTTAATGTGATCATGTTTATTTAATTTGAGTCTTCTGGTGATAGGTTGAGTTCTTTGTGTGGGAGTGGTTAGTTTTGTATAAGTTTAGGTGTAGTGAGGGTGGGTGAGATTTGGGGGTGGGGTAAGGGAGCGGAATGAGTCCGAGCGGAGTTAGCCCAAGCAGAGCGGGCAGAACTCTGGTCTTGTTGTAGCTGGAACAGCCATGAAAAAAACAATCAGTAAGCTGATATTTTTTGCTTTTTTGTTTAGTTTTAGTTGCTGTCTGTAGGTATGGGGAGGAGCCTTACCGAGTTATTCATAAGGATACTAGTATTTCTAATGTTAGTAAAGAAAAACATCAAGTGAAGTCAGAGTGGATTCTTTAAGCATAAAGAAGTGAGGGAGGTAAGATTTATACAATGTGGGATATGTAAGACTACTGCAACAGAAAAAAGTAATTTCAGACCATAGCAGCCAAGATTATTCAACTTAAGAGAACAGTAAGTTGGCAAAAGATGAGGGAGTGACAAAGGATAGCTGGGAAGGGTGGTAGAGCATTTTAGTGATGTGTGGCTAATACTGGGAGAGGATAGACATCAAGTTTTTGTTGTTTGTTTTATTATTAAAATATTTTAAATTGATTGCAACATACAAAGGCTATTGAAGGGCAGTGGTTCACTGTAGTATACTGTGGCTGGGAGCAACTGTTAAGGTGTGTATCTTGAAATTGCAGAGCTGCTAAAGGGAATCAGAGAACTTAGTACCTAATGAGTAAAAAGGTATGAGAGAGAGAGTGAGAGAGAGAGAGAGAGAGAGTGAATAAAAGTTAGACTGCAGTAAACATACTGAGTGGGATGACAAAGGCAGTGGTGGAGAGAAAGGGGAGGCTAGGAAGACTGGTAGAGATCAATACAATGTGTTTTTTGTTGAGGTGAGAGTATGGAGACAAAGTTGAGAAATGTTGTAGTTCACAGCTTGAAAAATAGCATCAGGGAGGAAAAAATATGTAGTACTGCTTTATACTTAGTCAGGTATGCACCAATTCGTATCTCAGAGAGCATAAAATACATTTAAACACAACTCACAGTGTAGCAATTATCACTTGCTGAAGCTGACTGAGCGATCGTAATACTTAAAATATGTCAATAGAGGTACATCAGATTATATACTTACAGGGTATTAATGCATTCATACACACTTCCCACTATGTAGTGACTAGCACTTGCAGGTTAAAAGAACAATCATAAATACTTCCAATATGCCAATAGCAAGGTACTTTAACTAAAATAAGAAAAACTCTGTTTCTATGTAACTGGAGCTTATGGTTTTAGTCAAGAGTACAGTAATTAATAAGTTTCAGGTAGGGCTAAACCATATAGGTTTAAAACTATAGCAGTTATCATAAGCTTAGTAGGCATGAGTGAAACATTAACTACCACAAGAATGCTAGCTGTATCAAACCCTAAGTGTTTAGTTAATATGTATAGTGATTCCAGAAGATGCTTAACAGAAAACTGTGAAGACTGGTAGAGATGGGTGAAGGCTGCCAGCCTAGCCAGATAGAATTTTATACATAATTCTATCATTTGTAAATATGAATGTGAATCATAGGCTTGTTGTCTTAAATGTAAAGAAATACTGCTACATGTGGAACTGGAAATAAATGTGACAACAGTGCACTCTACTGACCAAAGTAAAGCCTGTGGTGACCCTTTCAAGCAGATAGTGGTGCCAAAAAGTCTAGATGAAGAAATTATTTTTATTGTTTTAACCAGGAGTTAAATTGCTAGACTTAAACATGCAAATGTATTTTTATTGCTCTGTTCCTGACCAGTGGCAAGATAACAAAAAGAAGATGTTAAGAATGTAAATGTAGTTAATGTGACAGCCTGGGAACACCAGGAAAGTCTAAAAGATGATGTAATGTTTATCAGAACTGCAATAGCAATTTAAACAGATAGAACTAGAAGGCATTAAGCACTTTTGTTTGACAATCCAACTCAGAACTGCCTTATGCTCTCTTTATGTAAGTAGTATGTTAGAACTGTGTTTTCGCCTAGAAGTAGCTAGGAATTAGAAAAGATTAGACTAAGTGTTTTTCTGTTATGTCAGAACTGTACTACTGCTTTATTTTAATTATTTCTTTGTGATCGCTGAACTTTTGACTAGCACTGTATAGTAGAAAGTATTGTCTTGTGGTTTTAATTATTTATTATTAAATATTTTAAAACCTTTTAACTGTGGCTGATTTATGTAGAGATAATTTAAGCTCTTTAGAGTACTTGTATGCCTTTGGTAAAATTGTACATAGCCACTCTAATAAGCCTTGACTGTAGTCACATTTACCAATTGGATAATTTATTTTATTTATTTATTTATTTTAAAATAAAAAAAAAATACCTATACAAACATAAAATACTAAGTAGATAAAAAGATATTAATGAAATAATTTACCACACACAGTAAAGTCAAAGACATTATATAAAGTTACTGGCACAGCTATTGGGTCCAGATCTCAGCCTAACTGGGCAAGCTAAAATCTCCAGCACACAGTAATAATTGGACACCCTTTTAAGGGCCTTTGGGTAGCTGATAATATTAGGTGGGTGGTGGCAGTAATTACTACTGTATAGTCTGGGTAAAAGGAGGCACAGCTGGAGAACCTGTGCCAGCTTTCCCCAGAAGTGTCTGTGTGGTTGTGTAAGCTCTTATCTCAAAGTATGTGTGTGTCAGCTACTTGGGCAGGGACACGAAGCACTGGTTGGACAGAGAGGGTGCTGGAGATTTTAGCTTGCCCAGTTAGGCTGAGATCTGGACCCAATAGCTGTGCCAGTGGGGAGTCTTACTGGGGACCTGGGGAGCAAGGGAGCGACCAGCCCCGGACTGACTGTGATCTCTGTGTGCTCTTAAGGGCAATTGCACTTTAGTGTGTGTATTTGTTATCCTTTCCTCAAATATGAGACACCCTCTCTGGTGTTAGTGGTGAGGACTGAGGCTCCTTGATTGCTGGGCCAGGGCACAGGGTTCACAATAACAGTAAAATATAATGGAGGTTTCCGACTTAGAGCAACAGCAAAGCTGTTAATTATCTAATCTTGTATTACTCCGATTGGCAGACCTCATCACCATAATGTTTTCTTGTGTACTGAAAGGAGAAAGAGTGAAAATGGTGTGGAACACAAAGAATATATTTTAATATGTGCAATGCAATATGGGAGTGTAGGAAAAAGTGAAAAAAAAATGTCTGTGATAGTTGCCTTCAGTATTGCAGTAGTCTCAAAAAGCACATAAATATGAGAGGCCCCTGGTCTTGTCATAGCTGGAACAGCTATGCAAAAACAATTTGTAAGCTGATATTTTTGTTGCTTTTTTGTTTTGTTTTAGTTGATGCAGGTATGAGGAAGAGGCGTATCTAGTTATTCCTAAGGACACTAGTATTTTTAAAGTTAATAAAGAAAAATATTAAATGAGATCAGGGTGGATTCTTTAAGCACAGGGAAGTGAGGGAGGTACGATTCATACAATGTGGGATATGTAGGACTACTGCAAAAGGAAAGAGTAATTGCAGACTGTGATACCCCACCACTGGACCAGTAATCAAGGAGCCTCAGTCCTCATCACTGGCACCAGTGGGGGATGTACACTGGGAGGACTACAAGTTATACACACAGTATTTCCCGATGCAGCTCTCTGGATCAAGTGCAATTTCCCTTAAGAGCACACAGAGACCACAGTCAGTCCGGGGCTGTTTCTCCCGCTTTCTCCAGATCCCCAACAAGAGTCCCCACTGGCACAGCTATAGAGTTGAGATCTCAGCTGAGTGACCAAGCCAAGACCTCCAGCACCCTCTTTGTCCAACCAGTGCTTCATGTTCTTGCCCAAGTAGCTGACACACACACTCTTTGAGGTTTGATTTACACACACACACACACACACACACACACACACACACACACACACACACACACACACACACACACACACACACACACCTGGGAAAGTCTGGCACAGGTTTACTAGCTATGCCGCCTTTTGCCCAGACTATAAAGCAGTTATCACTGCCACCAGCCACTCCCTATCAGCTACTTTAAGGCCCTTAACAAAGGGTGTCCAATCTTACTGTGTAATGTTACTATTAATATAAATGGTAGTGACCAAGAGCAAGTCTATTAGGAGTGGCCCACAGTGTCACCAAATAAATATGTAAGTACTCTCAGAACTTAAATATCTCTAGACAGATTAGCCACAGTGAAAGGTTTAATTATATTTAATAATAAATATTAAAAGAACAAGACATTACTCATTATATTTTTACAGTGACATCAGAGTTCAAAATCACAGGAAATATTTAAAACATTGCAGGACAGTCTCAAATAAATAAATAAAAATATCTAAACTAAGTTTTGCTATATTCCTGAATATATCTAAGAGAATTATATTGTTCCCTAGACTTACTTACTCAGAGCAAGGCAGATGTGTGGTGAAATGATCTTATCAGGTCCAAGACAGAATACCGAATGCTGTCTCTCTCATAGAGTTCTGAAATTAATATCTCAAATATTACTGCTGGGATAGCATTTCTTGACATCTGACTCTATCCCAGGCAAAATCACCACTGCTGAATGCTAACGATATTTAGCATCCGCCTGTGAAAATACAGAGACAAGGGCTTTTCATCAGATCTTTGGCAAATGGTGGAAGTCATAAAATAATAAAACACTTCCAAGACAATGCGAAAAGCTCCTTAGTTTTAGATATTGTGTCTCCTTGCTGGACCGAAATTGAAAGACAACATCTTTTTATGACCTAGCCATAAAGTAATTTAATTTCAGCTATTTTTCTGAAGTTTTGCAAGTTAACCTCGTGTGTTCCAGTTTCCTCTATTAAAATATATACATTTAAACAGTTACAATATTGTATGTACATTTCTGTTCTATTCCAGTTGGGCGCACTGTGGATACAGTTCAAGCAGCACATTGTAAAATACCTCTTCAGTACATGTCTGTACAAACCATCTTATATGACATACATCTCTAGTACATTTGTAACTTAAAAATCTTATATGAATCATACTGATATTCACAAATGACATATAATTATTTACAATATTCCAAATAGCTGGGCTGGCAGTATTTCCTTTCATGACACAGACTATTGCAGCAGATATTATTCAACTTAAGGGAACAGTAAGTTGGCAAACGGTGAGGGAGTGAAAGAGGATAGATGGAAGGGTGGTAGAGTATTTTGGTGATGTGTGGGTGATACTGGGATATAATTTACATCAAGTTTTTGTTGTTTGTTTTATTTTTTAATATTTTAAATTGATTACAACATACATAGGCTATTGAAGGGCAGTGGTTTGCCATAGTATACTGTGGCTGGGAGCAACTGTTAATGCCAGCTGATGTTCAGGTGTGTATCTTGAAATTGCAGTTAGTAAAGGAAACCAGAGGACTTAGTACCTTGAGCTTGTTAAATGAAATAATACTGCCTTAGCTATGGAGTAGTCATAGAAGTAGAAGAAATGATTTCACAGATGTGCATTTGTATAATTAGTGCAATCTATCAAATCTGTGGAGATAAAAGCATTTGGTATTTTTAGTCCTTTCCAGATCTTCAGGATCAGAGTAGTACAACACTATAGTTCATAAAACAAGTGCCAAGTCATGCAATGTTAATATGTTTAAATTCTAAATGTTTAAACATTGGACAGTTCATAAAACATGCTGACTAACAACCCACATAAGAAAAAAGGGTCAGAATACTCCTGCCACTAAGGGAAAGCAGCAACACAATTTGTCATCCTATGAGGTATAGCAGGTCTCACAAATCTCAATCAGTCCATCATCCTGTCAGAGTAGATGGAAAAAAAAGGCTTGGAATGCCTGGGGTCTTCTTGTTTCTGACACGGTGGGTAGTACAATGTGGAATGACTCAGCCAAAGTTAGCACCAGACTGTACAGTGTTTGTGGGTTTAAACCACATTGTGGACCTTCCGCAATACAACCAAACTCAATGGCTCGTGCATGCCTCTTTGGGGAGCCAGAATGTGGTGACTGTGTTACCACACACCTTGGTGGATGCAGCTATCTTAGCCCTTTCTGCTGCATGCCAAGATTCTAGGACACCTGCCTCCTGTAGTAGTTGTCCTCACAATTAAGCTGATGATTTCGCTTTTATATTTTCTGTCTTAAGTACTGTTACACTTTAAGGAGAGTTTTTCTTCAGGGTCCAGAGCTAGAGTTGCTGAGTTATTAACATTCCTCTTGCTGACACACTACTGGAATCTCTTTTAAATTGCCATAGGTATGGTAACAAAGTTACCTCCATCTATCCATTCACCCATTTTATAAATTGTTTACCCTGGTAAGAGTCAAAGTGGCAGCAAGCTGAAAAAGGCAGTCTGTACTTTATGTTCCCTGGCAACAGTTGTCAGGAAACCTTGTGGAATCTACTGGCATTTCCTGGCAATCGATGATGTATAGTCTGCTCAGTGTGTCCTATGCATCCTGTGTCTGACTTAGTGACACTTCCCTGTAGGCTTTGTATGGTATATCTACAGTGAGAGTTGTCCATGAGGCATCTTTATGTGCCCAAACCACCTCAGCAGCCTCCTTTTAACTCAGCTATGCAGTGACTGTACTCTGACATCCTCCTTATTATGACACACTAAGCTTAAATCCTCATTTCTCCTACTTATATCCAAAATTATATCCTTTCAGTCATTTACAAACGTTCATGGGAATATAGATTGCCCAATACACTGAGAGCTTCTTCCTATGACTCAACTTTTGCTGCTCACACCACTTACTACTGTTAATCCATACTTTTTTTCATGTTACACCATAATTTTTCTGTACATTTTTAATGAATGTTAGAGCAGAAAGGAAATGATTGGGAATATTCATGTCTTTTCTGACTTTATCATTTACATTTATTAAAAAATATTGAGACGTTGTTTTGATACGATTCAATGTCCAAGAATAACAAAAATATAAAGAACAAGAAGAAACTAGACAAATGTTTTATATTCTATTTTGTTATCAGTAATGTTATCCAGTCCCTGTCTCTCTTTATACTTAGAAGAACAATAAAAAGCAGATAAAATAATAGCCAAAAAAAAAACAAACACATTATGTGCAAACTGGACAAACATATATTATGTCCCCTGCTTCAAAGGCCATATCCATCTATAACCATACTAACATCTAACTTCTCTTTAAAACAGAAAATGTGTCCCTCATCTATCTGTACACTGGCAAAGCAATCAAGGAGCCTCAGTCCTCACCAATAACATCAGTGAGGGCGTCCATATAGAGAAAGGATAATAAATACACACACACAGTAAAGTACAATTTCCCTTAAGAGCACACAGAGATCAGACTCAGTCTGGGGCTGGTTTCTCCCTTTCTCTCCAGATCCCCAATAAGACTCTCCACTGGCACAGCTATAGGGTCCAGATATCAGCCTAGTGGGCAAGCTAAAACCTCTGGCACCCTCTCTACCCAACCAGTACTTCATGTCCCTGCCCAAGTAGCTGACACACAAACTCTTTGAGATAAGTGTTATATACAACCACGCAGACACTCATGTGGAAGGCTGGCACAGATTCTCCAGCTGTACCCCCTTTCTGCACAGTCTAAAAGGTACTACCAGTTGCCACCATCCACTAATATCTATCAGCTACTCAAGGGCCTTATTAAAGGGTGTCCAATTATTACTGTGTAATATTATTATCCAAATAGGTAGTGTAGCCCAGGCTAAAGCCATTGGAGTGGCTTTGTACAGTTTTATCAAAGACATGCAAGTACTCTTAAGACCTTACATTATCTCTACACAAAACAGCCAAGGTTGAAATGTTTATAAATATTTAATAATAAATGACAAAAACACAAGACAATACTTCTTACTACACAGTGCTAGTCAAGAGTTCAGAGATCACAGAGAAATACTTAAAATAATACAGTAGAATAGTTCTGACATCAACACAGAAAAACACTTAGTCTAATCTTCCTATTTCCTATTTCCTAGCTATTTCTAAGAGAAAACACAGTTCTAAAATCCAACTTACAGCTAGACACAGGCAGTGCTGTGTTGGATGTTCTCATGAAAAAAATGCTCAGAGCTCTCTGATTCTCTCTCTTTAAATTGATAACACAGAGCTGCTTCACATGACATAATTCTTCACACTTTTCTGGTGTTCCCAGGCTAACAGAAACTACATTTATATTCTTTACACCTGGTTAGAAACCAGAGCAATAAAGGACATTTATACATGCAAATTCTAGCCATTAACTCTGGTCTTAAAACAATAGGCAGGATGCCTCCCTCTAGACATATCAACTCTGAATTTTGACATCAAAGACAGTCATAAAATTCTTGACTTAGCTTTCTTACAGCAGAGTGCACTGTTGTTACATTTTTGCAGTTCATTATCCAATGCAGTCTTTTCACATTTAAGAGAATAAGCCTGTGGATTACATTAATATTTACAAATGACAGAATTATCTACAAAATTCTATATGGCTAGGATGACAGCCTTCACCTATCTTCACACATCACCCCCCCTCTGGAGAACTCAAGCTAGTTTTTCAAGTGACCCTTGATAAACGCTGAAATTGAGAGGGTTAGGTCTATCTGAGTATACCTTACCCCATTTCCTGTCTTGAGAGCCCATCTATGTTGGCATTGCTAATCCCAAGGTGGTGCTGCACTGACATATCATATGCTTGCAACCCTAGGCTCCATCTTAGCAACTTGTCATTTTGCTGGCTGGCTCTCTTTTTTCTTGTCATGTCTGTGACGGGAGCAGCTATGGTACCATAACTAGGGATGAACTTCCTGTAGTACCCTGCTGTCCCTACGAATGCCCTCTCCTGCTTTTTGGTAACAGGTGCAGGCCATGCCTGAATGGCTTCTACTTTGGCAGGTTCTAGCCTGATCTTACCACTCCCCACTCTATGTCACTGGTAGGAGACCTCTGCCATACCCACCTGACATTTGCTGGGCTTAATGGTCAACCTGGCCCTCTGTAGTCTGCCCAGCACCTCCCTGACATGTTGAAGGTGCTCTTTCCAGGAATGGCTGTAGATGGCAATATCATCTAGGTAAGCAAGGGCAAACCCTCCTGCTCCTCCTAGGATATGATCTACCAGCCTCTGGAAAGTTGCTGGGGCATTCTTCATCCCAAAGGGCATCTTTGTGAACTCATACAAACCAAAAGGAGTCACAAAGGCTAACTTCTCTCTAGCACTGGGAATCAGGGGCACCTGCCAGTAACCCTTAGTAAGATCAATAGTTGTAAGATACTTAGCCCCACCCAGCTGCTCTAAGGCCTCATCTGTCCTAGGCATGGGGTAAGCATCCGACTCTGTGTGACTATTTAATTTCCTGTAGTCCACACAGAACCTGGTGCTGCCATCCTTCTTTGGCACCAGCACCACTGTGGAGGCCCAGGGACTGTTGGACTCTTGAATTACCCCTAGTTCTAACATCTCCTGTATCTCCTCCCTGAAAGTCTGTTTGACTGTCTTCAGGCACCCTATAATGGGCCTGCCTAATAGGCCTTTGTGGTTCTGTATCCACCTGGTGCTGCACCAGGTGGGTGCACCTTGGTTTCCCAGTGAGCATGTCCCTAAACTCTTGTAACACTGCTCGTATTTCTTGAACCTGGGTTGGAGATAGCTGCTGGGACATTGCTACACCTTCCACTGAGGTGTCAGTCCGAGCCTCACTGAGGTGATCAGTCACCAGATCTCCCTCAGACTCCTCCTGAAATCCACTGCAAATGCTCAGCACAAGGGCCTCCCTATCATGGTAAGGTTTCATCATGTTAACATGGTATACTTTGTGCCCCTGTTTTCTGCCTAGCAGGTCCGCCATGTAGTTAACATCACTTACCTTTCTTACCACCTTGTAGGGTCTCTCCCAAGCTGCTTGCAGCTTGTGTCTGACAGGAACAAGAACTATTACCTGCTGCCCCACAGCATACTCTCTAGCTTGAGCATTCCTGTTATACCACACCTTTTTCTGTTGTTTGGCTTCTGCCAGGTTCTCCTGGGCCAAGCCCATGAGTTTCCTGAGCCTTGCCCTGAGGTTTAGGACATATGCCACAACAGGCTCCTTGTGAGGTTCACACTCACCTTCCCACTCATCACAATTAAATCTAGAGGTCCCATTACCCTATTCCCATACAGCAACTCGAAAAACCTGTGGATTCCTAGGGAACCCCTCTGTAAGCAAATAACAGATGAGTTAAATATTTGTCCCATTCCCTCTTGAACTGGTCTGCAAATGTCCGTAGCATGGACTTGATTGTAGAGTTTAACCTCTCAACATGACCATTAGTCTGGGGATGGTAGGTGGTGGTATTCAGGTGACTCACCCCACAGGACTTCCACAGACAAGCCAGCAGGTCTGACATGAAATTGGCACCTCTACCAGTCAGTATTTCGTTTGGGAAACCTACCCTGCTGAAAATCTCTAACAAAGCATTTGCCACCTTTTCTGCCTCAGTGGAGTACAGAGCCACCACCCCAGGGTATCGTGTAGTATAATCCACTACCACTAGGATATAGTTTTCCCTGTGGAACTTGGGGTACTCAGAGGCCCCAAAATATACATAGATACCCTCTGAAATGGCTCCTCAATCACAGGCAAAGGCATCAAAGGAGCTCTCACCTTGTCTCCTGCCTTGCCTACTTTTTGGCACTGCTCACAGATCCTGCAGTACCCTGTTACATCTCTTGCAATTTCAGGCCAATAGAAGTTCTGCATAATACATCTCTTTGTATGTTTTCTGCCCATATTACCTGCAAAGGGAATATCATGGGCTATGGCTAGAAGTGCCAGATGGTAGGCTCTAGGCACTATCAACTGATGTACCCTCTTACCTTCTAGTCCTATCTCAGTCGTCCATGCTCTATACAGTAACCCTTTGTCCCAGTATACAGATTCCCCATTCCCTTGAGAATCAGGTGCCTCAGTAGCTACCTGCCTCAGGCCTTGCAATGTAAGGTCTGAGATCTGAGCTAGTCTCAACTCTGTCTTTGTAACACTTCCCAGCTCCCCTTCCACAGGAAGTCTGGCATCCTCTGACAGTGGTGCTTCACTGTAAGCCTGGGTACTACTACTCACCTCTACCTTTGCAGTCCTTTTGTCCAAGGGAACATCAGTACCCACAAGTAGCTGTGGCTCACCTTCAGATTCACTGCTACAGAGTAGCTCCCTCCCTGAAGTAACCATCTCACCTGTCCTGGCTGCAAGTATGCAGTCTGTCTGGGTCTCCCCCAGGCTACCAGACCCACATACGTGTCTCCTAGCCTGACTGTGTGTAACTGCATAAGCACATGGTACTGCCTCATCCAAATTCTTCCCTATCAGGACATCTGCAGGATGGTAGTTCAGTATCCTTGTTGTCTCAAGACAACCTACTATTGGCATTTTGTCTTTCCCACTTACTGGCTCTATCACCCTTTGTTCCCCACCTTGCCTCCATGGACATCTGTATGCCACATGGCCCCACTGGTTGCATTAAAAACACTTAACCCTAGGTCCTGGACAAGTACCTTGACTGGTGGCTTCCCCTGCTAATGGCAGATCCTGTTGGTGCAGTCTGTGCTGCCCACCATGGGTTTCTTTAGACCCATGAGCAGTACTGGTGGTCCCTTTCCTGTGCAGGGATGCCCTACTTACTAGGTATAGGTCTCCCTTCTTCCTCAACTCATCTGAAGTAGCACATTGCCTATCAGCAAACCAGATCCTCATGTCCTCAGACAAAGTGCTAAGGGCTTGTTCCCTCACCAAAAGGTCTGCCAGCCCCTCAAAAGTGGTGACCTGACATCCACCCACCCACCTACGAAAATAAGTGCTCAGTTCAGCAACATATTCGTACACACTTTCATCTGCCTTGCGTCTATGCTCACAAAACTTTTTCCTGTAAGTTTCAGGTGTTAGCTTAAGACATTCTAACAAGCAATGCTTAGCAACAGTGTAATTAAAACAGTCAATGCCAGACATTTTAGACAACATAGTTACAACTTTACCATGGAGTAAGGGGGTCAAAAAGCCATAGCCAGAGCCTTTGATCAGCATCATACTGTTTACATACCCCTCAAACGTATGAATGAAACTATCAAAATTATCCCCCTCTTTTAACTGCGGAAGAAATTAACTGAACTTTTAGGCTTCTAGGGTCCAGTTACCCCCTTCCCCATTACCCCCATGACTCTGGTGAAGAGTTAGCATCTCCATCTCATGCTGCCTTTGCATCTACTTTTCCTCAGCTTCCAGGCATAGCAGTTTCTCATTCTCCTCAGCCTGCCGACATCTCAGTCTCTCAGCTGCTTATATTCTCCTCAGCCTGCAGACATCTCAGTCTCTTAGGTGCTTCTTTTTTCCAAATGCCTGGCCTCCAACTCAAGTCTGTTTAGCTACAGATGGATTTTTTAGTCATCTGCAGGAAGGTTGAACTGTTCATTCTCTGAGAGTGATACATCTCCACTGCCAGTCTGATAGTCCTTCTGGTTGCTGTTTTCTGATGCAGCTGTGACCAAAGCTGTAATCATGTCTGCATTAGTCAGGTTTCCATGCACCAGCCCCCTAGCCTGGCACATCTCAGCCATCTGGCTCCATGTCAGCTTTCCATACTCCTCTGCTGACATGCTGCCTGCTCTCCCTGACTAAGTTAGCTAATGCAAGAAATAAAACAATTGTGATGTGAACTCTGAGTATTCACTGCATGGCTGATTTAGAGTACAAAACACCTTCAGTGATCACTGTACACATGCTACAGGAATTCACTCTACCCATGCCACTACAAGCCAATTAGTATTTTCCAAACAATTAATATGTGGTATGGATATCCCACCACTGCCAAACAATTAATATGTAATGCCCGTTCACTAGCCCAGAAATCAAGGACCCTCAGTCCTCACCACTAACACCAGTGAGGGGCATCTGTATAGGGAAAGGATAATAAATACACACACAGTGAAGTACAGTTTCCCTTAAGAGCACACAGAGATCAAAGTCAGTATGGGGCTGGTTTCTCCCTTTCTCTCCATATCCCCAATAAGACTCCCCACTTGTACAGCTATAGGGTCCAGATCTTAGCCTAGTGGGCAAGCTAAAACCTCTGGCACCCTGTCTGCCCAACCAATGCTTCATGTCCCTGCCCAAGTAGCTGACACACACACACACACTCTTTGAGATAAGTGTTATATACAACCACACTCCTGGGGAAGACTGGCACAGATTCTCCAGCTGTGCCCCCTTTCTGCCCAGTCTAAAAGGTAGTACCAGCTGCCACCTCCCACTAATATCTATCAGCTACTGAAAGGGCCTTATTAAAGGGTGTCCAATTATTACTGTGCAATATTATTATCCAAATAGGTAGTGTAGCCCAGGGCCAAAGTTATTGGAGTGGCTTTGTACTGTTTTATCAAAGACATGCAAGTACTCTTAAGAGCTTAAATTACCTCTACACAAAACAGCCACAGTTGAAAGGTTTAAAAATATTTAATAATAAATAATAAAAACACAAGACAATACTTTTTACTACACAGTGCTAGTCAAGAGTTCAGAGATCACAGAAAAATACTTAAAATAATACAGTAGAATAGTTCTGACATCAACACAGAAAAACACTTAGTCTAATCTTCCTATTCCCTACCAATTTCTAAGAGAAAACACAGTTCAAAAATCCTACTTACATTTAGACACGGGCAGTGCTGAGTTGTATGTTCTCAAGACAAAATGCTCAGAGCTCTCTGATTCTCTCTCTTTAAATTGATAACACAGACCTGCTTCACATGACATCATTCTTCACACTTCTCTGGTATTCCCAGGCTAACAGAAACTACATTTATATTCTTTACACCCGGTCAGAAACCAGAGCAACAAAGGACATTTATACATGCAAATTCTAGCCATTAACTCTGGTCTTAAAACAATAGGCAGGATTCCTCCCTCTAGAGATATCGGCTCCGAATTTTGACATCAAAGACAATCATAAAATGTTTGACTTAACTTTCTTACAGCAGAGTGCACTGCTGTTACATTTTTACAGTTCAATATCCAATGCAGTCTTTTCACATTTAAGAGAATAAGCCTGTGGCTTACATTAATATTTACAAATGACAGAATTATCTACAAAATTCTATCTGGCTAGGCTGGCAGCCTTCACCTATCTTCACACACTGAATAATCTCCCGTGCTGCACATCATGAAGTAGTACAGCAAGCCATAACTTTGTGACAATTCCTAAAAACAAGTGCTGTTTTATAATGGGCAACACGAGGCATATACAGTAATACGATTAAAATGATATTCAGGTATGAGAAAGTAAAACAGCGATGTTGTCCTACCACCTTTTTACTAATTCAAACCAGTTTGGGTCACAGTTTACCTTTAAACAAGATGCAATATTAATACAAAGTCTTAGCAGGTGTACACATAGAAAAGGAAATCACCTTATTAGTATATGCATATATGGATACTGAACTGCCCCACTAATCAAGTGAGTACCCATTAAAAGTCTGAAGATTGTAACTGCAATGTGAATTGGGGAAGCATATTTTATTATTAAAAATAATTAGTATTCTAAGATTGTGGAATCTTGTAGTATTCTTGATACTCCCAGACATAACAGTCTCAGAATTAGTATAAGCAAGTAGCAGGGGTGTGGGGGGTACAGCTCCACACATCTCAAGGACCAGGGCAAAGACACTTCCTGTACAACGAACAATAGCAATAACCATTAAACCTTATGGGTTTTGTATCTGGTGCTCCACTATCTGTATGGCTGTATGTGTGGTGTTATGTGTTGCTCTTGGGTTTGCTGAGGATAGTCTTTGCTGATGGGTGGTCTAGGAGGTCTTTGTTGTTTAGGAAGATTGCGGTGAAGTGCCTCAGCATATGTTAGTCTGTATGCATATGTGTGTGTGTGTGTGTGTGTGTGTGTGTGTGTGTGTGTGTGTGTGTGTGTGTGTGTGTGTACATGTGTTATGTGCTATGTACAGTGGGTGTTGTGTGCATGGTTTTGACAACCTGATGGGTGCTTGTATGCAAGAGTTTAGCTTACAGTGACATTGTGCATGTACACCTCTTGCATATTTTATCTGTTACTTTAAGGATTAAATGGTTGTTTGCAAACATGAGGCAATTGCTACATTATGTCAAGATACCCATATCCACCAAACTGGCTGCAGAGAAGTTAGGAAACTGCATTTCCAAGCTGTCTGATCCTCTAATTGATGAGCTACAAGGATGTGGCATCTGGGGTAAACAGAAGATTATGGGGGTGGAGGCAGACTAGGCTATAAAATGCTAAATTCTACTAAATTTAATGATATTGCCACTCAAAGCAGAAACTAGCTACTCTAAGCTTGTTAGTAAGCATGGTATTTACCTCATACTTCCTGCTTTACAGGACACTGCTTTATGGTCAGTTTTATAGGCAAACTTTGCTTCTAGTTGTTTGTGTCTGTACAGGGCACTAGTGTGCAAATATGTCATACCAGCAGTGGAAATGCAGAAAAGTGACTACTGAGCCCTTTGGCCAATAAAATGATTATACTAAGAGTTCTTTTGTGTGCTTCCCAACTCAGATAGATCAGGCAAACACCTACTGTCACTAGATGAATAACCACAGTCATCCTAATGTAAAAACACAGTAAGAGAGTGTCCCAAGTGCAATGCTCCCACAAACAACTTAAGGAAAGGCACAAGGAGAGTCAATATGTAATTCAAGATATCAACAGCACTGTACAATAAACATCTTATAAAAATGTGATTATTCAATAAAAGTACTTAGCGTTGGCTGGATGGCACCAGATGCAAGACAAACACTTTTGAGGCACTGGTGGGGACACTAAGCATTGCTGAGCTCTGTGGAAATGAGTCAAGGACCACTCAATCATGATGAATTTATACAGGCACTAAAATAAACTAAGCTGACTAATAAACCCTCTGGACAACAAAAAACTACACTTAGTACTCTGTAGTGCGTTTTGGAGCTCAGATAAACCAGGCTACCACCTACTACCATTAGATGGAAAATATTCAGTCCTTTTGATGTAAAAACACAGAAAAGAGTTTGCTGGAATGTATAGATACACTACTTTATCCAAAACCAATCAAGATAATGAATTCAGAGTAAGTAAATTAGCAGAATGGACAATGTACTTTTTTCAAAATAAGCACAAGAAAAGGCAGCTAAATAATTCAAGATACCAGCATCAATATAGAACTGAAAAGTTTTCAAAGCTCAATTTACAGTAAGAGTGGGCAAGTTAAAAATCATCAAGTTCAAAAAGCACAGCAAGGAATGTGAGGATAGGTTAGAAAAATCACCAACAGGGAGTCTAACAGTACTTGTTTTTGCAGGCTTTGAGTCTTATCAGAGAAGGCAAGACCACATATGTCACTGAATAAACAAACTAACTAATGAAAAACAAAGGAAATGTGAAACCTAAGCAATTTAACTGTTTATCTGCCACATAGAACAAAAACATCAAGCCAATCAGATTTTTCAAAACAGAAAACAAAATTTATCAGGTAATACTGAAAGCAGCTCTATCAGTTTAAGCAACTACACATCAAACACAAAAAGAGATTCAACTGCATTCCTTGCTTGTTTGAGATCACCAGCAGGGAGTCAGACAGTTTTTGCAGGCCTTGAGTCTTATCAGAGAAGACTCAAGTAAAGTTAACATAACATACATTTTTTTACTTCCTGTTATGTCTTAGCATATTCATTTCCCTGTACAGTATGCATGAGTGATATATGAGAAGAGAATAAATAAAACTGAAATAGAGAATTACAATTACAGAAGTGAGTAATTCATATATTGCTCAGAAGTTGCAATCAAAACACTGTTTTGAAACTTTGGCTGATTATGTTAGGAATGAAAGTAGAACTGCTTAACTCAGATAAAATTAGTTCACTTTTTATTGTATCTAGCTATAGCCAGCTAAAGACATGAAGGTATAATGAAAATATATAGACTGGATTTGTAAAAGCTTTTATGGATTAAAATGATAAAATGACAGCTTTTCGCAGTGCATAATATCTATTGTTCACTTGGTATACTTAAGCTTTGTGTACTTGCTTATATTAAGAATTAAAAATAAGAAAATACATATGAGATGAGAAAAAAAAATGCTACCTATTTATTGTATTTACTGAAAGATCTGTGAGAGCCCTCATCTCTAGCCATACAGTAAAAGCAAACTCACTCCTAAAATAATCTTACTTCCCAGGCTTGACCAGTGGAAATTGTGATGTAATAAATTATATACTTAAGTAAACAGACAGATAAACTATCCTCGATAACCCAAATAACTCTCCATAAGATAGTCTCAGTGAACTCTACCACATTATTAATTTCTGCATGTGTGAATATATACCAGTAACAGATAAATATGCAGGTAAATTAAAAATGTGGAATTACAAAATGAATAAAATATACAGCATGAAAAAGGTGCTGCTTAACCTTCAAAACTTAGTTAGAAAAATCAAAAGCAATATACTTTTTCTTGTCAAATCTTATATATCTACTGATGACACTAGTTTGATTCTCAAAGAGGAAACAATAATCACATATGTTTAATTTCATGAAAAAAAGTGAAAGGGAAATTTTTGAATGTGGCATGTTGTCAATAAAAATCTGATCATCCACCCATAGGATATGTGAATGTACATGTTCAAAACTTTTGCATAAGATTCAAAGCCTAGAACATTTGCTTAAACACTCTTATCTTTTATTAAATGCCAATAAAAGTAAATACTCATATTTTGGCTCATGTGAAATCTTAGTAACTTCACAAAATAATATAATAATTGAACAAGTCTCCCATGCCAAACTTTTAGGCATATGCAGGGATCACAACGTATCCTTCAAGAAACATATTGAATTGTAACCTCAAAATTTCACAATAAGTTGGGTATGTTATATAAATCAAAACCGTAACAGAAACAGCACAATTAAATACTGCGGACTTGTAACAATATTTGTTCAACTTAATGTTCTTTGTGCTTTTTGACAAAATTCCACCTATCATCAATTAAATTCCAGAGTCAGAGCTCTGATCCCCCCATTGCCTTAGCACTTTGGTCTCATTACTATATGCATCCACCAACCTTATATATATTCCAAAAAGTCCTACATAAGCTAAAACAAACACACAGTAAAATTGCAAAATATGCTGCCAATATCTTCAACAAACACACCACTATAAAACACTTTGAAAGATTAATTGGCTAGAACTAAAACATCTTTTAACATTTAACTAGCTAAAAAGCACACATGAAATTCTACCTATACTAAGAAGATACCCATCCATTTCCAATTTATTTCCAAAGACCTAAGATCTTGGACCCAAAACCTCCTAAAAGTTATTCACTTTAGTGATTCTTTACACTCTGTCTATGTATCTGAGCTGTGGAATTATATTCTTGACACCACAGACACGAGATTAAACATAAAATATTTCTGTACAATATAAACAGCTACATACCTTCCACTTAGTCCTGTCCTTTTACCTCAATTTCATCTCTATCCATCCTATTTTTTCCTACCCTTCCTCCTTTAACTACTATATTATCCACATTCTTAACTTTATATTTAGCTGTTTCCATATACTGTTGATGTATTTATTTGTAACCTTCATTGCTTATGTTTTCTATTCATATGCATATTCATATTGCAATTGTTTTCTTTATGCACTGAAGAATGATTACATACAGTTGATTTTTTGTTATGTCTGTTGTATAACTGTGGAGGTTTCCTTCCTGTGCCTTCACTGAAAATGGACTTTTAACTCAAAATTTGCAATAAACAAATATATGTAGAGATAAGAGGAAATTACCCTTGTTTAACTGTAGCCACAAAAAATGTTGCCATAAGCCGTAACAACATCAAAGACACATTGCTAGCATTTGCCTTAAAAGTGCTTGCTGAAAGCCAAAAACTGCACTTTTGCTTTAAGAAGAGGATTGTTGTGACTGTTTTAGGAAAGAGGTAATTTGCACTGAAATTTTCAGTATGTACATCACCTGGAAGCTTGTTCATGTAACTCAAAAGTAATTTTGAGAGAATGTCTTGTCTGCAAGGTACTGTGCAGAATCTTAGGAGTGTGCTTTAAAGAAGTGAATAAATACTGAATTAAATGTTGAAAACTAGTTAGAAATTATGCAATTTTTCCATTATTTGAGCTGAAACTGTGGACTTGGAGGTGTTACATTAAGTAAAATGTTACAATATTTTACATTTCTGGTCTGCTATATTGAGAAGAAGTAATCTGAATTTCTCTAATCTTGTAAGCAAAAATGAACCAGTTTTAGTTTCTGTATTTGTTATGCTGAAATAAAGCAACCTGAATTTCTGTCTGAAATGGTTATGTGAAGTTAGAGTTTTTCCATCCCTGACAAGAACTCTTCATGCTATGAGTCTGAATGAAATTGACCTATACTGTTTAAAGTACACTGACTTATGCCTTACCCGCAGTGCTTTAGTTGTAGGTTATTAGCAGCAACTTTGCCACAAAATCATTTTCTTGGGACCAGGCAATGTACTTTATGGTTTCCTCTACTCAAAAAAAACTTAACCCTACAAATTGTGTTAAACTAAACGTTAGTAGGTAGTTGTTTCCCTGAACTGGGGTGATATGCTGTACTGGTACCAGTTCTCAAAAAAAGTATTCACATTCAACCCAAACAACTTTAGATGCCTCATCCTGAACAGTATTCTATTAAAAAATCATAGAGACAATCATAATGGAGCCTATTCAGAAAGACACAGGTCACCTACTTCTGTTACATATGGAATAGTAAAGGTACATTAAGCGGAGATCTTGACTTCTGAATCTTTTATCATTTTTTGAAGAGGAAACAGCAAAAAAACAACAGACAAGTGGCTGACAGCAAATGCTTAACACTACTCCACATTAAGGGAATCATTTGACACATTAAAAGCATTAAGCATCAAGCTATACATACTTTTGTGAGGAAAGCATACTCATCAGTCAAAAGTGAACAAGTTGGGGGTACCTACCTATCACAATGGAAGTCACTATTTGTATCCTAAGGACTCTTTACTTGAATCTCTTCTTTTAGGACCATTCTACTCAGATATAAATCTTACAAATGGCCTATGGATAACTGAATATACTGATGTCTACATACTGGTAAACATATTTACTTCAATAAAATATACCCAAAATTCTTCAAGACAGTCTACAAAATATATTTTACTAGTACAGTAATAATGATCTTACCTTTAATGTCAGTAACTGCAGCATTATTAAAAAATTGGGATTAAGGACATCAATCATGATTACAAAATAAAGGGGGAATCAGAAAAATGGTGCCATCATTAAAGACCAGTGAATAGCTGTAGACAGTTTAAACTCTGACTGGTGTGAAGATCAGCAATCATATTGTTAACACATCTAATTTTGGAGGGCATGTCTTGACTCTTCAGAGTGATCATTGCCCTATGCTATATTGCACCGATCTGACCCACCATTGAATACAATACTCCACTGTGCAGTCTTTCAATAAACCTTTGAATAAAACATTTGAAAACATTTGAAACCACTTGAACAGACACAAGAGTATTTCCAAGAAAAATCATAGGGGTGGAAAACTTGAACGAATTATAAGGGTTCCAGGAAATGTCATTATATTCTGCTTCACAAATATTAATTACAGGAGATCGCTGCCTAGTCTATAAGGAGGTGTCTAATCTGATTCTGTTTTTAAATTTTTGCATAAAAAATCATCTTCATAAAGACAGTGTCACCAAGAAAGTGACCTGCTAACAGTGATCAAAATCTGCTCTACAACCTTTAAATTAACTCTGAAAGGAATTCTTCACAATAACTTCTACACAGGCAAAAGTTAAAGAGAGCTGTTTGGGAAAATTCTGAAGAAGCCTGTCTAACAAAACAAACAACAACAAAAACTTTTACACTCAGAATATCCCTCTCAAAATATCAATTAAAAGGACTGCTTCAGAAAAGTCTGCAATATGAGTCACTCAGAAAACTAATTCTCAGGACATGTCAGGAAATAAGATGTTACAATCTTTGCTCAATTAATTTTCAAGATCTTTCATTAAAATGGACAGACTTGAAAATAAATACAATTAAAAAAGACTGAAGGAAACAAACAGAAATGATCAGTGACATTGTCAAGCAACAAAGTGCAAAAATCTCAGGAATAGAAAATGCAATGAATAACACAGAATAACACAGAAGGGAGATTATCTGAAAGAAAAAAATCAGATTGAATTTCCCTTAAAGCAAAATAATATTTTCTTGAATAACAGATTATTTAGAAACCAGATCTAAAAGGAACCACTTTAAAAACTATGGAATACCAGAAAAACATGAAGGGGATAATGTGACATTTTTATAAAAAAAAATCTTAGTTGGACAGGATTTAAACTTACCTGAGGCTTTGTCTTTTGAAATTAAAATGGCACACAGGTTTCTGATATGTCCACCAACAAGGGCATCTGCTTCTCACGAGTTACTAATGGAGTCATTTCAGGTCAAGATGAATACTTAATATTAAAACTGTCTGAGGAAGTTGACCTCTCTAAATATTTTATTAGGTTTGACAAAAATAACTAATCAAAAGTTGTTACTAAAAGGAAAGCTTACATTTTACTAAAAATAATTGAGGAAGGTTAGAATAAAAAATGTATATATTTCCTAATATATTACAAATGTTTCTTTCAGAAGGGCAAAAAAAACCTTCTTTAAGATACTGTTTCTTTTATAAAAAATGTTCAGAAGCATTATTTCATTAAAGGAATGGGTTAGAAAAAATGGATGGAAGACCAATGAAAGACAAAGAAGCAGTAGCATTGTATTAGCATTGAGCACATTTCTCATTTATCTGCTAAAAGGTTGTCACTAAATTAACATTTGCCAATTTGGAATTTTACTATTATAAGTTAAATCAGTAACAAAAATTGTATCATAATATTTTTCTCACTTTATGTTTTATGTTCCTTTTCTCTCTCTTTTCTTTCCTATCCTGTCTCTTCTTTCACTTTGTCTCTCTTTGCTTCCCTCTCAACGTTAGTAATAATACTGGAAAATAAATGTTCATGGTTCATTACTTTAAATGTTATATATATTGTTTATACTGAATTTATAGGCAGCACATATACAAGTACATGTACGTAATCTTATTTCTCAAAATACTAGTTATGCAATTTGATCATTTTTTATTTGCTATGGTATGGTAATAATCAAGTACATAGTTCACTCATAATGAAGTGATAGCTGAAGAGCTAAATGAGCTGGGCTATTTTTTTGGTGGGCACACATGTTCAGTATAATTAGTGTATGCAGTATACTTAGCATATTTACTGTCATTTATTAGTTGTTGTGTCTTTCGGCTTTTCCCTGTTAGGGGTCGCCACAGCGGAACTCCGGTCCGCTAATGATTGGCAGTAGATTTTTACGTACCGAGTTGCCAGCTCTGATGCACAACCTTCAACGAAGGTACACCCATAGTATATATTCATAAATGTTAGATTGTTAATGCAATTGTATATGAATGTCATTGGATAATATAAAATGTGGATTTTATGGCGTAGAGTATTCATGGTGGACTTATTGTGAGTCTTGTATTTGCTGTTTCTTTTTTCCTTTCTAATTAGCTGAGAATCATTTTGGAGATTCAATTGTTCCTTTCTCGTAACTGTATGAAGTAATAAGCAGTATTTATTTTAAACTAAAGACCATTTTCCCACTTGCTAATGGTGCTTTTGGAATACTGCAGCTTAGACCTCTAATTAAATATAGACATCGGGCATCTCAATGTCAGATGCTCAGAGTACAGATGAGGAAGTAAGCAGCATCTCATGAGTGATTACATGATCCAGAGATAGTCAGCAATGTATTTAATTTATTCTGTTTTTATTGTCTTGTGTTATAATGAATATAATGATTTTAGGTATTTACTGAAGTGATATTTAAATATATGATGGCCAGTTATAGACACCATAAACTATACTGCTGAGGATAACAGACATCTGTTTATATAGTAAATGTAAAAAAGCACCGACAGTACCAGATGTCTGATGAAGGGGTAGATCCCAGAAAGCGCTAACCTTTGTACTGTGAGTTCTAAAAAAGATTTTTATTTTACTTCAATTTATCTTAATAAATCTCTTAGCTGTGGTACTGTCGGTGCTTTTTACATTTACTGTTCCTGATTTTTCACTAACAGTTTTGTGCCTAGAAAGGATTGTGTGCTTCTATCTGTTTATATAGTAATGGTTTAACCACACATTTTAGTTGAATTATAGAAGAGTATTATGCTATATTAGAGAAAAATATCTATCTTCTTCTTCTTTCGGCTGCTCCCGTTAGGGGTTGCCACAGCAGATCAACTGTTTCCATTTCTTCTTGTCCTCTGCATGTTACTCTGTCACACCAACCACCTGCATGTCCTCTCTCACCACATCTATAAACTTTATCTTAGGCCTCCCTCTTTTCCTGTTACCTGGCAGCTTCATCCTTAGCATCTTTTTCCCAATATACTGTGTATCCCTCCTCAGCACATGTTCAAACCAACGTAATCATGCCTCTCTGGCTTTGTCTCCAAACCTTCCAACCTGGGCTAACCATCTAATATACTTATTCCTAATCCTGTCCATCCTCGTCACACCCAGTGCAAATCTTAACTTCTTCAGCTCTGCCATGTCACGCTCTGACTCCTGCCTTTTTGTCAATGCCACTGTCCCCAACACATATAACATAGCTGGCCTCACTACCCTCTTGTAGACCTTCCCTTTCACTCTTACTGGTACTCGTCTGTCACAAATCACTCCTGACACTCTTCTCCACCCACTCCATCCTGCCTGTACTCTCTTCTTCACCTCTCTTCCTCACTCACCATTACTCTGAACTATTGATCCCAAGTACTTAAACTCATCCACCTTCACCACCTCTACTCCCTGCATCCTCACCATTCCTCTATCCTCCCTCTCATTCACACACATATATTCTGTCTTAGTCCTGCTGACCTTCATTCCTCTTCTCTCTAGAGCATATCTCCACCTCTCCAGGGTCTCATCCACCTGTTCCCTACTCTCACTACAGATCACAATGTCATCTGCAAATATCATAGTCCACGGGAACTCCTGTCTGATCTCGTATATGAATAAAATATATATATATATATATATATATATATATATATATATATATATATATATATATATATATATATATATATATACCACAGATAAAGATTATTGGTGTATGTCTATGCAATTTCTTGGAATGTGTTTTCCACTTGGCCTGATAAATGATCATAATTACTACAGTAGCAATCCTATTTAATGTAAGTATAAGGTATAATAGTTAATATTATATAGTCACGTATTTTAGTATTCAGTAAAGTTTTGGTGAAGGAGATATATATGAGTGCATTCTTATTCTTCTGTTTCTTGTATTTTGACAGATTCTTTAATAATAGTGTAGATGAAATTCAAATATTTTGATGCATATGCATATTTTATACATAAAGTTAATTTGGTAGCGTTAGTAAATACTTTATATGCTAGATTATTTGCAGTGTTATTCACCATTATTCATCTTGTAATTGCCATACAGTTTATAATCACTCTTTGGATATTATTTATTCCGGTATCTGCAAAATACAATTTTAATGACATGTCAGTCACTGCATTAGAACGGTAGGATGAATGGAATTTCTATTCAAACTAAGAACTTGAAGTTCTATGGTGGGAAATTGGTTTATTTTTAGCTTAGTGGATCTTTACCATCATTAATGCTTTTTTGTGTCTATGTCAGTCAAAGTGTTTTTTCAACTATTAACTCTAAAAATAGGTTAGCATTACTAAAATGACTCAGAAACAACACAAACGTTTAATGCTAGCTGCAAGTATAAAATCCACTGCTTGACTTGTATAGAAACTGAATTTATTAAAATAACATGTAGTTTAAAAATTGATTAAGAGCTTTCATTCAAATAACATCAAGACGTCATCAGAATCAACTTCTAGAAACAAGCATACACCTTATATACTAAAGCAAATATCACTGAATTAAAATCAATTGAACAAACAAACTGTTCATATTTTAAAAGGGAAGGGTAAATACTAATAAAACCAAAACCTAAGAGGTTTTAAAATGAAAGCATTATATCAGTATCCTTGTTCATTTAAAAATACATAAGTGGTCAAAAAAATTAAAACAAATTACATTAAACCAGGCATATCTGAACCATATGAAAAGTTTAAAAGAATTTTTGTATATATAAACTTTATGTTTGCATACATATATGTATATATTTGTTATTTATTTTTTATCCTGTCCATCTCCTCAGAGGATATTTCATGGTGTCATTTAAAGTTTATTAGACGAAAAAAAAAAGTAGGGGATGGATGGAAATATTTTTGTTTATATCTGGATACTGGGTTGCATTTAACTTTAGTTGCCATTTAACCTTTGGTTTCTAATAAAATCTTGCAATCACCACCATTCGAGTTAACCTATACATGGTCCAAGACTGCAAATAGAAACTTTTTGTAGGTATGGCAAACCCTTGAGTGTTTAAATAGGGCATTGTTTTCATTACCTTTTACTATATTGTAATTATGCTCATAAATCCTTTTATGGAGATGTCTCTCCATTTTGCCCACATAAAACACTGGGCATCCTGAATATTTAGCAAGGTAAACTACAAATTTTGTTGAACAATTCCCTTTTTCAAAGAATATATGTGAAAAAAATATAATTTTCCACTGTTAAAGATTCACTCTTTAGAATGTAGGAACATTGTGAGCAAGGACCTCATTTTGTGGTCCCTCTACATTGGAAGATTGAATGACCTGTGTCAAAGTGTCCAAATTTGAACAATTCCTTTAAGTTCTTTCCTGTCTTGCTTGTAAAATGAGGCTCATTCTCCAATACCTGAACTAAATTGGGGTTCATCCTTAAAATATTCCAATTACCTTTTACTATTTCTTTAATTGAGGATGCTTGGGGGCTGTTCTGTATCACTAATGCTCTTTCATATGTGTTCCTGGACCTTACAGCAGTGTTACTTTCCTCCTCCATCTCTAATAAAGGTTTATATTTAAATCCACATTGTGACTAAACATAATCTCTTATATCACTCACCAAGTGAGATGATATCCTCTTATTAAAAAACATATTAGCTACAATATCAATCTCTTGTTTCAAATCATCCCCATGTAATGTCATTCTTGCAATTCTAATGGACTGACCTTTAACTAAGCTCATTTTTGGACTCAAAGGATGGCTACTTGTAAAATCCAAATAGCAGTTGCTAAAAGTGGGTTTTCTATGAGTTAATGATTTAAACCCATTGTCAGTATGAGAAAATATAGTATCCAAGTAACTTGTTCAGGTCAAAATTGAAGGTAAATGTCAAAAAATTCAAAGAAATTTTGAGGCAATTGACAAAATCTGAAATGGCTTCAATGGACCCTTTCCAGAGGATAGAAATGTCATCCAGGAATCCAACATATAATTTAATATTATCCATAAAATCCATATTTAAAACATTTATCTCCCATTCCAAGAGAACCAAATTTGCAAAAATGGGGGCCCAGGATGCCTCTATGGCTACCCCTTTAATTTGTTTAAAATATTCACCTTCAAGCAATATAAAGTTATTCTCTAAAACCAGTAACATTAATTCTACTATCAATTTAATTCTGTAATTGGACAGATCTGTACATTTCCTAATACTATTGTAAAAAAAAAACTCAAGTCCCTCTTTTTTGGGAATGCAGGAAAACAAATTGACTATGTCTATAGTTAAAAATATCAAAGCCCTAGACCATAATTCTTTTTAAAGTCTTCCTAAAAAAATTCCATGAATCTTTGATTAAGTGTGAAACTACTTGTTATAATGGTTTTAACCACCGGTCGATGCAAATGCCAAGGGCATACATTTTAGATCCTCTGGCTGCAACAATTGGCCTAAAAGGTGGATTTAACATGTTTTTGTATACTTTTGGGATGCCAAAAATACTGGGGACAACAGGGTTTTCCACCTTCAAAACTTTGCAGGTATCCAAGATTAGCCTTTGGTCCAATAAATATTCCTTCAGGAAGGAATCAATTCTCTTATAAGCAATGAACACCTCATTCTTATAAACAGATATATAAGTGCTCATGTTGTTCAACAAAGTGCCCATAGTATTTGAATAATCTAACCTATTGAAAAGTATAATGCTCCCACCCTTATCTGGTTTCATAATACGAATGATTCTGTCATTTCTTAAACTGTCAAGCAATTCTCTCTCCTTCTTACTGAACCCTGTGCATTTTTTATATTTTGTAGTAGCTTATAGCTTGTATATATCCTCGGTAACCACTTTATCAAAAACATTGAAAATTGGGTGGAGTGGGGGGGGTTGAAGGTACTTTTCTTTCTTACCTCATCATACCTACTAAATTAAGTAGTCACCCCTCAGGGCTTTTACTCAAATAATACTGCCAGATTCAGCTTTCTAGTAAATAACTTAACTTCTGTAAGTGTGTCAACCACATCAAAATTCCTATGGGGAACAAATTTGAGACCTTTTTGAAATAAAATAAAATAATCATTAGTGTTGGTTCTTTCAGTGTAATTATAAATCTTAAACCCATTTTTGTTATTCACTATTTTATTACTGTGATTCAGTAATAACTTATTTTCCTCCCCATTCCCTCCAGAATTCTGGATGATTCAAGTTGGTAGTTTGTCCAGTTTGTCTCTGATAAAATATCCTGTCCAGATGCCTGTCTGGGGAGTGGAGAACATAAAAATCCTAAAATCTATTAACTTTGGGTTTAATATGTGTCTCTGCCTTTTCGCTCTGAATTTGACCACCTTAGTTCTTAAATGCATTCCCATAATGGGCTATTTTAAATGAATTATTTCTGATAGGGCATGCTTTCTTTTCTACATAATGCTTCTTGTCCCTATCCAATTTCTTCAGTTTCTTTTTACATACACTACATTTTTTTCAACATTAGAGTTTTTGTATAGTAAACTTTCCACTGATCAAATATTAAATCATTCTTAATGTCCATTTTCAATTTATCAACCGATGTTACCAAAGTCTCAATATTCAGATCATTAAATTTAATAATTTTTTTTCTATCAGTTCCAGCCGTGTCTATTGAACATTTCTATGAATTCACAATGGATCTCATCACTGTACACAAAACCAAAAGGAAACTTAAAAACACATAGTCCCTGTGGGACTATTTTTAATTCTAAACACTTCCCTAAATAATTATTATCTATTTGTAGTGTTTTAATTTTAAAAAGTTTCTTTGCCATCCTAATAATTAAATATTTCAAATAATTTCTGGTGTTTGGACCAGAAATCACTTCATGAGAAATTATATCATTGTTCATTTCCTTGTTAAAATCAAAGTTGTTGTCCAAAATATGACAAAAGTCTTGCCTGTCAGCAGCCTTATTGCCTTATTAAGCTCATTACCCATGTCCTTAGGGTGTCCATTTCCCCCATTAGTTAGTCCACTGTTACCGCAAACCTTATTATTTGGCCATCCTACACCAGGTATAGTAGAAGCTGCTACGTAAGTTTTTTTTGGTACTGTACCTTTGTGCCTTGGTACGGACTCACCTGTCCTGTCTTGCTGGGTGATACAAATAACATATCAATTACTTGGTTCTTAAAAGGAAAATGAACTGTGACCACCAACAGCACGAAGTTTGCAATCAACAAATCCGATCAGGCATGATAGAGGCAGGGCAATGTAAAACTGTTCCTGGCAATCCTTTTGATTGACTGAACAGCTCAATGAGCCTAGTTAACTCCCCTTTCATGATAGCAAGCTCAGAATGAACGACATGAATTTCTTCACGATGAAAGGGGAAAAACAGACGGAATATCATAACATTTACCTAACTCTCTATTGCACATAAACTCATTCACCAAAAAGATAATATCCCTACCCTTTAACAAATGTGCCACCCCATACAAACTCCCGTACCCTTTCCTCAAACAAATCCTTCCTACACATTACCAAATCCAACAACTAAGCTGGTGACTCACATTACTCAAACTATATCTCCATGAACTGGAATAGTCTCTCCCAATCTATCCTATCAACTACTAACCGATTTAACTTTACAAAACAACTCAAAGACCACCTTAGTAAAAACTGGATGTGCTCATGCTACACTCCTGGTTTAATCCTTCAACTTTTCCCTCTGTTCTTTCCACTTCTCCCACTTTGTCTATATAAATAATTCATAAGAGTAATATTTAAACCTCTTTACTCATGCATATAACCCTATCTATCCTCCCCCTTCTCTACATTAACTTTTAAACTAATCCCTTCCTTTGCCATTTCCCCTCCATCACATTTCCCCTACAGCTTCCCATACCATACTCAATATACTTTAGCTATAAGTTCTTGCACATAGTGCAACCTAACAAGTATAATGATGCACTGATCTCAGCTTCTTCAGACAATTCATCCTGCAAACTATATAATTCCTCTGTTTGATAATCTCTGTAAGCCTCTCATTGTTAATCTCTGTAAGTCTCACTATGAAAAATATAATCATTGTATATTCCTACATCCACACACTATAATATCCTGTACATTCTTGCAAACAATACTGTTGTTGTACATTATTATTCACTAAGTTGCATGTTTTTTAAACCATTGTGTGTTACTGTTATCTGTTATGGAGCTTTTCTCCCCAGGCCTCCAAAGACAATGGCCTTCATTCCCAGTTGGACTTCCCCCGTAAACAAATGTAAAATAAAATAAATAAATAACAATAAATAAATAAATAAATAGCTTCTCTTAACTAATTCTGTGGCCAAAAGGCTGTGTTCAACAACCTATTATGACTGCGGCATGGGGATAAGGGATGGGGGGAGCCACTAGACACTAGTGATACATACAACCTAACTGCCTTAATGCCACTGCCATTAGTACTGGGATCAGGGGGTATGGGAAACACTAGACATGAGCAATTGCTCAAAATGCAAGTTTCTTAATGGCACCTTTAGCAGTACAGGGATCAGGGTAGGAAGGACACACTAGTCACCAGAGCATACGATATATGTACCATTAACATCGGGATCAGGAGTTGGGGGAACCATGGCATGGGATAGCAGACAAATCAGGGACCAGTACAAGGACTGTGGTGTGTTTCTGTTTTATGTACTTTTGTGTTTGGGAGAGTCACTGGGGGGAATGCCACTACCTACACGAGCAGCAGACTGATATTGACTATCTCTGCTTCATCATAGTAACTGCAATTCAGAGACATGAAAATTAAGTGATAATGAGTGCTTATCTTGTTGCAGCTAACATGTCTCTGAATTGTGAATTAATGGGTGATGGGACCAGGCCCTTTTTTTCGCCTAGGTCCTTTAATGAATTCCTGGGTTGATGTCAGTGTAAGCAACTTACTTCAATGTAAGCCTGCCCTAATTCAGAAAGACTTGTTCTTCAATGTAAGTGACTTACTTCAGTGTAAGGCCTATCTATAAAGCAGGCTTACACTGGGCCATATTCTATAAGACTTTGCTCATGGGGTAAATGACTTAGCTCTAATATCAAGTCTTTTGGAATCTGGCTATAGATCAAAATGTGTATATGTACCTTTAAGAAGCATTTCCATATGTAAGCACGTGCATGTAAATAGTGAGCATGTGCAGGCAGCAGTGCCATTTTGAGAGAACAGCCAGAGTGTTAGCATATATGAGTGTGATAGTCAGTCTGTATATAAGTCTGTTTAAGTTTAAGTTACAAAGCCTTATTTCTGATGTGTTTTGGTGTAATAAAGCTGCTTGAACTGAACTCATGAATGTTTATCTGTTTTATCCTGACCAGATGAGTGACATGGTGTCAGAACTGGGATTACGAGAACAACTTCTACAAGTCATGAGGTGCAGAGTTGAAGGCGAAGGCAGATTAAGCTGGTTGAGTGAAACGGAACTCAGACAAACAAAAAAGGTCCAGAAATGAACCTAAGGTAAAGAAAACTGCAAAAATTATTTATTTGGCAAAGAAAATGAAATGGCACATTTATAAGGCACACAGTGCATTATTAACCAAATTAGTAGCAAAAAACACATTATTAATCAAAAGAAAGGCACAAACCACATTATTAATTAAATGAAATGTTTGAAACTAGGATATTTGATAAAACTAACACAGATATTAATGTGGGGCTCAGAGTTACCTTTGGTTTGCATAACGAGCATGTTTAAAGTAAAATGGACACAAGAAAAGTATAATGAGGGCATAACGAGTACAATAAAAGGGCAAATTAAGCTTAAAGAGCAATGTGACTCCATGTTTTTTAGCAACAGACCATGTTTGGGCACAAACTACAATTTTGCATTGACCGAAGTCCATGTTCATAAGAAAAATTCAGATGAAATCAGAATATGCATTGACCCAAGTGACTTGAACAAGATATTCAAAAGGCCTCATCATCCTATGTGTACAGACGAGCAAATTGCAACCCTCATATGGCATGCCACTGTTTTTCCTGTCTTAGATGCAAAGAGTTCATTTTGGCAAGTAATGCTTGATACAAATCTTCACTACTGACTACATTCAGTATTACATTTGGTGGATACAGATTCCTCAGGATGCCTTTTGGAATAAATACTGCCAGTGAAGTCTTTCAACATGCCATGGAGCAAATTTTTTCAGCTACCCATTTGTAATAATAGTTGATAATTTACTGGTTGGAGGTAATGGTGAAAGAAAGCATGGCAGAAACCTCAGGAAAGTTCTGGACAGCGCATGTGAAGTGAATTTAAAGCTCATTCCTCTGAAATGAAAATTCAGACTACCAAAAGTTACTTATGTAGGTCATTTATTCACCAGTACAGGCTTATGACCAAATCTTTCATTTTCAAAGGTCAAAAAGTTATTGTTCCTACTTCTTTGCAATGTGAATACATCCAGATTTTGCATTGTGGCCACCCATGTTCTGATTCTACCTAAAGAAGGGTGAGAGGACTAGTATTTTGGCCTTCTCTGTTGAAAGACATTGATAAAGTGATTTCTTCTTGTTCAGTGTGCAGCAGTAATAAACCACATTTGAAAAAGAACCACTTCAACTAAGCCAAATTCCTGAACTACCTTGGTCAGCAGTAGCCACTGACATATTTGAGTGGAATAACCAGCATTACTTGTGTTGGTAGACTCTTATTTGAACTAGTTTGAGATTGATTTTCTACCTAACCTAATGTCCAGTGCTGTTATTACTAAGATGAAACATAATTTCTCAGTCCATGATAGTCCACACAAAGATATTTCTGACAATTGTTCTCAGTTTACCAGTCAATTGTCTAAGAGATTTGCAAAAGAGTGGGACTTTATCCATGTTACTAGTAGTCCTGAATACCCACAGTCAAACAGCCCTGATGAATGTGCAGTACAGAGTGCAAAACAATTACTAGAGAGGTGAAAACATGACAATACCGATATCTTCTTGAATTTACTTAATCTCAGAAATATTTTTATTTATTTATTTTATTTATTTAACATTTGTTGACCGGGAAAGTCCGACTAGGTTCCACAGATCCTGTTTTCAGCGGAGGCCCGGGGAGAAATGCTCGAGAAGCATGTCTTTAGAATGTGGGAGGAAACCGGAGTACCCAGAGGAAACCCATGCGAACGCAGGGACAACATGCAAACTCCACACAGAAGGCACCCCAGCTGAGAATCGAACCAGAGAACCTCTTGCTGTGAGGCGACAGCATTAACCGCTGCACCACTGCGCCGCCCAAATATACTGCATGACAACCTACTTTGCTCGCCTGCTCAGAGACGTCTAGCTAGGCAAACCAGAACAACCTTGCCTATCAGTTCTAGTTTGTTTGTTTGTGTCTAATGCTGAAAGCAACAGAGCAATCAAAGCTCAACTTTTTATGAAGTGTTTTTCTCAAAAGTCCAGCTATGATAAAATGAGCAGATTTCTTTGCCCATAAAAAGGATACACAGTGAGGATGCAAACGGCAAAAGGCTTTGATCAAATTGATCAAGTGAGGGGTATATGTACCGAGCAGAGAACCTATTTTGTGGAATTTGAGGGTATAGAATACAGGAGAAACCACAAACATCTTCTTCCTGTATCAGAAACAATATTGCAGCATCATACTTGTACTATAGATTGTAGATCTCAGAGCAACCCTGACAATATTCATACCAAAGAACACGTCTCAGCATTCATTCTCATTCCTGATGATGTCCCAGTTATCCCCAAAGTTGAACATTCTTTGAAGACAGTCCCCGTTGATAGATCCAATTCTGACTTTTATGTTACACGATCAGGTTGTATTTCTTGACCTAGTGTAAAATACACAGCAACCTGGACATGATTGTTTTATATGTGTCGAATTTTGTATGATTGCATATCAAATAATTAGTTCTGTATATCTGCATGTCAAAAGATCATTTTTGTAAATTGCATGTCATTGAATACTATTTCGTATATGGAATATTTATCCAAGAGGGAGGATGTAGATCAGAGCATGTATGTATCTTTAAGAAGCATTTCCAGATGTAAGCACGTGCATATAAATAGTGAGCATGTGCAGGCAGCAGTGCCATTTTGAGAGAACAGCCAGACAGTTAACACGTATGAGTGTGATAGTCAGTCTGTTTATTAGTTTATTTAAGTTGAAGTTAAAAAGTCTCATTCCTGATGTGTTTTTATATAATAAAGCTGCTTGAACTGAACCCACATATGTTCGTCTGTTTTATCCTGATCAGACAAGAGACACTGGCCCACTGTGTTTATATTTTTTCTGTTTATAAAAAGTCAATAAAAATACTAACACCATAAATTAATGTTTTATATACATATACACATATATGCATATGTATATCTATATCTAATCTCTCTCTCTCTCTCTCTCTCTCTCTCTATATATATATATATCACACACACATATATATATATATATATATATATAGATCTATATATATGTATATATATATATATATATATATATATATATATATATATATATATATATATTACACACACAAAGAAAACCGTGCACCAGAAGAGTAAATAATATATAAATAAAAACTTCATCTATTAACTAGTGAATGAAATAAAACTCGCAGACACTAAACAGTACTTTTAAGCTTTCACTCTTATTAGATGAAAGAGCTTCTTCAGAATAATTAACTATTCAAACACATACAGTATGTATACAGAAACTATCACATGTAAGTACATTAACCAATGAATCAAGTTAAAACATATGTACAGTAACTAATGAACTACTAATGAAACATTCAAACAGCACCAATTAGGTTTCAAGAAGAGAGATAATAACATGAATATGTACATAAAGACAAGACTATTAATCTATGTAAAATAGTACTAAGAGTTCCATCTTAAAGCACATTTGATGTTGACACTTTCATTCAACCCAGGAAATACTTCAGAATTAAGAAGCAACTGCCATTTAAGTTCCTTCACTTCAAGATACAATTCCCAATCCCCAAAAAAACATTCTATTTGTTCAAGAATAATAAAATGAAACTTCGTAAACAAAGTGCAGGATTTGCTATGTTTAGCTAGGGCATTATTCATATTACTAGATCTAATTGCCCCCAAATGCTCTTTAATTCTATCAGATAGCCTTCTAGCTGTTTTTCCGATATAAAATGCTGAGCAGGATTCACAAACACCTGCATAAACTACAACTGTAGAGAGACAGAAAAAATGTTGCAATTTGGAAAAGTATATTGGGACCCTTTTAAAATATAAGGACATACCACACATTTATTGCATTAATGCTTACCTAGTGGTGAGTCTAAAATAGGAGTTGTATTTATCAAAAATGTGAATCTCTGTTTTCCAGGTTCATTTTAATAGTCTTTGTTCTTTTAAAAGAAAA